>NC_092145.1:114103001-114410501 GCF_043159975.1 Macaca nemestrina | reverse complement strand
GGTGTATAGGAATGCTTGTGATTTCTGCACATTGATTTTGTGTGCTGAGACTTTGCTGAAGTTGGTTATCAGCTTAAGGAGATTTTGGGCTGAGATGATGGGGTTTTCCAAATATACAATCATGTCAACTGAAAACAGGAACAATTTGACTTCCTCTTTTCCTAATTGAATACCCTTTATTTCTTTCTCCTGCCTGATTGCCCTGGCCAGAACTTCCAACACTATGTTGAATAGGAGTGGTGAGAGAGGGCATCCATTTCTTCTAGGTTTTCTAGTTTATTTGCGTAGAGGTGTTTATAGTATTCTCTGATGGTAGTTTGTATTTCTGTGGGGTCGGTGGTGATATCCCCTTTATCATTTTTTATTGCGTCTATTTGATTCTTCTCTCTTTTCTTCTTTATTAGTTTTTCTAGCAGTCTATCAATTTTGTTGATCTTTTCAAAAAATCAGCTCCTGGATTCATTGATTTTTTGAAGGGTTTTTGTGTCTCTATCTCCTTCAGTTCTACTCTGATCTTAGTTATTTCTTGCCTTCTGCTAGCTTTTGAATGTGTTTGTTCTTGCTTCTCTAGTTCTTTTAATTGTCATGTTAAGGTGTCAATTTTAGATCTTTCCTGCTTTCTCTTGTGGGCATTTAGTGCTATAAATTTCCCTCTACACACTGCTTTAAATGTGCCCCAGAGATTCTAGTATGTTGTATCTTTGTTCTTGTTGGTTTCAAAGAACATCTTTATTTCTGCCTTTATTTCATTATGTACCTAGTAGTCATTCAGGAGCAGGTTGTTCAGTTTCCATGTAGTTGAGCGGTTTTTATTGAGTTTCTTAGTCCTGAGTTCTAGTTTGATTGCACTGTGGTCTGAGAGACAGTTTGTTATAATTTCTGTTCTTATACATTTGCTGAGGAGTGCTTTACTTCCAACTATGTGGTCAATTTTGGAATAAGTGTGATGTGGTGCTGAGAAGAATGTATATTCTGTTGATTTGGGGTGGAGAGTTCTGTAGATGTCTATTAAGTCTGTTTGGTACAGAGCTGAGTTCAATTCCTGGATATCCTTGTTAACTTTCTGTCTTGTTGATCTGTCTAATGTTGACAGTGGAGTGTTAAAGTCTCAGACTATTATTGTGTGGGAGTCTAAGTCTCTTTGTAAGTCTCTAAGGACTTGCTTTATGAATCTGGGTGCTTCTGTATTGGATGCATATATATTTAGGATAGTTAGCTCTTCCTGTTGAATTGATCCCTTTACCATTATGTAATGGCCTTCTTTGTCTCTTTTAATCTTTGTTGGTTTAAAGTTTGTTTTATCAGAGACTAGGACTGCAACCCCTGCCTTTTCTTGTTTTCCATTTGCTTGGTAGATCTTCCTCCATCCCTTTATTTTGAGCCTATGTGTGTCTCTGCACGTGAGATGGGTCTCCTGAATATAGCAAACTGATAGGTCTTGACTCTTTATCCAATTTGCCAGTCTGTGTCTTTTAATTGGACAATTTAGTCCATTTACACTTAAGGTAAATATTGTCATGTGTGAATTTGATCTTGTCATTTTTATGTTAGCTGGTTATTTTGCTCGTTAGTTAATGCAGTTTCTTCCTAGCATCCATAGTCTTTACATTTTGGCATGTTTTTGCAGTGGCTGGTACCAGTTGTTCCTTTCCATGTTTAGTGTTTCCTTCAGGATCTCTTGTAGGGCAAGCCTGGTGGTGACAAAATCTCTGTGTTTGCTTGTCTGTAAAAGATGTTATTTCTCCTTCACTTATGAAACTTAGTTTTGCTGGACATGAAATTCTGGGTTGAAAATTCTTTTCTTTAAGAATGTTGAATATTGGCCCCCACTCTCTTCTGGCTTGTAGAGTTTCTGCCAAGAGATCTGCTGTTAGTTTGATGGGCTTCCCTTTGTGGGCAACCCAACCTTTCTCTCTGGCTGCCCTTAACATTTTTTCTTTCGTTTCAACTTTGGTGAATCTGACAATTATGTGTCTTGGAGTTGCTCTTCTCGAGGAGTATCTTTGTGGTGTTCTCTGTATTTCCTGAATTTGAATGTTGGCCTGCCTTGCTTGATTGGGGAAGTTCTCCTGGATAATATCCTGCAGAGTGTTTTCCAACTTGGTTCCATTCTCCCCATCACTTTCTGGTACACCACCAATCAGACGTAGATTTGGTCTTTTCACATAGTCCCATATTTCTTGGAGGCTTTGTTCGTCTCTTTTTACTCTTTTTTCTCTAAATTTCTCTTCTTGCTTCATTTCATTCACTTGATCTTCAATCACTGATACCCTTTCTTCCAGTTGATCGAATCGATTACTGAAGCTTGTGCATTTGTCACGTAGTTCTCGTGCCACGGTTTTCAGCTCTGTCAAGTCATTTAAGGACTTCTCTACATTGGTTATTCTATTTAGCCATTCATCTAATCTTTTTTCAAGGTTTTTAGTTTCTTTGTGATGGGTTCGAACCTCCTCCTTTAGCTCGGAGAAGTTTGATCCTCTGAAGCCTTCTTCTCTCAACTCATCAAAGTCATTCTCCATCCAGCTTTATTCCATTGCTGGTGAGGAGCTGCATTCCTTTGGAGTGGGAGAGGCACTCTGATTTTTAGAATTTTCAGTTTTTCTACTCTGTTTTTTCCCCATCTTTGTGGTTTTATTTACCTTTGGTCTTTGATGATGGTGACGTGCAGATGGGGTTTTGGTGCAGATGTCCTTTCTGCTTGTTATTTTTCCTTCTAACAGTCAGGACCCTCAGCTGCAGGTCTGTTGGAGTTTGCTGGAGGTCCACTCCAGACCCTGTTTGCCTGGGTAATAGCAGTGGAGGCTGCAGAAGAGTGAATATTGCTGAACAGCAAATGTTGCTGCCTGATCATTTCTCTGGAAGCTTTGTCTCAGAGGGCTACCTAGCCATGTGAGGTGTCAGTCTGCCCCTAGTTTGGGGTGCCTCCCAGTTAGGCTACTCGGGGGTCAGGCACCCACTTGAGGCGGCAATCTGTCTGTTCTCAGATCTCAAACTCTGTGTTGGGAAAACCACTACTCTCTTCAAAGCTGTCAGACAGGGACATGTAAATCTGCAGAGGTTTCTGCTGCCTTTTGTTTGGCTATGCCCTGTCCCCAGAGATGGAGTCTACAGAGGCAGTAGGCCTCCTTGAGCTGCTGTGGGCTCCACCCAGTTCGAGCTTCCTGGTCGCTTTGTTTACCTACTCAAACCTCAGCAATGGCAGGCGCCCCTCCCCGAGCCTCGCTGCCGCCTTGCAGTTTGATCTCAGACTGCTGTGCTAGCAATGAATGAGGCTCTGTGGGGCATGGGACCCTCCAAGCCAGGCACAGGATATAATCTCCTGGTGTGCCGTTTGCTAAGACCGTTGGAAAGGCACAGTAGCAGGGTGGGAGTGACCCAATTTCCAGGTGCTGTGTGTCAGGGTTTCCCTTGGCTAGGAAAGGGAGTTCCCTTACCCCTTGCACTTCCCGGGTGAGGCAATGCCTCCCCCTGCTTTGGCTTTCGTTCGGTGGGCTGCACCCACTGTCCTGCACCCACTGCCTGACATGCCCCAGTGAGATGAACCAGTACCTCAGTTGGAAATGCAGAAATCACCCATCTTCTGTGTCGCTCATGCTGGGAGCTGTAGCCTTGAGCTGTTCTTATTTGGCCATCTTGGAACTGCCTCTACATTCTATTTAACAGTGCATGGAACTTTCTCCAAGATAGACCATGTGATAGGCCGTTAAATGAGCCTCAGTACATTTAAGAAAATTGATTATATCAAGCACTCTCTCAGACCACAGTGGAATGAAACTGGAAATCAATTCCAAGAGGAACCTTCAAAACCATGTAAATACATGGAAATTAAATAACCTGCTTCTGAATGAGCATTGTGCCAAAAATGAAATCAAGACAAAAATTTAAAAATTCTTCAAACTGAACAACAATAATGACACAACCTAACAAAGCCTCTGGGATATAGCAAAGGCAGTGCTAAGAGGAAACTTCATAGCCCTAAATGCCTACATCAAAAAGACTGAAAGAGCACAAACTGACAATCTAAGGCCACACCTCAAGGAAGTAGAGAAGCAAGAACAAACCAAACCCAAACCCAGCAGAAGAAAGGACATAACCAAGATCACAGCAGAATTAAGTGAAATTAAAACAAACAAAGAAAAATACAAAAGATAAGTGAAACAAAAAGCGGGTTCTTTGAAAAGATAAATAGAATTGATAGGCCATAAAGAAGATTAACGAAGAAAAGAAGAGAGAAGGTCAAGTGTGGTGACTCACACCTATAATGCCAGCACTTTGGGAGGCCAAGGTGGGCAGATCACCTGAGGTCAGAAGTTCAAGACCAGCCTGTTTAACATAGTGAAAACGTGTTTCTACTAAAAATACAAAAAAGTAGCCAGGTGTGGTGGCGCAAGCTTGTAATCCCAGCTACTCGGGAGGCTGAGACAGGAGAATCACTTGAACCTAGGAGGCAAAAGTTGCAGTGAGCTGAGATCACGCAATTGCACTCCAGCTTGGGCAACAAGAGCAAAACCTCATCTCAAAAAAAAAAAAAATACCTCACTAAGAAGAAACAGGAGATACTGCAACTGACACCACTAAAATACAAAACATCATTCAAGGCTGCTATGAACACCTTTATACACATAAACTAGGAAACCTAGAAGAGGTAGATAAATTCCTGGAAAAATACAACCCTATCACCTTAAATCAGGAAAAATTAGATACCCTGAACATACCAATAATAAGCAGTGAGATTAAAATGCTAATTAAAAATTACCAAGAAAAAAAAGTCCAGGACCAGACAGATTCACAGCAGAATTCTGCCAGACATTCACAGAAGAATTGGTACCCATCCTTTTAACACTATTCCACAGGATGGAGAAAGAAGGAGCCCTTCCTAATTCATTCTATGAAGCCAGCATCACCCTAATACCAAAACCAGGAAAGGACATAACCAAAAAAGTAAACTACAGACTGATATCCTTGATGAACATAGATGCTAAAATCCTTAACAAAATACTAGATAACTGAATCCAACAATATATCAAAAAGATAATCCACCATGATCAAGTGGGTTTTATACCAGGGATGCAGGGATGGTTTAAAATACACAAGTCAATAAATGTGATACACCCCATAAACAGAATTAAAAACAAAAATCACATGATCATCTCGAAAGATGCGGAAAAGGCATTCAACAAAATTCAGCATCCCTTTATGATTAAAACTCTCAGCAAAATTGGCATACAAGGGACATATCTTAATGTAATAAAAGTCATCTATTACAAACCCACAATCAACATAATACTGAATGGGGAAAAGTTGAAGGGGTTCCCTCTGAGAACTGGAACAAGACAAGGATGCTCACTCTCACCATTCCTCTTCAACATAGTGTTGGAAGTCCTAGCCAGAGCTATCAGACAGGAAATAAAGTGCATCCAAATGGGTAAAGAGGAAGTCAAACTGTCACTGTTTACTGACAATATGATCATTTACCTTGAAAATCCTAAAGACTACTTCAAAAAGCTCCTAGAACTGATAAAAAGCATTCAGCAAAATTTCCAGATACAAGATTAATGTACACAAATCAATAGCTCTTCTATACACCAACAGTGATGAAGTGGAGAATCAAATCAAGGACTCAACCCCTTTTACAATAGCTGCAAAAAAGTAAAAATAAAATACTTAGGAATACACCTAACCAAGGAGTCAAAAGACCTCTACAAAGAAAACTGCAAAACACTGCTGAAAGAAATCATAGACACAAACAAATGGAAACACATCCCATGCTCATGGATGGGTAGAATCAATATTGTGAAAATGACCTTACTGCCAAAAGCAATCTATGAATTCGATGCAACCCCCATCAAAATAACACCATTATTCTTCACAAAATTAGAAAAAACAATTCTAAATTTCATATGGAACCAAAAAAGATCCTACATAGCCAAAGCAAGACTAAGCAAAAAAACAAATCTGAAGGCATCACACTACCTGATTTCAAGCTATACTATAAGACCATAGTCACCAAAACAGTGTGGTACTGGTATAAAAATAGGCACATAGACCAATGGAACAGAATAGAAAACCCATAAATAAAGCCAAATACTTACAGCCAACTGATCTTCAACAAAGCAAGCAAAAACATAAAGTGGGGAAAAGACACCCTTTTCAACAAATGGTGCTGGACAATTGGCTAGCCACATGTAGGAGAATGAAACTGGATCTTCGTCTCTCACCTTATACAAAAATCAACTCAAGATGGATTAAGGACTTAAACCTAAGACCTGAAACTATAAAAATTCTAGAGGATAACATTGGAAAAACCCTTCTAGACATTGGCTTAGGCAAGGATTTCATGATCAAGAACCCAAAAGCAAATGCAATAAAAACTAAGATAAATAGCTGGGAACTAATTAAAGTAAAGAGCTTTTGTGTGTCAAAAAGAATAGTCAAAAGAGTAAATAGACAATCCACAGAGTGGGAGAAAATCTTCACAATCTGTATGTCTGACAGAGGACTATATCCAGAATCTACAATGAACTCAAACAAATCATTAAGAAAGAAACTAACAATCCCATCAAAAAGTAGGCTAAGGACATGACCAGACAATCCTCAAAAGAAGATATACAAATGGCCAACATATGAAAAAAGTCTCAACATTACTAACGACCAGGGAAAGGCAAATCAAAACCACAATGCAATATCACCTTACTCCTGAAAGAATGGCCATAATCAAAAAATCAAAAAACAGTAGATGTTGGCATGGACGCAGTGAACAGGGAGCACTTCTATACTGCTGGTGGGAATGTAAACTAGTACAGTCACTATGGAAAACAGTGTGGAGATTCCTTAAAGAACTAAAAGGAAAACTACGATTTGATCCAGCAATCCCATTACTGGGTATCTACCCAGAGGAAAAAAAGTCATTATTCAAAAAAGATACTTGTGCACGCATGTTTATAGCAGCACAATTCACAACTGCAAAATCGTGGAACCAACCTAAATGCCCCTCAATCAAGGAGTGGATAAAGAAGCTGTTGCTACACTGTTGGTGGGATTGTAAACTAGTTCAACCATTATGGAAAACAGTATGGCGATTCCTCAAGGATCTAGAACTAGATGTACCATACGACCCAGCCATCCCATTACTGGGTATATACCCAAAGGATTATAAATTATGCTGCTATAAAGACACATGCACACGTATGTTTATTGCAGCACTATTCACAATAGAAAAGACTTGGAATCAACCCAAATGTCCATCAGTGACAGATTGGATTAAGAAAATGTGGCACATATACACCATGGAATACTATGCAGCCATCAAAAAGGATGAGTTTGTGTCCTTTGTAGGGACATGGATGCAGCTGGAAACCATCATTCTTAGCAAACTATCACAAGAACAGAAAACCAAACACCGCATGTTCTCACTCATAGGTGGGAACTGAACAATGAGATCACTTGGACTCAGGAAGGGGAACATCACACACAGGGGCCTATCATGGGGAGGGGGGAGGGGGGAGGGATTGCATTGGGAGTTATACCTGATGTAAATGACGAGTTGATGGGTGCAGCACACCAACATGGCACAAGTATACATATGTAACAAACCTGCACATTATGCACATGTACCCTACAACTTAAAGTATAATAATAATAAATAAATTTAAAAAAAAAAGAAGCTGTTGTATATATGTATGATGGAATACTATGCAGCCATAAAAAGGAATGGATTAACAGCATTTGCAGTGACCTGGATGGGATTGGAGACTATTACTCTAAGTGAAGTAACTTAGCAATGGAAAACCAAACATCGTATGTTCTCACTGATATGTGGGTGCTAAACCATGAGGAAGCAAAGGCATAAGAATGATATAATGGACTTGCAGGGAAGAATGGGAGGGGGGCGAAGGATAAAAGACTACAAATATGGTGCAGTGTATACTGCTCAGGTGATGGGTGCACCAAAATATCACAAATCACCACTAAAGAATTTTCTCATGTAACCAAATACCACCTGTACCCCAATAACTTATGGAAAAAATTTTTTAACCTTTCTAATAGGCGTGTAGTTGTATCTCATTATTTTACTTTGCAATTCCCTAATGATAAAGGATGTTGGGCATCTTTTATATGCTTATTTGCCATCTCTGTAGTCCCTTTTGATGAAGTGTTCATTTATATCTTTTCCTGTTTTTAATTGGTTTGTTCCTTTTCTTATTACTGAGTTTTAAGAGTTCTTTACATATTTTGGATATGTAGCCTTTATCAGATATGCGCTTTGCAAAATCCCTCAGTCTTGGGTTTGTCTTTTTATTTTATTTTATTTTTTTGAGACGGAGTCTCGCTCTGTCGCCCAGGCTGGAGTGCAGTGGCCGGATCTCAGCTCACTGCAAGCTCCGCCTCCCGGGTTCACGCCATTCTCCTGCCTCAGCCTCCCACCGAGTAGCTGGAACTACAGGCGCCCGCCACCTCGCCCGGCTAGTTTTTTGTATTTTTTAGTAGAGACGGGGTTTCACCGTGTTAGTCAGGATGGTCTCGATCTCCTGACTTCGTGATCCACCCGTCTCGGCCTCCCAAAGTGCTGGGATTACAGGCTTGTGCCACCGCGCCCGGCCCCTGTCTTTTTATTTTTTCATTTTCCATTTGCAGGGCATAAATTTTTAATTTTAGTAAAATACAATTTAATAATCTCTCTATTGTTGTATTAGAAACTCATCACAAAACCCCAAGTTATGTGAATATTCTTCTCTCCTTTATATACAAATTTTATAACTTTGTATATTACATTTAGGTCTATAATCCATTTTGAGATACTTTTAATGTAAGGTCTGTGCCTAGGTTAATTTTTTTTTGCACGTGGGCATTCAATTTTCCCAGCGCTATTTGTTGAAAAGTTTATTCTTTCCCCATTGAATTGTCTTTCTTCCTTTGTCAAAGATGAGTTGATTAAATTTGTGTGGGACTATTTCTGGACTCTGTGTTCTATTCTTTTCATCTATGTATCTGTTCTTTTGCCAGTATGATGCTGTCTTGATCACTGCAGCCTTATAGTAAGTCTTATGTAGTAACATGAGTGCTAAAACTTTATTCTTCTTTTACAGTGTTGTGCTGACTATTCTTGGTCTTTTGCTTTTCCATATAAACTGCAGAATTAGTTTGTTGATATTTACAAAATGGCTTGCCAGCATTTTCGTTGGGATTATATTGAGTCTATAGATGAAGTTGGAAAGAATTAACATCTTAATAATTGAGTCTTCCAATCCATGAACATGGGCTATTTTTCCATTTATTTAGATTTTCCTTGATTTTCTTCATTAGCATTTCGTAGCTTTCTGCATACAAATCTTGTGCTTATTTTAAATTCTAGGTGCTTTTTTTTTTTTTTTTTTTTTTTTGCTAGATGGAGTTTCGCTCTCGTTACCCAAGCTTGAGTGCAATGGCGTGATCTCAGCCAATTGGAATCAGTATTGGATTTTGTCAAATGCTTTTTCTACATTAATTGATATAATTCTATGGTTTTTCTTCTTTAGACTGTTGATGTGGTAGATTACATTGATTGATTTTTTTGAATGTTCAACCAGTCTTGCATACCTTTCTAAATCCCACTTGACTGTGGCAAATAATTCTTCATATACATTGTTGAATTTCATTTTTAATATTTTATTAATGATATTTGTGTGTGTGTTCATGAGAGATATTGGTCTGTAATTTTCTTTTCTTGTAATGCCTTTATTTGATTTTTGTATTAGCATAATGTTGACCTCAGAGCATGTGTTAGGAAGTGTTGCCTCTTCTATTTTTTGGAATAAATTCTGGAGAATCAGTATTATTTCTTCCTTCAATGTTTCAAAGAATTCACTGGTAAAACCCTATGAACCTGAAGATTCCTTTTTTGGAAGGTTATTAATTCAAATTTTCTAGTAGTTACATTTTAAAATGTTAAAAAAAAAAAAAAGAAAAGAAAGAAAGAAAGAAATTTCAAGCCAAGCATGGTGGCTCACACTTGTAATCACAGCATTTTGGGAGGCTGAGGCAGGTGGATCACTTGAAGTTGGGAGTTTGAGACCAGCCTGGCCAACATGGTGAAACCTCGTCTCTGCCAAAACTACACAAATTAGCCAGGCATGATGGTGGGTGCCTGTAGTCCCAGGTACTTGGGAGACGGAGGCAGGAGAATTACTTCAACCCAGGAGGCAGAGGTTGCAGTGAGCCAAGATCACACCACTGCACTCAAGCCTTGGCAACAGAGTGAGACTCAGTCTCAAATAAAATAAAATAAAATAAAATAAAATAAAATAAAATAAGTAAATTTCATTTGAAAATATACTTATTTAACTTAATATATCCCAATTATTAACACTTCAATCTGTTATTAATATTTAAAATATTGGTGAAATATTTTATTTTTTTATACTAAGTCTTTGAAAGCTGCTGTATATTTTATACTTGCCGCACATCTCAATTTGAACTAGCCACATACCAAGTGCTCAATAGCCACATGTGACTAACAGCTATCATATTGAACAACATATGTCTAAGGCCTGAACCAAAGCTGTAGTTACTGTTGAGTTTTAATAATATCTATTTTATCATCTCTCAGGATATTAATAATGGAATATAGATTGGCTATTTTTAAGAGGAGACATTCTAACACTTCCTCTTAAGAGAGAACCACATTGGCCACTATCAGAAAATAAGCCTTGGTAATAAAAGCATAGTATGTGTGAGCGATTGTTTCTCATGTAGTAAATGTAGATTAATTTTATGGAATGTCACGAAATTTTCAAGAGGTGAATAAATCAAGCTGCAAAGTGGTAACTGGAAAATTACAGTTTTCTGTTATATAGTAACTGCAACACTTTTAAATTGAGTCAGTATGCTCAAAGAACTGTAAAAGCAAAGCCATCTACCAGCAAAGTGACTTGACTTTGTTGCATTAAGCCATTTATTTTTAGCAAACATTTTCAATATGGCCTACTCATCAAATACAGTGGAGCACTCAGCTCTGTTAAACGTCATCCCTGTCTGATGTTGGCTCAGTAAGGTTTTTGCCCCTTTTTGTATCAGTAGCTTTCCTTTTCCAGACCTGTCTCTACTAGTCTTCAGAAAGCCCAAACATTATGAAATCAACAGGACATTGAACAGTGGTTTCAAAGTATTGATATGCATTCAGCCAGGAATGCAAAAGACACAGCAGGGGTAGCAGGAATCTGTTATTTCTGGCTCTGGGGTCCAGTAGTGCACAGATGTCTTAGCCTCCATGAGATTTCCCAAATCTTGCCAGCATACCATCAACATCAAGAACGAACTTCTTATTTTTGTTTTTCTCACCATTGTATCTCAGATACCAAGAAGAAATCATACTGTAAGTGGTTAAAAAATAACAATTGGGTGGATGGATGAGTCAATGAACAAATTCATGCATGAATAAATGAATAAAAATCAAGTTCTGCATTCTCAAGGATCTGCAGTCCTCCTGCCTGCTTAAGGGGCAAGCTCCAGGCCAAATTCTGAAGTCCAGAGGCTTTGTCTTTGATTTCTTCTCATCTCTTTTTCTTAGTGCCATTATGTCCCCATGAATTCTACCCTGTGTCCTATTCCCACATTATCTCCTAGTCCTTTGTGATAGTATTATTATTTCTATTACACAATTATAAAAATAGAGGCTCAGAGAGAAACTCTGAATTCAAATCTTGGCTCTGACTTTGTCCAACAGGATGATCTAGAATATCTCTCCTCAATCTTCAGACTCATTTTGAACAGCTGTATTGAGGAACAATTGATATAAAAAGAGCTGCACACACTTAATGTGTACAATTTGATGAGCTTGGTCCTGTGCAAACACCTGTGATACCATCATCATGGTCAAAGTAATAGACACATTCAACACCTCTCAAAGTTTCCTTATGTCCTTTTGGGTTTTTGGTTGTTTTTGTTGTTTGCTTTGTGTGTGGTAAGAACACTTCACATGAGATCTACTCTCTTAATAAATTTTGAAGTGCACAATACCATATTGTTAACTATAGGCACTGAGTTGTACAGCAGATCTCTATAACTTATTCACTGAGCATAATTGAAACGTTATGGGCATTGAACAACTCCCCATTTCCCGAAACCCCAGGACCCTGGCAACCACGATTGTATTCTCTGCTTTTATGAGTTTCACTATTATAGATACCTCATATATAGTGGAATTATGAGTATTTGTCCTTCTGTGACTGGCTTATTTTACTTAGCATAATATCCTCCAGGTTCATCCATGTTGTCGCAAAAGACAGGATTTCTTTCTTTTTTAAAAGCTGGATAATATTCCATCGTGTTACATACTGGGACTCAGATTAATGCCTTCTATTCCGACATAGCTTGGATGACTGCCACTCAGCAGCTGTGTGGATATAGGCAATTTTTTTTTTTTTTTGCCTTCCATTAGCCTTAGTTGCCTGACCTATGAGGTCTGAGTAAATACCTGATGGGGCAATTTATGTAATGGGTTTCTATTTATAAAAAAAGTAAATAGATGAAACAAGGCTCATCAACCACTTAGCATAATGCCTAGCATATGACAAATACTCAATAAACATTAGCCACTATCATTTTTATTATCTCCAAACTATCAAATTTTTGTCCTGCCTTTGCTGAAAAATAATACCTAGCATACGACAAAAATTTAATAATAATGCCTAGCCTAATGCCAAGCATATGACAAATACTCAATAAACATTAACCATTATCATTTTTATTATCTCCAAACTATCAAACTGTTGTCCTGTCTTTGCTGAAAAATAATAATACTGAAATAATAAACAACTAGCAAGAATTGGCCAGGACATGTTCAAAGCTACTTACATATATTAGCTCACCTGATTCTCACAATTATAATGTCCTTATTCTACACGTGAAGAGACAAAAACTCAAAATGTATAAGTAACTTGCCTAAAGTCACAATGACTAAGTGGTCGAGTGGAGATTTGAACGTATATCTTTCTCGTTTCAAAGTATTTTCTCTTCCCACTATATTATAAAAAGTTTTCTATCACCAAAAGTCTACGACTTCCATTATTTGATTTATGCAAATTTGGCAATTTAAAAAAATCCGTCAAAGGTCAACTCATGTACAGCTTGTGCTAGGTGCTATGAAGGGTGCATGAGTAGGACATGGTCCTCAGCCACTCATATGCTGGCAACATGAAATTAACATGTCGTTCTGGCCAGTTTTCCTCGGCGTTCTTTTGTGCTATAATCCTAGAACTGAGTAGCCGTTTCTCTCATTCTCTCATTTTATAAACTGTTAGTTTAGAGATGTGTTTCTAAGAATCACATTTTCTAAATTAACAGTGCTAACAAAAGCTGATTATCTCATCACAGTAGATTGTCAGCATCTATGCTTCAGCTTTTTAATTAGCTTGAAATTATTATTACTAAGTGACCCTTTATGTAACAAACCATTTCAAAAACATTTCCTGACAACCTGCAATAAGCTAGATGGTGCCCAAAAAAACCCCAACAAAACAACCTTAAAAGCCCACCCATGTTTCAGAGTTGTGGTTTTGTTTTTTTTTTTTTAAGAAAGATTAAAACTTACAGGGGCTTCTCCCACTCTCCCATCTGTAAAGAGGTCTGTTCTATGGAATGCCTGCTGTGATACATGGTGCTTGACGTATAAGCTAATATAAAGTATAGGGTATGAGGAATGAGCTTATTTTTCTAAAAATTGATTTTAAAAAATGGGTTGAGAGATCACAGTCAAATGGATTATGGTTTGAAGAAAATAGTCTGAGAAACTGAGCTAATCAATCCACAGAAATCCTGTATTTACTGTTTACATGAAACACATTTTTAAATCACTTTTTATACTACCAAAAATGTATGGCAATGCTTCCCTTGTACTCCCTGCTCTCACCCAAATGAAGGGACATGAGCATAATAAAAATAATTGGGCAATTTTTATTGAATATGTTCTCATTTCTCATGCTCTGGTTTCTGTGGTTTCAGAAATCAAAAAAATGAAAGATTTAATCACATTATTTTCACACTGATTAGGAAAGAGGAATATGTATAATAGGTTTTCATGTAGAAACTGCCCCTGTCTACCTCCCTGCTTGGATTATTCCAAAATTTGTGTTTTAAATCAGGGCAGATACTTTGTTAACTAAAAAGTGTCTTTCCATCTCGGAGTCTTTCAAAAACCAGATCCTTCTGACTTTACCAAGACCCCTGCTCTTCAACTAGTCTCTCCATTATTAACTACTGTTTCCTCTCTAACCAAGCCAGTAGGTTTTTTAGGTTAAACTTGTTGCTTAGGTTTTTGAAGCCAATATTCTCTCTAACAGATGACCACTAAATTGTTCTGAGATCAGTTGGGTAATAGATGACTGAAAGTTTGAGTTGTGAATGAAATTCTGCTCAAACCACTTGTTGGTAGAAAGTCAACTACTTTCATTAACAGATGAGGACTCACAAACATTAACAGATAGAGACTCATAGTCATCACCTATGCTTTTACCAACATTTCCACACCCAATTATTCTAACATTATAAAGAAATTTCAAAGTTATGAGGGTGGTTGGGAATCCCACTGACCTAATCCTGAGGGTTGTCCTCTGTGGAAAACCATGCCTCCCTTTCTACATCTTCTTTGCCCTTATATTAATGTCTTTGCAGTACAGTGATTTATAGCTCATAGACTAGACCACACCCATAGACCACTCAGCTCTGCCCTTTTCCTGCCTTATGCAAGGTTATTCATTCACATTTATCAAATTTCCAAATGACCAGCTAGGTGAGTGATATCGTGTGCAACAGAAAAATAATTGCAAAAGATCTTGAAAGGTTGAGGTGACTGGGCTCAGTCAGAGCAGATGAAATGCAACAAGAATATATGTAAGCTTCCTCACTCTGGCCTGAATAATTCAACGGTGCAGGCTTGGAGTGAAGGGGTCAGAGCTTTTCAGGAATATGTATAGTCAAGGGTGTAGGAGTTAATAGAAGCGTAAGGATCAATGTCTTCTGTTTGGTCTCTGATTACTTCACTGTATGAAATTTTGACTTAATGTGTTCAGAGGGAGATGAAGAAAAGGCAAGAGAAAATAAAAGAAGGAAACAAGCAAAGGGAAAGATGGGGGAAAAGAAAAAGGAGAACCATAGCAGACAATCTGTTTTCTAGTATCTGAAACAGAGGATCAAAAATTCAGTCTCAGAATTCAGGCCTTTCAGCCTATCTCCATCCCATCTCTTCCATGCCAAGTCCCTCCCATGTCAAGAACTGGAAGAGTGTTCAGTTCAGCCAGTTCAGATGGCAAAATAAAGAGTAAGTAAAGGATAAATATCCTTGTTTGAGGAGAGCAGCCTCTAATAACACATGGAGTCTGTCTTGTAATGTTTTCCTAAAGAAAAAAAAAGGTCACGTTTTCCGATTTTCTCATAGAGTGGGCAAGTATAACCACTGTATCAACACAGCAGACTTTAATGGACTTGACATATGGTTTTAAGAACTTTGAAACAAGGCCAGGCGCGGTGGCTCACGCCTGTAATCGCAGCACTTTGGGAGCCTGAGGCAGGCGGATCACGAGGTCAGGAGATTGAGACCATCCTGGCTGACACGGTGTAACCCCGTGTCTACTAAAAATACAAAAAATTTGCCAGGCGGAGTGGCACATGCCAGTATTCCCAGCTATTCGGGAGACTGAGGCAGGAGAATCGCTTCAACCTGGGAGGCAGAGGTTGCAGTAAGCCGAGATCGTGCCACTGCACTCCAGCCTGGGCAACAGAGCAAGACTGCCTAAAAAAAAAAAAAAAGAAAGAAAGAAAAGAAAAGAAAGAAAAGAAAAGAACCTTGAAACAAAGTATTTACACCAATAGGCAAAAAAGTCTCAGTCTAGGCCAGCAATCCATGTTTCAATGGCTCTAAATATGTATTTACCTAATGTGCCAATAAAAGTAATGTCACTCGGCTCAGTGTCCACACATGTAATCCCAGCACTTTGGGAGGTCGAGGTGAGTGGATCACTTGAGCCCAGAAATTCGAGACCAGTCTGCGCAATATGATGAAAGTCCTTCTGTACAAAAAATGCAAAAATTAGCCTGGCGTGGTGGCACGTGCCTATATGCCCAGCTACTCGGGAGGCTGAGATGGGAGAATTGCTTGAGCCTGGGAGGCAGAGGTTGCAGTGAGCTGAGATCAGGCCACTGCACTCCAGGCTGGGCGACAGAGCAAGACCCTGTCTCAAAAAAACAAACAAACAAACAAACAAAAAACCTTGAAATTAATGTCAAAATATAAGTGCTTACACACTGAGCCAAGAGATGAAATTCAGTATCCCTTGATTTTCCCTTTGAGCTCTAACTTTTTAAACTATTATAAAGACACTCATCTGGCCAGGCGCAGTGGCTCACGCCTGTAATCCCAGCACTTTAGGAGGCTGAGGTAGGAGAACTGCTTGACACCAGGAGTTTAAGACAAACCTGTGCAACATAGTGAGACCCTCGTCTCTAAAAAAGTTTTAACAAATTAGCCGGGCATGGTGGAAGGTACCCGTAGTCCCAGCTACCTGGGAGGCTGAGGTGAGAGGATTGCTTAAGCCTGGGAGGGGGAGGTTGCAGTGAGCTATAATCCCACCACTGCACTCCAGCCTGACTCATAAAGCAAGACCCTGTCTCTTAAAAAAAAGAGATACTTACCTTGTATTTAAATCATATTGAGTTTTACTTTTAAACTGCATTACTTTGATCTCATTTTGAATTCTTAAAACTTTTAAGAAGGAATAATGGTGGTGGGTGTTAGCAGTATGGGGTAACAGATATTGAAATGATGCCTCACATTTGGGTTACATTTTTAACTTTTCAAAATACTTTCATATATTTTCATTTAATTTTTTTAAATCCCTGGAAATTCACAGAAAGGAGACCAAACTTTGAAAAGGATGGAATAGAAGGCACTGAAAAGTCAAGTGGCTTATCTTTACGATCCCAGTTGACCAACTTGAAACTCAAGTCCCTTAAAATTATTCCATTATATTTCTTGAAGTGTAGCCCTCACAGTGTTACCGTGTAATATTTTCTGTAGAAAAGGAGACCATGGTTAAAGAAGGACATGCTGCAATATATAATCACCTTAGAGATTCACAATGACATGGTCATATTAAAGGTTCTGAGAAGTTCTATATTAAAGAAACATGTTTAACTTTGTCCTGTGAAACACACTGGAAAAATTGCTCTAGATTTGTGCTGCTTTTGCAGTGGGCTAGGTCTAAATTTCCTATCTTCTATGCAAAATAGTACCAAGATAAAGCAGAACAAGTTGAACACCAAAGAGTTTACTCCAATCTGGACATCGAAAAAGTTAGAACAGTATTTCATTTCTTATGCCTGAAGTGAGATTTTCTTTTTATGGATCTCATTAAATGATGTGGTTCAAATCATTCATAGCAAATGCTAAGAGACTGTTTTAGCACATTTCAATATGTCAAATTGTACTTGGCATTAGGCCAAGAACAGGACAATTTTTCAGTGTTTTCAAAGAGGTTGGTTGGTTGTAGGGATTTAAGACTTAATGCTTTTATGCAATGGTATGTTGGGATGTAGTGATTGGAAATGTTTTTGGGAAAACACTGCCTTTTCCATAGAGCAAGTTTGGTACTTTTTTGAAGTCTAGCCATGCCTTTTTAGTTTCGTGTTTTGTTTTAGATTTCTTTTTTCCTACACATATTGTTGGATATAAAAAAAGAAAATTTCTGTTTTCCTTAGGCGTATGATGCACTTAAGTATTAAGAGATTTGAAAAAGAACAAAATTGCTGTCCATTACCTTTTGGATTGGACAAGGGTTCTCGAAAAGCTATTTTGGTTAATAAAATGACTCAGAAGCTTTTTATTTCTTGTTTTTATGTACATATAAAAAATGGCTTTTCCTCTTCTACCTAGAAAAAGACATCAAGGCTTTTCAAAATTATGTTATTGTTGAACCAGTGGCTTTTGTCCTTGAAGAGTAATGGATTGCTTGTTTCTTGGAGTCTTCCTAGGAGAGGAAGGGAATGGATGTCCAGGGCAAGTTAAAGATATAGGATTCAAGCCCTGTGGCCTTAAATAGAATGTTAGTTTCTGGTCAAGAGTTCTCCTGGCTCCACAGAGTGTTAGATGCCTTCCCAAAGAGAAGGTAACCATCCCCTACCCCATTAGCTGGGGGCTGGGAGTTCGAGAGAAGCAATGGATATTATCAGAGAAGCAAACTACATTCTCAGCTAGCTGTGCTTCTGTTATTATCTGTAGAAACCTTGGACATCCAATCCCCCGGGGAATCAGCAAGACCTTTTAGTACTCATTCTAAATAAACCAACCTGCTGAATGTAGGGAAGTTACTTCTGTTAGAAAACCTCAGGCCTAAATTTGGCTCTTTTATTTTCCTTCCACAGTACAGAAATATTTCCAAAACCTGAAGTGGTTCTGATTAGTGGTGAAGTCAAGAAGCCTTTAGCTCCAATTAAAATGGGCATTAAGTCATTTTGTGTGGTAATGGCTTCAGTATAAAAGCAAGTTAAATTTCGCTTTATTTTTGATCATGAATTTGGCTCTTGAATTATTCTATTCACCAGCAATGTTGGCACAGCTTTCTGGGCTGCCTGCGGAGGAGGTGTTCATGGGCTTCCCAATTAACACCCTGTTAAGCTGCACACCTGTGGTGAAATTACCCTCAGATCACAATATTGAAGTTTTGAATCTCATGACACCTATATTATTGTCCTGAAAGTCAAACTTAAAATTATATAAAATTATTCCTGGTGTCCTTTCAAGGCAGTTTGTTTCTATGGTATTCTTGTGGAGCAGTCAGGGGTAGAGGTATATGTGGGGGAGTCATGTAGCAATGTATTTATTTATTATGAACTTTATTGAGGTATAGCTCACATACCATAAAATTCATCCATTTTAAGTGTTCCACATCAATGATTGTTAGTATATTTACAGACTTTCGCAACCACCATCAAAATCCAATTTTAGAACATTTCCATCGCCCCGAAAACAAACCAATACCTGTTAGCCATCACTTTCCATTCCCACACCCAGCCCTAGGCAACCAACAATCTACTTTCTGTCATATAGATTTGCCTTTTCTGAACATTTCATAGCATGGTCAAATTCCATTCCATACAAATGGAGTCATGCAAGATGTAGTTCTGTTTATCATTAGTCTACGGACATTTCATTAGTCTATGGACATTTTGGTTATTTCTACATTTTGGCTAGTATGTGTAATGCTGACATGAACACTCACATATACAAATTTGTGTGGACATAACAATTTATATTTAACATACCGAAATCAGATTAAAACTCAGCTTAGATCTCCAGCCAGAACACTATTATTAGTGGAGCTGTGGGGGACTGTGACATTTTCAGAGTAAATGGTAGTTATACTAAAGTGCTGATAAGCAGAACACTAATTAATTTGAAAATTCATATAAATTCCCAAGGATTTTATAAAAATTTGGAGTTTTATGAGAATTTTTAGGTCATGCCTTTTCCACATCCACTAGCAAAAAGCTTAGCATTTTCCAATGGCTATAAGGTATAGGGCTGTGAAGGTTATCGTGTGTGCCAGCCTGAGTTCTGGGGACTGGTCTGGGATTCAAGAGTTCTCTATGCCTTTTCTATAGCCTTCTGTGCTACTCTGGGAAAATCTCATGAGGCATCCTCCTCAGTTTCATTTTTGACAAAACGGGGATAGATGATTCCCATAGAAATCCCAAGGTGGTTATAAGGTTAAGCATTTTCTAGGCATTTAAAGCACCTCAAATGAAATAGAAATATACTATATAAGTGTAAAGAATTTTGTTGGCAAAGATGAAAGGAAGGTTTAGTCAGCCTTTTGTTCTTTCTCGAAAATCTAAAAAATAGATAAAACCACAGAGTTTAATTTTGTACATTTGAGCTGGCAAGAATGTGATATTCATTTCCTCCATGGCCAAAAATGTTCATGGTTCCAGTAATGTTAAGCCCTTGATTGGAGGAACTGTTTTTCTGAGCTCCCCAAAGCTTTGCTAACTGCATTCTAAAATGAAATCCTTTTACCTTCTCATCGCAACACAGCAACTATTTGGTTTGGAGCAGAAAAGGAAAAAAATTGTATAGAACGAAATTAACCCAATAAGCAATTAACAAGCAAGTCCTCATTGAATGAGATACAAGGTGTTTCTGCCCTTAAGGAAGTTACTATTCTAATGGGGTTCAAAGAGAATTAACAAGACAGAAACTATGCCTTATTTCATTTGATACAACCTCTATTTCCGTTCCAGAATGGTATCTGCCCTATTGAAGATAATTTTTTAAAAAATGGTAAACCTTTAATTCTCATAAAGATGTAAAACTTAGCATATTTTAAAAGTTTGATTTAACTCATAATGAGGGACAAGTCAGATGTTATAACCAATTCAAAGGAGAACACAAAGAACAGACATATATATATATATATTTCAGGAATATTGAAATGAATGTGCAAATGGAGACTAAACTGACTTCTTCCACAGTAGGAGAAGGGAGTCAATTAAACCCCTACGAGAGGACAGAATTTGCATGTCTATAAATAAGAATTATTTTGCATTGCTATCAGTTATCTATAATTTAGGGAGCTGTAAAATAGCTCCCATAAAATCAGAATCAGATAACCTGAAAGAATGTCAGCTAGACCAGAGCATCAGCAAACTAAGGCTCTCACAGATGAAATCTAGCCCCATGCCTGTTTTTGTAAATAAAGTTTTATTTGAACACAGATACGCCTTCTCAGTTATGTATTCTGTATGGCTGCTTTCACACTATAATGCTAGAGTGGAGTGGTTGCGACAGAGATACTATGGCCTTCAAAGCCTAAAATATTTATGATCTTGTTCTTTTGAAGAAAAAGTTTGATGACTCTTTCTCTAGTCAATGCATGTTTTCCATTGAGACACAGTTTTTCTGTATAGTCTAGAGTGCTCAGAAAATATTTTTAAAGTTCATGGACAAAATAATTAATCAGACAATAAAAACTAGAATTTAAAGAAGGAAACTGATAAAGGTCTGTAAGAGTTTATGAAAGAGGAGGGCAGGAATTCGACTTTGAAGAAGATATTTGGATAAGGTCAGGGTACGGGGGAGAAGAAAGATGGGCAGTTCTAGACAGGGACAAAGGCATGTGAAGAGATGGAATGACCCAGCCTGTTAAATGCCCAGGCTAGTTGGAAGTGAAGAGTTGGACTGGTTACGTGATAGGAGTTAAGAGGTAGGTTATTTATACACAAATTTTCAAATAAAGAGCTGGCTGTGTCCCCAGTTGCTTTCTTAGTGTAGAATCAGCCTGTGGGCACCCAGAGCTAAATAGTGTGGTTTGAGGTGTCCTGACGCCTCCTCACAAAAGATTTTTTGGATTCACCAGACTGTCCTAGTGTCTGAACTTTCCAAATCTTGTCACTCCTCTGATTGTACCATATTGAAGGCAGCTGTTCAAATGTCAATGGCATTCATCTTGAAAGAATAAGTTATATAGCCCTGTTGGTCATTAACACCATAGCTCCTATTAGATGATTAGGTTCCTCAGAATAGGAAGAACTCCACCTAGAGGGAGGCCCCAGTCAAGATGCCACTTTGAATTTTGGCCAGTTTTGTTCTGAGCCACAAAATACTTTGGGATATGGGAAAGGAGTCTCTTCAAAGCATCCCTCATGAAAATACCTGTAGTTGGTAGACAGTTTTGCCCCTAAAGGTTTCAATGACGAGCTTTTGGATACGATTCTACCTAACTTGGCTGGAAGCTTAAGGCCATTCTTCTGAAATCATACCTCTATGAGCCTCTTTGAATTTCTCTGTTTCTCTGGCATAGTTTTGCTTTAATTGGCTCTCAGAAGAGGCAAGAAGAAATCTAGGAGCATGAAACCCTGTCTCACAGAAGGAGCTGGTAGAGACTGTCCTCTCAGGGGTGGGGTTTCTTTGCTAAGTGGCTCTTCAAAAGAGAGGAAGAACTGGCAAAGGAGGATGCAGCTTCCTGAAATGCTTGTATTAGTCTCTTCTCACACTTCTATAAAGAACTACCTGAGACTGGGTAATTTATGAAGGAAATAGGTTTAATTAACTCACAGTTCTGCAGGCCTACCAGGAAGTATGGCTGGGAGGCCTTAGGAAACTTAGTCATGGTGGAAAGCGAAGGGGAAGTAAGCACGTCTTACCATGGCAAAGCAGGAGAGAGAGAGCAAAGGGAGAAGTGCCATACACTTTTAAACCATCAGATCTCATGAGAACTCACTTATTGTTATGAGAACAGCAAGGGGGAAATCCACCCCCAAGATCCAATTACCTCCCACCAGGCTCCTCCCCTGACACATGGAGATAACAATTCAATATGAGATTTCAGTGGGGACACTGAACCGAACCATATCACTGCTTCTCCCATTTCACTCCTCTTTCTGCTCACTTGCTCAATATTTCCCATAGTGCTCAGCTCTCTAAGTTGATTCATATGTTTGGTGTGCAGCTTTTGGGGACATTCTAGATACATATTAAATTAGTTTACCAATAAGTACTGTGTTACAGGGTGTGGTACATACAGGTATGAGACTAGCCCCTGCCCTCAAAGTGTGTGCAGGAGGAAGCAAGATACAAACATGTGAAGACATCACTAATAAGTATGAGAAGGATTTTTATTAATATTGTGGAATTATCATATTTGGAACTCACCTTAATCATGAGTTAAGTTTTTCATCAAAAGATGAAAAACTGATATTTGAGAAAGTTTAATCATCCTCTGGATCAGTAGTTCTCAACCCTGGCTGCTTATTAGAGTCACATAAGAGTTTTTTTCCAAAATACCTTACCTTAGCCCAGATATTCTGCTACAGTTGAATTGTGGTAAAGCCTAGGTATTAGTATTTTGAAACTTTTCTGTTTTGAGACAGGGTTCTGCTCCGTCACCCAGACTGGAGTATAGTGGCATGATCATGGCTCACTGCAACCTTGATCTCCCGAACTCAAGTGATCTTCCTGCCTTGGCCTCCCAAGTAACTGGGACTACAGGCATGCACCACCACACCACACCCAGCTAATTTTTTTATGTTTTTGTAGAGATTCAGTCTCACTATGTTGCCCAGGCTGGTCTCAAACTCCTGAGCTCAAGCAATCCTCCCGCCTGGGCCTCCTAATATGTTGGAATTATAGGCATTAGCCACCATACCTGGCCTTGAGGCTTGTTTACTATGAAATAAAATACAAATTTTAAAAGAACGTATAATGATAATGTACAGTTTAAGAAATTGTTTTTTAATGAATACCAGTGTCATCAATATCCAGGCCAAGAAACAGAACATTTCCTACACGCCATCAGTCTCCTTTCCACGACTCCATGTGCTCTCCCAATCACAACCTCCTTCCTCCTTTAAAAGTAACCGTTATTTTGATTTTTATGGTCATCATTCATTGCTTTTCCTTATAGTTTTACCACATATATACATATACCAAAATATTAAATATGAGTTTAATCTCTCTCTGAAATGTATTTAAATGGAATTCTTTGCATTCTTTGGTGTCAGCTTCATCTCTCAGCATTATGTTTGTGAAATTGATCTAATGTGTTGATATTGTTTGTGTTCATTGCTGTGTAGTATTCCATAGTTACTATTGAAATACTGTACTATCATGACTATTTCACACTTCATTTATCCATTCTACTATTAGCCAACATTTGCCTTGCTTCCAATTTTGGGCTTTTATGAACATTCTTGTACATGTCTTGATGTATTTAAATATGCCTTCCTGATGGATTTATACCCATGTGTACTATCGTTAGGTCATCAGTTTATATGTTCAGCTTTAGCAAATATTGCCAAACAGTTTTCCAAAGTGGTTGTACCAACTTACAGTTTCACAAGCAATGTCTAAAAGTTATTTTTCTCCCATGGTCTCACTAAAGCTTGGTATTATCAGCCTTTTTTAGCTTTAGGCATTCTGATGGGCTAAATTTTAAACACAATTACTATAAGACCAACAGACTCATATGCCCATTGCATAGTAACAGATCCATTACACTGAGACAATAGGGTTTGCAGCAGAGAGTTTAATGACAGCAGGATGCTGAGTGAGGAGATGGGAGAGATCCTCAAATCCATCTCCCTGAGGAAATCTGGGCTGGAGTTTTTAAGAGGATCGTGGATGGGGAGGGGCTGGAAAATTGAGGTCATTGATTGGTCAGGGCAAGATGGTTGAAATCATCAGGATTTGGAAACTGCATTCTTTGCTGAGTCAGTTCCTTGTGGGATTGTTCAAACTAGCTGGTGTCAGTGGGGTCTTTCAGATCTCCTGGTATTAGTGAGGTCCTTCAGATCAGCTGAGCCAGTAGTTTCATCAATAGGCAAGACCTGAAGGAATATCTCAAAGAGAAAACTTAATATTTCATGACATTCAAGTCATTATCTATAGAACAGTTAAGAGGAACTATGATCTAGGGTCTATGGGATCCTAGGACAATAGGCACCAAACACTATGAGGAAATAGGTCAGAGAGCAAATTAACCTCATGATTAAGGCCAAACGTGCTGCAAGCTTGGTTTATTTGTCTCCCTATCTCTCCTTCCTTGATTAATTTTATAAAGTTTATAGGGATGGTTTCATGATATCTTATTGGGATTTTAGTCTGTGTTTTCCTGATTACTAACAGTGTTGAGCACTTTTTCTTATTTATTGGCCATTTGAATTGCTTCTTTTGTTAAGTGCTAGTTTGAATCTTTGCTCATTTTTCTATTGGGCTGTCTGTCTTTTTTCTGTTGATTTGTAGAAGCTATTTGTGTATTCTGGATACAAGTCCTTTGTCAGTTATATATTTTGCAAATGTCTCTTACCGCTCTGTGGCTTGTCTTTATGCTCTCTTACTGGTATCCTTCTATGGACAAAAATTCTTAATTTTAACGCAATTAAAGTTATCAGAGTTTTTAATGTCAATATGACTTCACTGTAATAAGAAGAGAGCCATAAAGAATATTTTGGCAAAGACTAGATGAATCATATTTGCAGCCAGTTATAGAAAAATAGAGCATACGTGATGTTGATATGTTTTTTAATCAAACAGAGAATAACACAAGTTTCTGATGAGAAGCCCTTATCAGAACTCATTACACAAATGCACAGGGTTCAGTTACAAGGACCAAGACCTGGAAATAAGCCCATCCATAAGGCTAATACTCATATTTTATTTGCTACTTATTTCAAACCTATTATTGGTTTCTCAATTAGATTTTAAAATCCAGTCCAGCAAATGAAATTCATTATCCTTGGACATACTATATAATGTGTGAACTTATAGGCAGAGTATAGTACAGAGAAAATGAATGCTGGGTGATACATAGTGAGCTATAGATGTGTAGGAGAGGAAAAATAACTTATTCTCTACCCATCTTAGGTTCGTGGCTGTGGGCCCTATACCAAAAGAGATTAACAAGAGAAAAGCATACAAATTTGTTTCTTATAAGTTTTATGTGATATGGGAGCCTTAATAAGGAAATGACATAAAGTAACAGTTGAACTTGTGCATTTTAATACAAGGTTTGATGAAGAAGTAGTCATGGAGAAATATGATTAGAGGACAAAAGGGTATGATCTAATGGTAATAAACCAGGAGAAACTTAACAAGACCTGTTCGTTCAGACTCTTTTCTGAGTCCCTATGTCTTCAGAGAAAAGAATATTCCTTTCTTCTGGGTATAAGGAGCTGTGATAGTTAATTTTAGGTATCAATTTAACTGTGTTCAGGGATACCCAGATAGCTAGTAAAACATTATTTCTGCGTAGGTCTGTGAGGGTGTTTCCATAAGAGATTAGTATCTCAATCAATAGATCAACTAAAGAAGATCTGCCCCCACCAGTGTGAGTGGGCATCATCTGATCCATTGAGATCCCAGATAGAGCAAAAAGGCAGAGGAAGGTATAAACTTTCTCTCTCTTCTGGAGCTGGAACATTCATCTTCTTCTGTCCTCAATCATCAGAAATCCAAGTTCTCAGGTCTTTGGATTCTGGGATTTACACAAGCAGGACCCCAGTTTCTCAAGTCTTCAGTCTTGGACTGAGAATTACACTGTTGGATCCCTTGGTTCTCAGGATCTTGGATTTAGAGTGAATGACACCACCAGACTCCCTGGTTCTCCAGCTTGCAGACAGTATATTGTGAGACTTCTCAACCTCCATAATTAGATGAGCCAGTTCCCATAATAAATCTCCCTCTTATCTATCTCTCTCTTTCTCTATATATACCTTTTATTGACTCGTTTCTCTGGAGAACCCTGACTAATCCAGGAAAGTACCTCTAAAATGAGGGTTTTATGGCCTGTTTTAGGGGAGAAGGGAAAGAGAAGTGTGAAAGTGATCTTCTTGCTTCTGCTGTTTTCTCAAATGACAAGATGACATATTTTGGGGTAGTGTATCTTGGAACCCATCAGATGATTTACTATCACTGGGGTGGAAAGCACTGAGAAGGAGCAGGAACATTGGAGCTAATAACTAAGTGATCTTGTTAAACTAAGGAACTTCGAACTTTACACTGAAATGGTGGTCTATCGAAGTGCTTTAAGCAGGAGACTAACACATTTCAGTTTTGTAACTAGGGTCACTGGCAACTGTATGGAGAAAGGGTTGAGAAAAAGGGAATAAGACTGAATATACAAAGGTCAGTGGCCATTAAATGGAGAAGTCCCATGATATTTAAACAATAAATTCAAAAAAATCAGTGATTATTCAGGGGTGAGGGAGGCGAAGAAAGGAAAACATATCCTAAAATCCTAAAAAGTTAGTCCAGCAAGATATTTTATTTACAAATTGGGTTCTGACATAACAAAGGTTTGAGAAACACAGTGTCACTCTCTTAGGTGAACACTAGAATGACAAGAGCTCTGATAACCAATTTGACAGGGGGAAATCTGCTTATTTTTGTTTAATCCAGTAGTTCAAAATTTTATTTTATCAAATAACTTTAATTTTTACATAACACATATTAATATCGTGTTCTGGTAGGTTTGCCTGGAACTACAGGTTTGGGAAATATTGGTCTAGGATGGCTTCCAGGGAACTCTGGCTTGTTTAATAGAGTAAAGGGTGGTTTCACTAACAGAGTTAGCAAATACATTAGTAAGAGAAGATCTGTAGAATAAGATAATAAGTTTAGTTTGCATGTTTTGAAATCCATGAGGATATCTCTAACAAGCAATTGAATAGATAGGCCTGGAGCTTAAGGGTGACAGTGGGGGTGGAGGAACAGATTTGGAAATCACTGGTTAAATTCAAAGAAGTTAATTATATTTCTAAGAAAAGTGTTTATAAGTAGAAGGATGGGCTTATTAATAGACTGGACATGGCTGAGGAAAGAATCTCTGAACTTGAGGATATCTCAATAGAAACCTCCCAAATTGAAAGGGAAGGAGAAAAAAGACTGAAAAAAGCAGAACAGAATATCCCAAAACTGTGGGACAACCACAAAAGGTGTAACATGCCCATACTAGGAATACCAGAAAGAAAATAAAGAGAGAAAGAAGCAGAAGAAATTTTTAAAACAGTAATGAAATTTCTCCAAATTAATGTCACAACAAACCACAGACCCAGGAAGCTCAGAGAATATGAAATGGGATAAATGCCTCCCAAAAGCTACACATGGGCATATCATATTCAAACTACAGAAAATAAAAGATAAAGAAAAAATTCTGGAAGCAGCTAGAGAAAAAAAAACAACTTACCTATAGAGGAGCAAAAATCATAATTACATCTGATTTCTCCTCAGAAACCATGCAAATAAGACAAGAGTGAAGTGAAACATTTACATTATTGAGAGGAAAAAAACTCTGCCAACCTAGAATTCTGTACCCCGAGAAATTATCCTTCGAAAGTGAAGGATAAAAAATGACTTTCTTAGACAAACAAATATTGAGGGAAATGTCACCAGTAGACATTCCTTGCAAGAAATATTAAAAGAAGTTATTTAGAGAGAAGGAGAACAATATAGGTCAGAAACTCAGATCTATACTAAAAAGGAAAAACATCAGAGAAGAAATAAGTTGAGGTAAAACAAAAACTTTGATTTGTCTTAATCTTATCTTGATTAATCTAATCTTGACTTAATGGATACTTTGAAATGATAACAGCAGCAATGTATTATATATATGCTTATGTATAAGTGAAGTGAATGACAGCAATGATACAAGGGATAGGAGGGAAGAATTAGGATTATTTTCTTATTATAAAATACTAGTATAACCATGAAGCAATATGGTGTTATTTGAAAGTGGAATTGGATTAGTTGTAAATGAATGCTGTAAAATCTAAGACAATCACTAAAAAAAGTAGAAAAGGAAGTACAACTGATATGCTTTAAAAGGAGAGAAAATTGAGTCATATTAAATGCTCAAAACCACAAAAGGCTGAAAAATAGTGGAAGTCAAAAATAAGGAACAAAGAATAAGGGCAGCAAATAGAATCAATAACAAATGTGACAGATCTTAATGTAACTATATCAGTAAACACTTTGAACATAAACCACCTAAATGCATCAATGAAAAGAGATTGTCAGAGAACATCAAAAATCCCAAATTAACTATATATTGTCTATAAGAAACCCACTTTAAATCTAAAGACATATATAGGGTAAAAGTAAATGAATGGAGAAAGATACACCATGCTAACACTAATGAAAAGAAAGTAAGATTAGCTACATTAATTTCATACACAGTATATTTCATGTAAGGAAAGTTATCAGGGATAAAGAGGGGTATTACATAATGATAAAGGGATCAGTTCTCTAAGACTAATAACAATCTGTAATGTGTATGCACCTAAAAACAGAGCACCAGAATACATAAGGCAAAAATTAATAGAACTACAAGGAGAAATACACAAATCTACTATTATATTTGGAGATTTCAATACACTCCTATCAGAAATGGACAGATTAAGCAGACAGAAAATCAGTAAGGTCATAACTGAACTTAACAACAACATCAGCCAACTGAATCTAACTGATACTTATAGAATACTTCATCCAACCAGAGCAGAATATACATTATTTTCAAATTCATATAGAACATTCACCAAAATAGACCATATTCTGGGCCATAAAACACAGATTTTAAAAATAGACATCATATAATATCTGCTCTCAGACAGAAATTAATAACAGAAAGATAGCTAGAATATCCCAAAATACTTAAGAGATTAAACAACACACTTCTAAATAACACATGGATCAAAGAATAATTATCAAGAGAAATTTTAAAATATTTTGAAATAAATAAAAATTAAAACACAACTTATCCAAAAGTTGTGGGATGTAGAAAAAGCAGTGCACAGAGGGAAATTTATAGCATTGAGTGCATATAGAAGAAAAGAATAAAAATCATTAAAAAGTTAGGAAACAATAGGTGCTGGAGAGGTGGAGAAATAGGAACACTTTTACACCATTGGTGGGGCTGTAAACTAGTTCAACCATTGTGTAAGACAGTGTGGTGATTCCTCAAGGATCTAGAACTAGAAATACCACTTGACCCAGCCATCCCATTACTGGGTATATACCCAAAGGATTATAAATCATGCTGCTATAAAGACACATGCACACGCATGTTTATTGTGGCACTATTCACAATAGCAAAGACTTGGAACAAACCCAAATGTCCATCAATGATAGACTGAATTAAGAAAATGTGGCACATATACACCATGGAATACTATGCAACCATAAAAAAGGATGAATTCAAGTCCTTTGTAGGGACATGGATGCAGCTGGAAACCATCATTCTCAGCAAACTATCGCAAGTACAGAAAACCAAGCACCACATGTTCTCACTCATAGGTGGGAATTGAACAATGAGAACACTTGGACACAGAGCAGGGAACACCACACACCAGCACCTGTTGTGGGGTGGGGGGAGGGAAGAGGGATAGCATTAGGAGATATACCTAATGTAAATGACGAGTTAATGGGTGCAGCACACCAACATGGCACATGTATACATATGTAACAAACCTGCACATGTACCCTAGAACTTTATAATTAAAAAAAAGAAAAATTTAAAATCAATAATCTAAAATTAATAATTTTTGCCTTAGGAAACTAAAGAAAAGAAGAGCAAATTCACTTCAAAGTAAGTAGAAGAAAAGAAATAATAAAAATTAGAGAACAAATCAATGAAATTGAAAATAGAAAATCAATTTTAAAAATCAATGAAACCAAAAGCTTTTTCTTTAAAAATACCAATAAAATTGATAAGCCTCTAGCCAGGTTAACCAAGAAAAAAAGAGAAGATACAAATTACTAACATTAGAAATGAAAGAGGGGATATCACTATAGCTCCAATGCACATTAAAAGGATAATAAATGCATACTTGGAACAGTTCTATGGCCACAAATTGGATAACTGAGATGAAGTAGAACAATTCTTTGAAAGAAACAGTCTGCCAAAACTTACACAAGAAGAAATACGCAATATGAATATGTTTATTGTCTATCAAATAAATTGAATAAATACTTAATTCTTTCAAAATGGAAATCATGAGGCCCAGATGAGTTCACAAGTAAATTCTACCAAACATTAAAAGAGAAATAATATCAGTTCTATATCATCTCTTTCAGCAGACAGAAGTAAAAAGAATTCTTCCTAATTCGTTCTGTGAGGCCAGCATTACCTTAATACCAAAAGAAAAGACAAACACGGACCAACATATCTCATGAACACAGCTGCAAAAGTCCTCAACAAAATGTTAATAAGTCGAGTCTAACAATGTACAGAAAGAATTATACACCATGACTAAGTGGGACTTATCCCAGGTATGAGAGTTTGGTTCAACATTCAAAACTCAATTAATGTAATGCATTAAATCAACAAGCTAAAGAAGAAAAATCACATGATCACATAAATAGATGCAGAAAAGCATTTGACAAAATCCAACATCCATTCATGATTAGAAGCTGTCAATAAACTAGGAATGGAGAGAATCTTCCTCAACTTGATAAAGAAAATCTACAAAAACTGACAGCTAATATACATAATGGTGAGAAACTCAAAGCTTTCCCAATAAGCTCAAGAACAAGACAAGAATTGGGTTGTTTGTAACACAAAAGATAAAAACTTGAGGGGATGGATACCTAGTTTTCCACGATGTGATTATTACACATTGCATGCCTGTACCAAAATATCTTATGTGCTGTGTAAATATATACATGTACAATGTACCCACAAAAATAAAAATAAAAAGTAAATTTTAAAAAAGAAGAAGGCAAAAATGTCCCCTCTCACCATTCCCTTTTTACATTGTACTGTAAGTCCTACCTAATGCAATAAGACAAGAAAAGGAAATAAAACATTCTGATAGGGAAAGAAAACATAAAAGTGTGTTTGTCTGTAGATAACACAATTGTCTATGGAGAAACTCTAAAGAATTTATTTTTAAAATCTCCTTGAACTAAAAAGTGATTACAGCAAGGTTGCAGGATATAAGATTAATATACAAAAGTATGCTTTCCTATAACCCAGGAAGGAACAAGTGGAATTTGAAGAAAAAAAAATACACTGCTATTTACATTAACACCGTCACAAAATGAAATTCTTAGGTACAAATCTAACAAAATATGTAAAAGATATGCTGGTTTAAGATTGCCTTGGCTATTCAGGCTCTTCTTTGGTTCTACATTAATTTTAAAATAGTTTTTTCTAGTTCACTGAAGAATCTCAATGGCAGCTTAATAGAAATATCATTTAATCTATAAATTGCTTTGGGCAGTGTGGCCATTTTTACAACATTGTTTCTTCCTGTCCATGAGCATGGAATGTTTTTCCATGTATTTGTGTCATTTCTGATTTCTTTGAACAGTGTTTTGTAGTTCCCTTTGTAGAAATCTTCCACCTCCTTAGTTAGCTGTATTCCTAGGTATTTTACTCTTTTTGTGGCAATTGTGATATCAGTTCTTCTCAACGTGATCTACAGATTCAATGAAATCCCAATCAAAATCCCAGCAAATTATTTTTGCGAATATTGAGAAACTGATTCTAAAGTTTATATGGAGAAGAAAAAAAAAATCCAAAAACAGAATAGCAACACAATGTTGAAGAAGAAGAAAAAAATTCAAGAACTGACACTACCCAACTTTAAGACTTACCATAAAGCTACAGTAATCAAGACAGTATAGTGTTGGTAGAAGTATAGACAAATAGATCAATGAAACAGAATAGAAAGCCCAGAAATAGACTCCCGTCAATATAGTCAACTGATAGTTGACAAAAGAACAAAGGCAATTCAATGGAGCAGCGATAGTCTTTTCAACAAATGTTGCTGAAACAACTGGACATCCACATGCAAAAGAAGTCAATCTAGACTCAAACCTTACATTCTTCACAAAAATTAAAATCAATTAAAGATTTAAATGTAAAACACAAAACTATAAAATTCCTAGAACATAACTTAGGAAAAAAGTTAGATGACCTTGGGTTTGGTGATGACTTTTTAAATATGACACAGAAAGCACACTCCATGCAAGAAAGAATTGATAACTTGGACCTAATTAAAATTAAAATTTTATGCTCTGCAAAATATACTGTCAAGAGAGTGAAAAGACAAGTCACAGTCTGGGAGAAAATATCTTCAAAAGACACACTTGATAAAGAACTGTTATCTAAAATATACAAAGAACTTTTAAAATTTAACAATAAGAAAATGAACAACCTGATTTTTAAAAATGGGTCAAGACTTTAACAGAAACCTTACCAACAAAGATACATAGATCGCAAATACACACTTGAAAAGATGCTCCATGTAATATGTCTTCAGAGAGATGCAAATTAAAACAACATTGAGATAGCACTACATGCCTATTAAAATAGTGACAATCCAAAACACTGGCAACACCAAATGCTGGTAAGAATCTGGAGCAACAGGAATTCTCATTCACTGCTGATTGAACTGCAAAGGGTTACATCCATTTTAGAAAATATTTGGCAGTTTCTTACAAAACATTCTCTTACCATATGATCCAGCAATCATGCTCCTTGGTGTTTACCCAAAGGAGTTGAAAACATGTCCACACAAAAACCTGCACATGAATGTTTTCAGCAGCTTTATTCGTAATTGCCAAAACGTGGAAGCAACCAAGATATCCTTCTGTAGGTAAGTGAATAAACTGTGTTATGTTCATACAATGGAATAGTATTCAGTTTTAAGAAGCAATGAATTATCAACCCATTGAAAGACATGGATGAAGCTTAAATGCATATTACTAAGTGAAAGAAGCCAATCTGAAATGGATCTATAATGTATAATTACAACTCTTTGATGTTCTGTGAAGGCAAAACTATGAAGACAGTAAAAAAATCAGCGGTTTCCAGGGTTTAGAGGAAAGAAAGGGATGAATAGCCAGGTCACAGAGAAATTTTAGGGCAGCAAAACTGCTCTGTATGATACTATAACGGTAAATACATGTCATCATGTACTTGCCTAAATGCATAGAATGTACAACACCAAGTGTGAATCCTAATGTAAACTACAAACTTTAAGTGATAATGATGTGTCAGTGTAGGTTCATGAATTGTAACAAATGTAACTCTCTGGCGGGCTGGGGGTGGGGGGATATTGCTAGAAGGGGAGACTGTGCACATGTGGGTGAAGGGGTTACATGGGACATCTCAGTACCTTCTGCTCAATTTTGCTGTGAACCTAAAATTGCTCTAAAAAATTAAAGTCTATTTTTTTTTAAAGATGGCAGCCACCTCTGTCTTGTTCTTAAGTTTTATGGCATGTTTTCAGTTTTTCAAATGATGTTTCCCATAAATTGTGATAGATACTTTTATTAGGTTAGAGAAGTTACCTTTTTTTCTGAATTTGCTAAAGGATTTTTTTCTGCATTGACTTTTATTGAGTATGTTTTTTATATCATTCTATATGATATTTCTACTTTTATCTGTTAATATAGCATATTTATTACATTAATAGACTTTTTTGAAATTCAAGTAACTGTATTTAAATTCAAAAACAATTCTTAAAACTGCATTAAGAGTCAAGACCCTTTTGTATTATAAAAATCACAAGTATTTCTAAGAGACAAAATACTTCTAGGTTAACTAGACCAGATCTGACTGACTGACTTTGGACTTTATTCTTTAAACAAATTGCAGAGAATAGAGAAAAAGGTTATTTACAGAAAATAATATCTACATATGTACTTAGAGGTACAAATTTTGTGGCAGAAAAGACTTCAGTATATGCTGGCATCTCAGAAGCAGTTCTCAAAGAGCTTAGTTTTATTTTCTTGAATTTTAAGAATGTCTAAGGTCCTTCTTCATCCTTGATCTTGGGAGCCAAGTAGTACTTTAAGTGTCCCATATCAGCAATTTTATAGTCTACAACAAGGTGTATGTCTGCAGACATATTGAGTGCCACCATTGAAGAGAGTGGAGTTGCTTTTGTAAGGAAGTTCAGGTACCTCAGTGCAAAAGTTAGCTGAACTGGTTCATTCATTCCCATGGTAACAGCTTCCTCCTCTTTATCGACAGTACTTGCCTGTGACAATTTGTTTCCATTTCCAAGGTCTCCACTTGCAGAAAATTTAATTCCATCTTTTACACAGGAAATTACAACAGCATCTCCAATATGACTGAGATAATATACATATACATGAAAATTCATCAGAAAGCATCTTTGCTATGGAGTGGTACTCTTGTTCTGCAATTCCAAGTTGTTCAACATCCAAATTCATCGACTTAATTTCATAGTCTGAAAACTTCTCCTGATTTGAAGCTTCAAATAATAGCACCAAGGTATCCACACTATCTTCAGTCCTTAGTGTGACGATATCTTCATTGCCAGCGCATTTTAGTATTTTGGATATAATACTGAGGTTCGTGCCCATGGCCAGGTTGCAGTCGCAGCGGTAAGTGTCAAAGCCCTCAGACGGCAGGGTGAACTGCATCAAGGAGACGTGGGACGAGTCTAAGCTCTGCAGGTTCACACCGCTCAAGTTGATGTCCCAGCAGGCGTCGTTGATGAGATCCTTGAGTGCTTCCAACGCCTTCTTCAGGACAGATCCCTGGACCAGGCGTGCCTGGAACATGGTGATGGAGTGACAGCAACGCGGCTACAGGCGGGTGGAAAATAGGAAAGTCTAGCCCATTTTGGCTTCACGAGTCTCAGAGCAAGCGGGCAAAAGCCATGGGGAGAGGCTAAGACCTAGAATGACGACGATTAATAGACTTTTTTATGTTTAACCACCTTGCATCACCGGAATGTACTCTACTTATTCCTGGGATAAACTCTACCTGGTTGTCCTAAACAGAATTCTAAGATGGCCCCTGTGATTCCCACTCCCTGATATCCATGCCTTTGTGTAATCATTTCCCTTTGAGTGTGAGTAGAACATATAACTTGCTTCTAACCAATAGAATTTGGCAAAGCAAAGGGATTTTTCAGGTGCAATTAAAGTCCCTATTCATTTGACTGTGAGTTAATTAAAAGAGATTTCCTGGGTGGGCTCGACCTACTCAGGCAAGCTCTTTAAAAGAGGGTCTAGTGATTAGAGAGATTCTACTGCTGGCCTTGAAGAAACATGCCCCTATGAGTTCCACAGCTTCAAGAAAATGAGTTCTGCCAACAACTTGTGAGCTTGGAAGAAGACTACAACACTCAAATGGGACCCAGCTCTGCCCAACAAGTTAACTGCAGCCTATGAGACCCTAAGCAGAGAATCTAGTTAGGCTGTGTCTGAATTTCTGAACTACAGAAACTGAGATAGTAAATGAATGCTGTTTCAAACCGCTACATTGTGTGGTTATTTGTTACACAGCAATAGAAAACTAACACATTGGTATATTTTTAAATTTGCACTGTCAGTTTTCAGAACTTTAATATCTATGTTTATACGTGAGAAAGGTTTAATTTTTTGCACTGTTTTTATTCCATTTTTGTGATCAAGTTTTTATTAGCCTCATAAATGAATTCTTATGTTCTCTGGAACAGTTTATATAACATGGGGAGAATGTATTCCTTGAAAGTTGATAAGAATTGTCTATAAAATTAATGGGGCCTGATATCTTTTGAATAAGACAGTTGATTACTTTTGAAAACTTTTAGTGGTTAATTGATACCTTGAGTCAATTTTTTATAATTTAAATTTTCTTAGAAATTATTTCATCTTTGTCAGATGGATAGATTGCAAGGATTTTCTCCCATTCTGTAGGTTACCTGTTCACTCTGATGATAGTTTCTTTTGCTGTGCAGAAGCTCTTTAGTTTAATTAGATCCTATTTGTCAATTTTGGTTTTGTTGCAATTGCTTTTGGTGTTTTAGTCATGAAGTGTTTGCCCATGCCTATGTCCTGAATGGTATTGCGTAGGATTTCTTCTAGGGTTTTTATGGTTTTAGGTTTTACATTTAAGTCTTCAATTCATTTTGAGTTAATTTTTGTATAAGGTGTAAGGAAGGGGTCCAGTTTCAGTTTTCTGCATATGGCTAGCCAGTTTTTTCCCAGCACCATTTATTAAATAGGGAAAGACCTATTGCTTATTTTGTCAGGTTTGTTGAAGATCAGCTGGTTGTAGATGTGTGGTGTTATTTCTGAGGCCTCTATTCTGTTCCATTGGGCTATAATCCAGAATCTACAAGGAACATAAACAAATTTACAAGAAAAAAACAAACAAACCCATCAAAAAGTGGGTGAAGGATATGAACAGCCACTTCTCAAAATAAGACATTTATGCAGCCAACAGGCATATGAAAAAAAGCTCATCATCACTGGTCGTTAGAGAAATGCAAATCAAAACCACATGAGATACCATCTCACTCCAGTTAGAATGGCAATCATTAAAAAGTAAGGAAACAACAGATGCTGACAAGGCTGTGGAGAAAGGAACTCTTTTACACTGTTGGTGGAAGTGTAAATTAGTTCAACCATTGTGGAAGACAGTGTGGCCATTCCTCAAGGATTGAGAACCAGAAATACCATTTGACCCGCCAGTCCCATTACAGGATATATACCCAAAGAATTATAAATCATTCTACTATAAAGACACATACACATGTATGTTTATTGCAGCACTATTTACAACAGCAGACTTGGAACCAACCCAAATGTGCATCAGTGATAGACTAGATAAAGAAAATGTGGCATATATACACCATGGAATACTATGCAGCCATAAAAAACAGTGAGTTCGTGTCCTTTGCAGGGACATGGATGAAGCTGGAAACCATCATTCTCAGCAAAGGAACAGAAAACACGGGAACAGAAAACAAAATACTACATGTTCTTACTTATAAGTGGGAGTTAAACAATGAGAACACATGGATACAGGGAGGGGAACATCACATACCAGGCCTGTCAGGGGGTGGGAGGCAGAGCATTAGGACAAATACCTAATGCATGTGGGGCATGAAACGTAGATGACGGGTTGATAGGTGCAGCAAGCCACCATGGCACATGTATACCTGTGTAACAAACCTGCACATTCTGCACATGTATCCCAGAACTTAAAGTAAAATTTTAAAAAAAGAAAAAGTTATAATTGTAAAAAAAAAGCAGTGTACATTAAGAAACATGAGAAAATAGGTGTGGAGCAAGATGGCCTAATAGGAACAGCTCCAGTCTCCAGCTCCCAGCGCCAGCAACACAGAAGACGGGTGATTTCTGCATTTTCAACTGAGGTACCGGGTTTATCTCACTAGGGAGTGCCAGACAATCAGTGCTGGTCAGCTGCTGCAGTCCGACCAGGGAGAGCTGAATCAGGGCGAGGCATCGCCTCACCTGGGAAGTGCAAGGGGGAAGGGAATCCCTTTTCCTAGCCAGGGGAACTGAGACACACAACACCTGGAAAATCGGGTAACTCCCACCCCAATACTGCACTTTACCAAGGGTCTTAGCAAACGGCACACCAGGAGATTATATCCCACACCTGACCGGGAGGGTCCCACGCCCGCGGAACCTCCCTCATTGCTAGGACAGTTGTCTGCGATCTAACGTCAAGGCAGCAGCGAAGCTGGGGGAGGGGCGCCCACCATTGCTGAGGCTTAAGTAGGTAAACAAAGCCGCGAGGAAGCTCGAACTGGGTGGAGCCCACAGCAGCTCAAGGAGGCCTGCCTGTCTCTGTAGACTCCACCTCTGGGGACAGGGCACAGCTAAACAACAACAAAAAAAAGCAGCAGAAACCTCTGCAGATGCAAACGACCCTGTCTGACAGCTTTGAAGAGAGCAGTGGTTCTCCCAGCATGGAGGTTGAGATCTGAGAACGGACAAACTGCCTGCTCAAGTGGGTCCCTGACCCCTGAGTAGCCTAACTGGGAGACATCCCCCACTAGGTGCAGACCAACACATCACACCTCACACGGCTGGGTACACCCTGAGACGAAGCTTCCAGAGCAAGAATCACATGGCAACACTCACTCACTGTTCAGCAATATTCCATCTTCTGCAGCCTCTGCTGCTGATACCCAGGCAAACAGGGTCTGGAGGGGACCTCAAGCAAACTCCAACAGACCTGCAGCTGAGGATCCTGACTGTTAGAAGGAAAATTAACAAACAGAAAGGACACCCACACCAAAACCCCATCAGTACATCACCATCATCAAAGACCAAAGGCAGATAAAACCACAAAGATGGGGGAAAAGCAGTGCAGAAAAGCTGGGAATTCAAAAAATCAGAGTGCATCTCCCCCTCCAAAGGAACACAGTTCATCGCCAGCAATGAAACAAAGTTGGATGGAGAATGACTTTGATGAGTTGAGAGGAGACTTCAGTTGATCAAACTTCTCAGAGCTAAAGAAGGAACTATGTAACCAGTGCAAAGAAACTAAAAACCTTGAAAAAAGGATGGATGAATGGATAACAAGAATAATCAATGCAGAGAAGACCTTAAAAGAACTGACAGAGATGAAAATCATGACATGAGAACTACATGACAAATGCACAAGCTTCAGAAACCAACTCGATCAACTGGAAGAAAGATTATCAGTGATTGAAGATCAAATGAATGAAATGAAGCGAGAAGAGAAATGTAGAGAAAAAAGAGTAAAAAGAAATGAACAAAGCTTCCAAGAAATATGGGATTATGTGAAAAGACCAAATCTACATCTGATTGATGTGCCTGAAAGTGATGGGGAAAATGGAACCAAGTTGGAAAACACTCTGCAGGATATAATTCAGGAGAACTTCCCCAGCCTAGTAAGGCAGTCCAACATTCAAATTCAGGAAATACAGAGAACGCCACAAAGATACTCCTTGAGAAGAGCAACTCCAAGACACATACTTGTCAGATTCACCAAAGTTGAAATGAAGGAAAAAATGTTAAGGGCAGCCAGAGAGAAAGGTCGGGTTACCCACTAAGGGAAGCCCTTCAGACTAACAGCAGATCTCTCGGCAGAAACTCTATAAGTCAGAAGAGAGTGGGGGCCAATATTCAACAGTCTTAAAGAAAAGAATTTTCAACCCAGAATTTCATATCCAGCCAAAGTAAGTTTCATAAGTGAAGGAGAAATAAAATCCTTTACAGACAAGCAAATGCTTAGAGATTTTGTCACCACCAGGCCTGCCCTACAAGAGATCCTGAAGGAAGCACTAAACATGGAAAGGAACAACCGGTACCAGCCACCGCAAAAACATGCCAAAATGTAAAGTCCATTGATGCTAGGAAGAAACTGCATCAACTAGCAAGCAAAATAACCAGCTAATATCATAATGACAGGATCAAGTTCACACATAACAATATTAACCTTAAATGTAAATGGAATAAATGGTCCAATTAAAAGACACAGACTGGCAAATTGGATGAAGAGTCAAGACCCATCAATTTGCTGTATTCAGGAGACCCATCTCACGTGCAGAGACACACATAGGCTCAAAATAAAGGGATGGAGGAAGATCTACCAAGCAAATGGAAAACAAAAAAAGCAGGGGTTGCAATCCTAGTCTCTGATAAAACAGACTTTAAACCATCAAAGATCAAAAGAGACAAAGAAGGCCATTACAAAATGGTAAAGGGATCAATTAATCAGGAAGAGCTAACTATCCTAAATATATATGCACCCAATACAGGAGCACCCAGATTCATAAAGCAAGTCCTTAGAGACTTACAAAGAGACTTAGACTCCCATACAATAATAATGGGAGACTTCAACACTCCACTGTCAACATTAGACAGATCAATGAGACAGAAAGTTAACAAGGATATCCAGGAATTGAACTCAACTCTGCACCAAACAGACCTAATAGACATCTACAGAACTCTCCACCCCAAATCAACAGATTATACATTCTTCTCAGCACCGCATCACACTTATTCCAAAATTGACCACATAGTTGGAAGTAAAGCACTCCTCAGCAAATGTACAAGAACAGAAATTATAACAAACTGTCTCTCAGACCACAGTGCAATCAAACTAGAACTCAGGACTAAGAAACTCAATCAAAACCTCTCAACTACATGAAAACTGAACAACCTGCTCCTGAATGACTACTGGGTACATAACGAAATGAAGGCAGAAATAAAGATGTTCTTTGAAACCAATGAGAACAAAAATACAACATACCAGAATCTCTGGGGCACATTTAAAGCAGTGTGTAGAGGGACATTTATAGCACTAAATGCCCACAAGAGAAAGCAGGAGAGATCTAAAATTGATATCCTAACATCAAAATTAAAAGAACTAGAGAAGCAAGAGCAAACACATTCAAAACTTAGCATAAGGCAAGAAATAACTAAGATCAGAGCAGAACTGAAGGAGATAGAAACACAAAAAATCCTCCAAAAAATCAATGAATCCAGGAGCTGGTTTTTTGAAAAGATCAACAAAATTGATAGGCCACTAGCAAGACTAATAAAGAAGAAAAGAGAGAAAAATCAAATAGACACAATAAAAAATGATAAAGGGGATATCACCACCGACCCCACAGAAATACAAACTACCATCAGAGAATACTATAAACACCTCTACGTAAATAAACTAGAAAATCTAGAAGAAATGGATAATTTCCTGGACACTTACACTCTCCCAAGGCTAAACCAGGAAGAGGTTGAATCCCTGAATAGACCAATAGCAGGCTCTGAAATTGAGGCAATAATTAATAGCCTACCAACCAAAAAAAGTCCAGGACCAGATGGATTCACAGCTGAATTCTACCAGAGGTACAAGGAGGAGCTGGTACCATTCCTTCTGAAACTATTCCAATCAATAGAAAAAGAGGGAACCCTCCCTAAGTCATTTTATGAGGCCAACATCATCCTGATACCAAAGCCTGGCAGAGACACAACAAAAAAAGAGAATTTTAGACCAATATCCCTGATGAACATTGATGCAAAAATCCTCAATAAAATACTGGCAAACCGAATCCAGCAGCACATCAAAAAGCTTATCCACCATGATCAAGTGGGCTTCATCCCTGGGATGCAAGGCTGGTTCAACATTCACAAATCAATAAATGTAATCCAGCATATAGACAAAACCAAAGACAAAAACCACATGATTATCTCAATAGATGCAGAAAAGGCCTTTGACAAAATTCAACAGCCCTTCATGCTAAAAACTCTCAATAAATTTGGTATTGATGGAACGTATCTCAAAATAATAAGAGCTATTTATGACAAACCCACAGCCAATATCATACTGAATGGGCAAAAACTGGAAAAATTCCCTTTGAAAACTGGCACAAGACAGGGATGCCCTCTCTCACCACTCCTATTCAACATAGTGTTAGAAGTTCTGGCTAGGGAAATCAGGCAAGAGAAAGAAATAAAGGGTATTCAGTTAGGAAAAGAAGAAGTCAAATTGTCCCTGTTTGCAGATGACATGATTGTATATTTAGAAAACCCCATCATCTCAGCCCAAAATCTCCTTAAGCTGATAAGCAACTTCAGCAAAGTCTCAGGATACAAAATCAATGTGCAAAACTCACAAGCATTCTTATACACCAGTAACAGACAAACACAGAGCCAAATCATGAATGAACTTCCATTCACAATTGCTTCAAAGAGAATAAAATACCTAGGAATCCAACTTACAAGGGATGTAAAGGACCTCTTCAAGGAGAACTACAAACCACTGCTCAGTGAAATAAAAGAGGACACAAACAAATGGAAAAACATGCCATGTTCATGGATAGGAAGAATCAATATCGTGAAAATGGCCATACTGCCCAAGGTTATTTATAGATTCAATGCCATCCCCATCAAGCTACCAATGACTTTCTTCACAGAATTGGAAAAAACTGCTTTAAAGTTCATATGGAACCAAAAAAGAGCCCGCGTTGCCAAGACAATCCTAAGTCAAAAGAACAAAGCTGGAGGCATCACGCTACCTGACTTCAAACTATACTACAAGGCTACAGTAACCAAAACAGCATGGTACTGGTACCAAAACAGAGATATAGACCAATGGAACAGAACAGAGTCCTCAGAAATAATACCACACATCTACAGCCATCTGATCTTTGGCAAACCTGAGAAAAACAAGAAATGGGGAAAAGATTCCCTATTTAATAAATGGTGCTGGGAAAATTGGCTAGCCATAAGTAGAAAGCTGAAACTGGATCCTTTGCTTACTCCTTATATGAAAATTAATTCAAGATGGATTAGAGACTTAAATGTTAGACCTAATACCATAAAAACCCTAAAAGAAAACCTAGGTAATACCATTCAGGACATAGGCATGGGCAAGGACTTCATGTCTAAAACACCAAAAGCAATGGCAACAAAAGCCAAAATTGACAAATGGGATTTAATTAAACTAAAGAGCTTCTGCACAGCGAAAGAAACTACCACCAGAGTGAACAGGCAACCTACAGAATGGGAGAACATTTTTGCAATCTACTCATCTGACAAAGGGCTAATATCCAGAACCTACAAAGAACTCAAACAAATTTACAAGAAAAAAACAACCCCATCAAAAAGTGGGCAAGGGATATGAACAGACATTTCTCAAAAGAAGACATGCATACAGCCAACAGACACATGAAAAAATGCTCATCATCACTGGCCATCAGAGAAATGCAAATCAAAACCACAATGGGTACTATCTCACACCAGTTAGAATGGCAATCATTAAAAAGTCAGGAAACAACAGGTGCTGGAGAGGATGTGGAGAAATAGGAACACTTTTACACTGTTGGTGGGATTGTAAACTAGTTCAACCATTATGGAAAACAGTATGGTGATTCCTCAAGGATCTAGAACTAGAAGTACCATATGACCCAGCCATCCCATTACTGGGTATATACCCAAAGGATTATAAATCATGCTGCTATAAAGACACATGCACATGTATGTTCATTGCAACACTGTGACACTATTCACAATAACAAAGACTTGGAATCAACCCAAATGTCCATCAGTGACAGACTGGATTAAGAAAATGTGGTACATATACACCATGGAATACTATGCAGCCATAAAAAAGGATGAGTTTGTGTCCTTTGTAGGGACATGGATGCAGCTGGAAACCATCATTCTCAGCAAACTATTGCAAGAACAGAAAACCAAATACCACATGTTCTCACTCATAGGTGGGAACTGAACAATGAGATCACTTGGACTCGGGAAGGGGAACATCACACACTGGGGCCTATTATGGGGAGGGAGAAGAGGGGAGGGTTTGCATTGGGAGTTATACCTGATGTAAAGGACGAGTTGATGGGTGCAGCACAGCAACATGGCACAAGTACACATATGTAAGAAACTTGCACATTATGCACATGTATCCTAGAACTTAAAGTATAATAATAATAAAAAATAAATAAATAAGAATTTTCACTTCAGGTTCAAATTACTTCTTGAAAATCCTAAAAAAAAAAAAAACAAAACAAAACAAAAAAAGAAACATGAGAAAATAGCATGATATATGCAACTTAATAATTCATATATGCAACTCAATAATATGCGATTTAAAAAAAGAAATTATTTCATCTAAGTTTCTAACCATATTATTTATATTCTGTTTATCTTTTAATTTTAGAAAACTCCTTGTTTGTAATGTTATATCTCACTGTTCCTAATATTGTTTACTTGTGTGCTTTTCGTGTGATTTCCTTTTTTTTGTTCAATATTACTAGAGATATGTTCAATTTATGGATTTTGTAAGAGTTTTTATTTTTGTCGATGCTATGTAGTTTTCGACTTTATTTTTACAGCTCTTGTCCCCTTTATAACTTATTTGCAATGTTAGTCTTTCTATTTTTATTTACTATTTGTCTTTATAAAAGTTTGTGTGTGTGTGTGTGTGTATGCATATATTTGGAAGAGTCACAGAATTGTGCAAATAGATTGTTTCATAACAAATAACACTGTCCTGCCACACCTTCCCCATTCCTACTCCCCAGAAGCAACCATGTTCATTCTTTTAGCTATTACTTATGATTCATGTATCTTAAAAACATGGCTTATATTGCTACTTCTTGCTTTCGTAGTTTTAAACATTATCCATTGATGTCCCAATACAGAATATTGGTATCTGGGTTTGGTTATCGCTCACTGTTACTCAATCCCCACTACATTCCCTCATGCCGTATTTTCCTTGTGCCCTGTCCTTCCAGAACAGTTATATGGTTTCTTTGGTTAAATCATAATCATTTAACCATAATTGAGTCATTATTGGGACTATATAAATGGTATTTATCTTGGAATATTTTTTTCCTGCATAATCTTTTCTTTTCTTGTAGTTGATATCTTTTTGTTTTGTTCGCAAATGCTTCCCCCTAAAATTATGCTCCATTGTGTAAATAGCCTCATAATAGAATAATATAATATTGGATTCTATTTTTGTTTTTTATCTTCTTGAAGAAATCCCTTCTGGAAACTACTGATTGCTCTCTCCCTGATCTGCAGTTGTCTTTCTGAGATTTCACATCAGCAGTAATAGGGGGAATTTCCTTCCTTCTTTCTTATATCAGCCCCCATTACTTGAATCCCATGTTTTCCTCTTTCTTGGTTTACTCCTTCACTTTCTGGGAGGCAAAAATGTTTGAGATCTTGCATGTGGGGAAAAAACTGCCTTTATGCTACCCTGACACTTATTTGATAGTTTAGCTGCTTGTTAAAACCTTGGTTGTAATTATTTTCAAGAATGGTGCTGCTCTATTGGTTTTGGGCTTTCGTTGTTGCTGGTTAGAACTCCAGTGCTATTCTGACTCTTTTACATTCCTGTTAAACCTTTTCCTTTTCTCCTCTTTGGAAGCTGCAGGATCTCCAGTGCCCTAAAATTTTGTGAAGACATGCCTAGATTTGAGCCCTTCAATTGATTGATCCATTTAGTTGTGAAACAGGTCTTTCAGATATGGGAAACATTCTTACATCATTTCATCTGTGACTTCTGCGTTATTTTCTTTGTTCTCTGTATCTGTTTGTCTTTCCTTATGAATTCCTATTATTTAGATGTAAAACCTCAACAGGTAGCTTATCTTTTATCTTTCATTTTCATAATGTTGTCTTGTTGCTGTTTTCCGGGAAATTTTTCTCAAAATTACACTCCATTTTATTGAAAAATGTCCGTTTTTATTTCTTTGTTCTTATTGTTGTTTCCTGAATGTGATTTTTTTGTAGTTTCCTGTTCTTGTTTCAAGGAAGATTTTTTTTTAAGTTTCCTAGTCCCATAAAGTCTCTATTTCTTCCATATTAACTGACTCTCTGTCATTTCTTTTCCAGTTTCTGGAAGAGAACACAACTTTTTTATTTTCAATTAAAGTCTTTATTTTCAATCTTTTTCATTTTTAAATAATTACATTTTAAAAAGACTATAAATTTCTCTCTAAACACTGCTTTAGCTGCATGTTACAAGTTTTGAAATGTAGTATTTTCGTTGTCATTCAGGTCTAAATTTCTATTTTGCAATTTTCATTGTTTCTTATTAAGCATGAGTTAGTTCCAGGAACATTTAAAAGTTTACAAACATTGTGTTTTTAACTACCTTTTTCTGGTGCTTGATTTCTAATTCAATTTTATTGTGATCAAGGAAGAACATAGTCAATATGATAACAGATCTTTTACACTTTTTAGAAACTTTAAGTTCTATTAAGTGGCTAGTTTTTATAAATATTCCATCTATATTTGGAAATAATGTATATTTTATATTTATTGAATGCTAACTTTGTTGTTCCTTTGAAGAACAAAATTCCTTCTTGTAAGAGAAAAAAACCCTGTTTTTCCTTTCTGCTCTCTACTTGCACACTCAACACATAGCACATGGACAGCAGATTCTCCAAGGGACACCAGCTGTGTGTCCTCCAATTCAATTCTGACACTATTGTCAAATTCCATAGGTTGAGGGCCCAGTCCCACAAGACTGTCCCCCACTTCGGATGATAGACACAAGCCCCAGGTTGTGATCTGTACTTTTGACCTATCAATCAGCAGTAAATTGGAGTTCCCATGACTCTCTCCTTGGATCCTATTAATTTGCTAGAGCATTGCATAGAGCTCAGGGAAATACTTATGTTTACCAATTTATTATAAAGAATATTAAAAAGGATACAGATAAACAGCCAGATGGAAGAGATGCACAGGGCAACCATGTGGGAAGGGGAACAGAGTTTTCATCCCCTTTCTGAGCATGCCACACTCGAGGAACCTCCATGTGTTCAGATATCTAGAAGTTCTCTGAACCAGCTTCATGTGTAGGTATGATTGACTAAATCATTGGCCATTGGTGATCAACTCAACCTTCAGCCCCTCTTCCCTCCCCAAAGGTTGGGAGGTGGGGCTAAATATCATGACCTTCTAATAATATGTTGGCATTTCCAGTGACTACCCTCCTTCCTGAAGATATTTAGGGGCCCCAGTCACCAGTCATCTCATTAGTATACAAAAGATTCTCATCTCTTTAGAGAACCCAAGGGCTTTGGTAGCTGTATGTAAGAAAATGGGGACAAAGACCAAATATATATTTTGCAATATCACAGATTCTACACCCTTAATAATTTTTTATCTTCTTGATCTATCAATTTATAGTAGAGATGATTTTAAATCTCCTATTATTATTGTGGATTTTTGTTGTATATCCCTTGAGGCAACATTGTCAGTTGCATACAAGTTGAAAACAAATATCTTTCTGGCAGAATTTTCACTTCATTATATTATTGCTAGTTATCTGTCTTTATTACAGTTAGTGCTTTTGGCTTCCAACTTTAACTTGACTTATATGAATATAATTTAACAGCTTTTTATAGTTAGTATTTGCATGGGTTTTTAAATTTTATTTTGTGGATAATTTTGTGGATAGGTGTGTATGTTTATGGGGTATATGAGATGTCTTGATAAGGTATGCAATGTGTAAAAATCACATCATGGAAGATGGGGTATCCATCCCTGCAAGCATTTATCCTTTGTTTTACAATCCAATTATACTCTTTTAGTTATTTTTAAATGTACATCTAAATTATTATTGACTATAGACACCCTGTTGTGCTATCAAATACTAGGCCTTATCTATTCATTTTAGATATATCTGTAACCATCCCCACTTCCAGCTCAACCCCCATGACTCTTTCCAGCCTCTGGTAAACATCTTTCTACTCTCTCTCTTTTTTAAAAAAAATTTTTAACTGTTATTTTCAGTTCAGGGTACAAGTGTAGGTTTGTTACATAGGTAAACTTGGGTCATGGGGATTCGTTGTATAAATTATTTCATAACCTAGGTATTAAGCCTAGTATCCATTAGTTATTTTTCCTGATCCTCTCCCTCCTCTCATCCTCCACCCTCCAATAGGCCCTAGTGTGTGTTGTTCTGCTCATCATTTAGTTCCCACTTATAAGTGAGAACATCCAGTATTTGGTTTTCCGTTCGTGAATTAGTTTGCTAAAGATGATGGCCTCCAGTTCCATCCATGTCCCTGCAAAGGATATGATCTCGTACTCTTTTATGGCTGCATAGTATTCCATGGTGTATATGTACCACATTTTCTTTCATGAGCATTTAGGTGGATTCCATGTCATGTCTTTGCTATTGTGAATAGTGCTGCATTGAATATTCATGTGCATGTGTCTTTGTAATAGAATGATTTATATACCTTTCCATATATACCCAGTAATGGGATTGCTGAGTCAAATGGTAATTCTGTCTTTAGGTCTTTGAGGAATCACCACACTGTCTTCCACAATGGTTGAACTAATTTACACTCCCACTAAGAGTGTATAAGTGTTCCCTTTTCTCCACAACCTCACCAGCACCTATTATTTTTTAACAATAGTCATTCTGACTGGTGTGAGATGGTGTCTCATTGTGGTTTGGATTTGCATTTCTCTAATGATCAGTGATATTGAGCATTTTTCATATGATTGCTGGCCATGTTAGGAATAAAACTTAAAATTTTAAGGAAATTGAACACTTGAATAAAGGATTTTTAGTAAAGCAATTTTACTTTTGTGTAGAGGGGTGTTTTTTGGCCAGTTGCTATGAGAGTATATTTGAACAAAGGGCCATGAGAGTTTTTATTTTTGACACAAGTTTTGTTTTTGTATTTTTTTTTTTTTTTTTGGCCGGGATCGGGTTGTATAATTTAAACTAATTTTGGTTGGCTAAACATTTGATTTTTTAAGATAAGGTGGGCACATAAAAGAAAGTGGAGAGGAAGGGGAAGGGGTGTTTGTAATGAGTTAGAAAGTTTTTCTTTTTAAATAAGGAAAGGAATGTGAGTTGATATTGATAACATTTGGTATTGTGGCGTGTTTGGACATTTAACAGAGGCAAAAGGGAAAAAAGGAGAAAAGGGGAAAAGGGGGTGGGTATTATGAATTAAAGAATAAAAGATTGATCAGATTATTTGAAGAGAAACCTTATCATATCCCACAGCCATATGTATGTCTTCTTTTAGAAAGGGTCTGTTCATGTCCTTTGCCCACTTTTCAATTGTGTCATTTGTTCTTTTCTTGTAAATTTGTTTAAAATTCTGATGCATTTTTCAGTATGCCAGTTGCATTTTTCAACTCCAGAATTTCTGCTTGATTCTTTTACATAATTTCAATTTCTTTGTTAAGTTTATCAGATAGCTCTGAATTCCTTCTCTGCATTATCTTGAATTTCTTTCAGTTTTTTGAAAATAGGTATTTTGTATTCTCTTTCTGAACAGTCACATATCTCTGTTTCTCTAGGGTTGGTCCCTGATGTTTTATTTAGTTCATTTTGTGAGATTATGTTTTTCTGGATCATTGTGATACTTGTAGATGTTCATCTATGTCTGGGTACTGAAGAATTGGGTATTGATTTTAGTCTTCGCAGTCTGGGCTTGTTTGTACCTGTCCTTCTTGGGAAGGCTTTCCAGATATTTGAACGGATTTGGGTGTTGTGATCTAAGTTACATTTGCTTTAGGGGTCACTCCAAGCCCAGTAGTGCTGTGATTCATCAGACTCGTAGAAGTACTACCTTGACAGTCTTGCACAAGATCTGCAAGAATCTCTGGATTACCAGGCAGAAGGTCCTGTTCTTTTCCCTTGCTTTCTCCCAAGCAAATGAAGTTTCTCTCTCTGCTCTGAGTCACCTGGAGCTGGGGGTGGATTGGCACAAGCACCCTATGGCTACTACCCAAGGACTGCTTTGGGTCAGACCTGAAGCCAGCACAGCACTGGTTCTTACCCGAGGCCTGCTATAACCACTGCCTGGTTACTGCCTACGTTTGCTCAAGGTCCTGGTGTTCTACAATCAGGAGGTGGCAAATTCAGCCAGACCTATCTTCTTCCCTTCAGGGCAGCAAGCTCCCCCAGGCCTCAGGAGGGCCCAGCATGGCCATCTAGGAGCCAGGGACTAGAGTCAAAAACCTTGGAATTACACCTGGTCTTTTGGGGTACTGCTGCTGAGCTGAAATTCCAATCACAAGATTCAGTCCTTCCCACTCCTCCCCACCATTTCCAAAGGCAAAGGAAGCTCAGCATGTGACCACCACCACCTCAGGCCCACAGGGAGTTTTTCCAGATTACCTCTGATGTTCCCTCAAGGCCCAAGGGCTCTTTAGTTAGCTTACGGTGAATGCTGCCTGGCCTGAGACTCACCTTTCAGAGGAGTGGGCTCCTCTTTGGCCTGAGCAGGTCCAGAAATGCCATCCAAGAGCCAAGTCCTGGAATTGGGGACCCCAAGAGCCTGCTTGGTGTTATACCCATCTGTTATCAAGCTGGTACCTGAGGTGCAAGACAAAGCTCCCTTCTCTAGCAGAAAGAGTCTCACCCCATAGCCAACACAGCTGAGAACATGCTGAGTCTCACTCGAGGCCTCCAAGTCTCAGCATCTCACTGGAGGCCCTCAACATAGTACCTGGGTATCACTGCTGGCCAGGGTCCAAGGGCTCTTCTATTAGCAGATGATTAATCCTGTCAGGACTGGATCCTTCCTTTTGTCAGGCCTTTGAGTCCAAGCTAAGGCATCATAACCCCTGTGACCCGCATGTATACATTCAGCTAGCCTGAAGTAACTGAAGAACCACGAAAGAAGTGAAATAGCTAGTTCCTGCCTTAACTGATAACATTCCACCATTGTGATTTGTTCCTGCCCCATCCTAACTGATCAATTGGTCTGTGACATTCCTTCTCCTGGACAATGAGTCTCAGGAGCTCTCCACCAAGCACCTTGTGACCCCTGCCCCTGCCCGCAAGAGAAACCCTCCTTTAACTGTAATTTTCCACTACCTCCCCAAATCCTATAAAACTGCCCCACCCCTATCTCCCTTTGCTGACTCCTTTCTTAGACTCAGTCCGCGGCACCCAGGTGATTAAAAAGCTTTATTACTCACACAAAGCCTGTTTGGTGGTCCCTTCACACGGATGCAGGTAACACCTTTCAAAGCAGTGGATTCATTTCTGACCCAAGGTGTGTCTAGAAATGTCCAGGTGGTAGGGCCTGTAATGGGGGCCTCATGACTCTGATCAATGCCCTATCCTGCTGTGGCTAAAGTGGTATCCAAGGAGCAAGACAAAGTCCTCCCACTCTCCCCTCTCCTCTCCTCAAGTAGAAGGAGAGGAATCTCTCTTTTTTTGCCTGCTCCCACTTTGCCCTCTCCCATGACTCTAAAAGGAGGAGGATTGTGGAAGGAGGATTGTAGAAGGAGACCTCCTTGAGGCCTCCTCAGAAGCTGATGCTACCATGATACGGAGGATGTCTTTTGGAGACACAAGCTGTGCACCCTCGGCTTAGGGAAGGAGTGATACCAGCAATCCCTTAGCTGCCCCAGATGGTGATTCAGTAGGTGAAGTTCCCGCCCCCCAACCCGCCACCCAGTTCACACTGCCTGTGGGCCCAGTTCAGCCCTAGCACTCACCTAGTGTTGCAGTCCTTGTGGCCTAGACTGCCTTTCTAGTTCATTTGGAGCCCCAGAGCACTTTAGCCCATGGTGGGAAGGCTTGCAGAAACTCGGGAAGGGCTATTCCCCTTTGGCTAGTACAGGTTTAAATGCATCCACAGTGGTTGGGCGTCAGTTGAGTTTGGTCTCACTTTGCTTTCTGCTTTAACAAAGGCAGCTTGGGAGTTCAACGCCTAAGGATTGCTGGCTCTCCCTCTCCCCAGAGCACAGAAAGTCTTTCTGCATCAAGCCTTCACTGTCAGGGGATGGGCGAGGAGTGGCATTAGCAATTCAAAAGGGTTTATTCTACCTCTTCAGTGCCTCTTTCAGCAATATGGAGTTAGAACAAGGTACTGTGAGTGCTTACCTGATTTTTGGTTCTTACAAAGGTTTTGTGTGTGTGTGTGTGTAGATAGTTGTTAAATTGGTGTCCTTGCAGGGAGGATAATTGGTGGGGACTTCTGTTGTGCCATCTTCTTCTACCCTGCATGATGTTTTTCATTCCTTTATTGTCAACATTTCTGGTGGCTTTATTTTTTGATGTGTGTTTTACATACTTGAATTTTTAAATGGCCCACTCTTTTAATAAAGAGTGTAATATGTTACATTTATTTTGATTACTAATGTATTTGAAGTTACTAGTGTAATTATTATTTGTTCCTTTTCTTAGGCCTTCTGTTGGATAGATAAACTTTTCCATTTGTTGATTTGGAGGCTGTATTTTCTAAGAAAGTTTAGTTATTCAGTATCTATATCTTTATCCCATTGGATTAGTTTTACTATCCAATGGATACTCTTGCTCTTGATTTTGTTTAATGTTTTAATTTTACACCCATTTTCAAATATGAAAAGTTGTTATAATTATTTTAAATTAATAGTTAAACAAATTTACTCACATATTTATTATAGGTGATGTGGTGTGTTTCCATTAGAAAGCATATAATGTCTGACTCTCTTTTTATGCCATTAATAGCCACTAATGACCATTACCTACATCATTAATTGGATAGGTGTTACAAAATGGTGATGTTTTATTTTTATTATTTCTTTTTCATTTATTAGTTGAAATACTTCTATAGATAGAAACTTGTACTTCTCAACTATTTGTTTACCTTGAGGTACAGTTCATATAGGAAAGGCATAATTAATGCTTGATTTTCCCCCCTTATTTATGTGGGGTTTTTCTGGAGTGCATTGGCATACCCTCTTACTTGTTAATTCTGAATAGTAAATTGGTTCTCTAGCATCCTCCAAGGAAGATCAAAGAGTATTTTTTAAAATATCCTTATGAACTCATGGATTTAAATCCATTACATGTTTTTATCCTTCATGATGTTCAGACAGACCTACCTTTGATCAGCTGGAACCTATTCGTACTGATTTCTGAGTCCTAAAGACACAATTCTATTACTCTTTGATAAAACTTCTTGCTTTTATTATATCACATGATATTTAAGCTCATCTAATACATTTTATGTCCAGGAACTCTGATCCTTCTAATGGGAAATTAGAGACCACAGTGTGGGCTGTAGGGTTACTTATTACTCTGGTTCATTTTTGTTTCTAGATCTTTTTAGTGAACAAAGCTAACAAATAGGCCTTTTAAAAAGAAAATGCATCGTGAGTTCATCATGATACTTCCAATTCAAAATGAGAATCACCAGTTTTACCTAATGTCATTGAATTTGCATATTGATTTCCTTTCTCCCGTGTCAAAAATCCCGATGACACCAAAAAATTGCTCATTTGCCTTATTCAACAATAAACATACAACAGTCACAGAATAACGTTATCAACACTACCACTAACAATGTAATTACTAACTAGTTTTAGATCTAGTTTTTAGGTCTGCCTTTTGTTGTTGCTGTTTTGTCCCCATTAAGGATGTACAGACAAATTTCTGTGTTTTAAAATCAATGGGTATAAGTCTTCTTTAGGTAGTTATGCCAACAACTATATACACATAAGTTAATTTATGTCTTCTTAATTTCAATTTTAGGAGTTGCTTTGTAGAAATTTAATTTTGCCTCAAAATGCATGAAATATTTACATGGTTTCAAAGTCAAATACACAAAATGAGGTATATTCATTGAAATCTAGCTTCTATTTCTGTCTCTTTGATGCTACTTCCTCTCCCCAAAAGTAACCATTTTTTAATGTTATGGTTTATAATTTCATTTACAATGACATATGGGCATAATTATACATGCATTTATAATTTATATTTCCCCTTTCCTAGATAAAAATGGCATCTATACTGTTTTCTCCTTTTTTATTTTCTTCCCTAAACAACATACCCTAAGATTACTTCATAGTATTACACAGAGATTTTTTTATCCATTTTTGTACCTGCATAGCACTTCACTTTTTAATACCACAATGTATTTTATCAGTTCCCTATTGATAGGCATTTACATCTGTTTCCTGCTTTCCTATCATTATAAATAATGTTTCAATGAATAACTATATATATATATACACACACACACATATATATGTGTCTCTTTTTGCATTTTTGGCAATGTATCTTTGAATGAGATACTTAGAAATGAGATTGCTGGATCATAGGATAATTTAGTATGTAATTTTTCAGGATTTTGCCAATTTCCCTTTATAGGGACTTTGCATGTTCCACTCCCACCAGCAGTGTTGCCTCATAGCCTCAGCCAATCTGGTAAGTGTGAAATGGTCTTTCTGCACAGTTTGCATTTCATTCATCTTGAGTTAACCATCATAAGGTTAAGGTCCATTTGCATTTTTTTCTGTGAACTATCTGTTCATATCTCTATCCAAGTTTTCTCTAGGACTGCTGGTCTTTTTCCTGACTATTTTAAGGAGTCCTATATTCTTTCCCAGTTTATTATTTCTCTTTTTACTTTATTCATAATGTTTTAAATGTAATCAAATATATCAGTCTTTTTTCCCTTATTACTTCTGGATTTTAAAACATAGTAAGGAAAATTTTTCCAACTCTCAGCTTATAGAAGAATTCACCCATGTTTTCCTCTGGTACTTACATGTGTATTTTCAGTATTTGAATATCTGATCCATTTAAAACTTACCTAGTGTATGGTGTGAGGGATTTTATCTTTTTCAATAAGGTTACATAGTTATACCATACCAACTAAATAAAAATTCATCTCCCCCTACTGACGTGAGATGTCACTTTTAGTGTATACTTAAATTTTGTATAAAATGGGGTCTTTTTTTTTTTTTTTTTTTTGAGACGGAGTCTCACTCTGTCACCCAGGCTGAGGTGCAATGGCGTGATTTCAGCGCACTGCAACCTCCGTCTCCCAGGTTCAAGCGATTCTCCTGCCTCAGCCTCCTGAGTAGCTGGGACTACAGGCACCCACCACCATGCCCGGCTAATTTTTGTATTTTTAGTAGAGACAGGGCTTCACCATGTTGGCCAGGCTGGTCTCAAACTCCTGACCTCAAGAGATCCGCCTGCCTCAGGCTCCCAAAGTGCTGGGATTACAGGTGTGAGTGACTACGCCCGGCCTGGATTTTCTATTCTTTCTCATTGGTGTGTCTATGAACCAGTATCAAAATGTTGTAATTTTAAAAGATACGTACTATGTTTTAATGTCTGGTATTGTTAGACCTTTCACCATTACTTTTCATTTTCAGGGTTTCCTGGATATTCTTACTTATTTATGATTCTAAATGAACTTATAATCAACTTGTTAAGCTCCAGAAAAATACCTGTTAAATTTATAAATAAACTTAAGGAGATCTGATACAATATTATGTTAATTCTTTAATGCAAGAATATGCTAAATCTATTTTGGTCTTTTAAAGTGTTGTAGAGTTTTGCTCATATCTATTTTGAATATTTCTTGTTAAGTTTATGTCTAGACATTTTATTTAATTTTTTTCTATGGCAAAAAAGCTCATATCTCCCATTCAACCTCCCAACTGGTGTTTGCATGTATGAAGGATCGCTTAGTCTTTTTTTTCACTTAAATTTCTCTGTCTCTCCCCACCAAGCTTAAATAATAAGTTTAGCTGTGTAAAAATGATAAATCGAGATTTATCTTTCCCCTCTGAAAATGTTACTCCTTTCTCTTTGTCATTAAGTGCTACTGGTGAGAAGTCTTCTCTCAAATTCTTATTAATATGTATATAATGTCGTTTGTAGCTATTACTACAATCTCTTCATCTCTGAAATTCTACAACTTTACTATGAAATGCCTAGCTATGCATTTGTTTTAATTTATTATATTAGGTGCCAAGAGTCCTTTTATTCTGCATGTTCAAGCTTTTGTTCTATTTAATTTAATTTTTTTTTTTTAAGTTTCAACTTTTATTTAGATTCCAGAGGTACATATGCAGATTTCTTACATGGGTGTGTTGCATGGTGCTGAGGTTTGGGGTTTACAAACGATCCCGTTACCCAGTTAATGAGCATAGTACCCGATAAGCAGTTTTTCAACTCTTGCTCCCCACCCCTACTCTAGTAGTCTCCATGTCTATTGCTCCCATCCTTATGTCCCTGTCTACCCAATGTTTAGCTCTCACTTACAAGTGAGAACATGCAGTATTTGGTTTTCTGTCTGTGTTAATTAGCTTAGGATATTGGCCTCTAGCTGCACGCATGTTGCTGCAAAAAACATGATTTTGTCCTTTTCATGACTGCATAGTATTCCATGGTGTATATGTACAGCATTTTCTTTATCCAGTCCACCATTGATGACCTAGGTTGATGCCATGTCTTTGCTATTGTGAGTAGTGCTGCAATGAACATAGATGTGCATGTGTCTTTTTGGTAGAATGATTTATTTTCCTTTGGGAATATATCCAGTAATGCAGTTTCCGGGTTGAATGTTGAATGGTAGTCCTATCTTTAGTTGTTTCAGGAATCTCCAAATTGCTTTCCACAGCGACTGAACTAATTTACATTCCCATCAACAGTGTGTAAGCATTCCCCTTTTTTTCTCTGCAGCCTCACCAACATGTTATTTTTTTGCCTTGTATATAATAACCATTCTAAGTGGTGTGAGATGGTATCTCATTTGTGGTTTTGATTTACATTTCTGTGATGATTAATGATATGACGCATTTTTTCATATGTTTGTTGGTTGCTTAGCAAGGATGCCCACTCTCATCACACCTATTCAACATAGTTCTAGAAGTTCTTGCGGAGGCAATGAGGCAAGAGAAAGAAATGAAAGGCATACGAACAGGAAAAGAAGAAGTCAAGATCTCTCTCTTCACTGACGACAGGACTCTATACCTAGAAAACCACAAAGATGCCAGCAAAAGGTCCCTAGAACTGATAAATGACTTCAATAAAGTTTCAGGATACAAAATCAATTTACCAAAATCAGTAGCATTTCTATATACCAATAATGTTCAAGCTGAGAGCCAAATCAAGAACACAATCTTGTTTAAAATAGCCACACACAAAAAATAAAATACCTAGAAATACATTTAACCAAGGAGTTGCAAGAACTCTACGAGAACTACAAAACACTGCTGAAAGAAATCAGATGACACAAACAAATGGAAGAACATTTCATGCTCATGGATTGGTAGACTCAATATCTTTAAAATGGCTATACTGCCCAAAGCAACCTATGGGTTCAACACTGTTCCTATCAAACTATCCATATTTTTTTTTCACAGAATTAGAAAAAACTGTAATTCTATAATTCATATGGAATCAAAAAGAGCCCTAATAGCCAAAGCAATCTTATTTTATTATTTTTTTTAAGAGACAAGATACCATTTTGTTGCCCAGGTTGGAGAACAGTGGTGCAATCATAGCCCCATGGGCCTCAAACTCCTGACCTCAAGTGATTTTTCTGCCTCATGCTCCTGAGTAGCTGGAACTATAGCTGTGCACCACCACACCCAGCTAATCTATTTATTTATTTTTTTGTTTAGAGATGGGGATCTCACTATATTGCCCAGGCTGCTCTCGAACTCATGGCCTCAAGAGATACTCCTGCCTCAGCTTTCCAAGTAGTTGGAATTACAGTCATGAAACACCAGGGCCAGTAAATTAGGCTTAACTTAATTAAAAGAAAATTCTCACTTATTATATCTTCAAATTATTGTGTCTTGCCATTTCCTCTGTTCTCACTCCGTTAAAACCCTTTTCGACAAATATGGAAGCATCTCAGTCTTCTCTTTGATATTTCTCTTTATTTGTATTTCCCTCTTCCATCCTGCATTCCTCAGGACTACTTCATAATTCACTAATTTTCTCTGTTGGCCTAGTCTTTATTAAATTTAAATTTTTCTGACAAGAGATCAAATTTCCAACATTCTAATGGGTTTGTTTTCAAATATACCTTTTTTTTCTTTTTTTTTTTTAGACAGGGTCTCACTCTGTCACCTAAACTGAAGTGCAGTGGTGTGATCATGGCTCACTGCAACCTCTGCCTCCTGGGCTCAAACAATCCTCCTACCTCAGCCTTCCGAGTAGCTGGGACTACAGGTGCGTGCCACTATGCCTGGCTAATTTTTGTCAAACATGCCAGTTCTTTTAAAATATCTCTCTGTTTTTATTTCTTTACTCTTTTAGTCAAAATTATGCTTTCATTTTTGTCTTTGAACATTTTCAATACACTTATATTCAATTCTTCATCAGACTATTACACAAAAATAATTTATTTTCCTTTCTTCTTTTTTTAAATTATACTTTGAGTTCTAGGGTACATGTTCACAACGTGCAGGTTTGTTACATAGGTATACATGTGCCATGTTGGTTTGCTGCACACATTAACTCGTCATTTACATTAGGTATTTCTCGTAATGCTATCCCTCCCCCTGCCCCTGCACCGCATGGCAGGCCCTGGTGTGTGATGTTCCTCACCCTGTGTCCAGATATTCTCATTGTTCAATTCCCACATATGAGTGAGAACATGCAGTGTTTGGTTTTCTGTCCTTGTGATAGTATGCTCAGAATGATGGTTTCCAGCTTCATCCATGTCCCTGCAAAGGACAAGAACTCATCCTTTTTTATGGCTGCATAGTATTCCATGGTGTATATGTGCCACATTTTCTTAATCCAGTCTATCATTGATGGACATTTGCGTTTGTTCCAAGTCTTTCCTATTGTGAATAGTGCTACAATAAACATACGTGTGCATGTGCCTTATAGTAGAATGATTTATAATCCTTTGGGTATATACCCAGTAATGGGATTGCTGGATCAAATGGTATTTTTAGTTCTAGATCCTTCAGGAATCTCCACACTGTCTTCCACAATGGTTGAACTAGTTTACACTCCCACCAACAATGTAAAAGCGTTTCTATTTCTCCACATCCTCTCCAGCACCTGTTGTTTCCTGACTTTTTAATGATTGCCATTCTAGCTGGTGTGAGATGGTATCTCATTGTGGTTTCGATTTGCATTTCTCTGATGACCAGTAATGATGAACATTTTTTCATATGTCTGTGGGCTGCATAAATGTCTTCCTTTGAGAAGTGTCTGCTCATATCCTTCACCCACTTTTTGATGGGTTTTTTTTTTTTTTCTTGTAAACTTGTTTAAGTTATTTGTAGATTCTGGATGTTAGCCCTTTGTCAGATGGGTAGATTGCAAAAATTTTCTTCCATTCTGTAGGTTGCCTGTTCACTCTGATGGTAGTTTCTTTTGCTGTGCAGAAGCTCTTCAGTTTAATTAGATCTCATTTGTCAACTTTGTCTTTTGTTGCCATTGCTTTTGGTGTTTTAGTCATGAACTCCTTGCCCATGCCTATGTTGTGAATAGTATTGCCTAGGTTTTCTTCTAGGGTTTTTATGGTTTTAGGTCTAACATTTAAGTCTTTAATCCATCTTGAGTTAATTTTTGTATAAGGTTTAAGGAAGGAATTCAGTTTCAGTTTTCTACATATGGCTAGCCAGTTTTCCCAGCACCATTTATTAAATAGGGAATCCTTTCTCTATTGCTTGTTTTTGTCAGGTTTGTCAAAGATCACATGGTCGTAGATGTGTAGTGTTATTTCTAAGGATTCTGTTCTGTTCCATTGGTCTATATCTCTGTTTTGGTACCAGTACCATGCTGTTTTGGTTACTGTAGCCTTGTAGTATAGTTTGAAGTCAGGTAGCGTGATACCTCTAGCTTTGTTCTTTTGGCTTAGGATTATCTTGGCAATGCAGGCTCTTTTTTGGTTCCATATGAACTTTAAAGTAGTTTTCTCCGATTCTGTGAAGAAAGTCATTGGTAGCTTGATGGGAATGGCATTGAATCTATAAATTACCTTGGGCAGTATGGCCATTTTCACAATATTGATTCTTCCTATCCATGAGCATGAAATGTTCTTCCATTTGTTTCTGTCCTCTTTTATTTCACTGAGCAGAAGTTTGTAGTTCTCCTTGAAGAGGTCCTTTACATCCCTTTTAAGTTGGATTCCTAGGTATTTTATTCTCTTAGTAGCAATTGTGAATGACAGTTCACTCATGATTTGGCTCTCTGTCTGTTATTGGTATATAGGAATGCTTGTGAGTTTTGCACATTGATTTTATATCCTGAGACTTTGCTGAAGTTGCTTATCACCTTAAGGAGATTTTGGTCTGAGACAATAGGGTTTTCTAAATATACAGTCATGTCATCTGCAAACAGGGACAATTTGACTTCTTCTTTTCCTAATTGAATACCCTTTATTTCTTTCTCTTGCCTGATTGACTTGGCCAGAGCTTCCAACACTATATTCAATAGGAGTGGTGAGAGAGGGCATCCCTGTCTTATGCCAGGTTTCAAAGGGAATATTTCCAGTTTTGGCCCATTCAGTGTAATATTGGCTGTGGGTTTGTCATAAATAGCTCCTATTATTTTGAGATATGTTCCATCAATACCTGGTTTATTGAGAGTTTTTAGCATGAAGGGCTGTTGAGTTTTGTCAAAGGCCTTTTCTGCATCTATTGAGATAATCATGTGGTTTTCATCTTTAGTTCTGTTTATGTGATGGATTATGTTTATTGATTTGCATATGTTGAACCAGCGTTGCATCCCAGGGATGAAGCTGACTTGATCATGGTGGATAAGCTTTTTGAGGTGCTCCTGGATTCGATTTGCCAGTGTTTTACTGAGGATTTTTGCATCAATGTTCATCAGGGATTTTGATCTAAAATTCTCTTTTTTTGTTGTGTCTCTGCCAGGCTTTGGTATCAGGATGATGCTGGCCTTATAAAATGAGTTAGGGAGCATTCCCTCTTTTTCTATTGATTGGAATAGTTTCAGAAGGAATGGTACCAGCTCCCCTTTGTACCTCTGGTAGAATTTGGCTGTGAATCCATCTGGTCCTGGACCTTTTTTGGTTGGTAGGCTATTAATTATTTCCTCAATTTCAGAGCCTGTTATTGGTCTATTCAGGGATTCGACTTCTTCCTGGTTTAGTCTTGGGAGGGTGTATGTGTCCAGGAATTTATCCATTTCTTCTAGATTTTCTACTTTGTTTGTGTATAGGTCTTTATAGTATTCTCTGATAGGAGTTTGTATTTCTGTGTGATCGGTGGTGATATCCCCTTTATCATGTTTTATTGCGTCTATTTGATTCTTCTCTCTTTTCTTCTTTATTATTCTTGCTAGCATTCTATCTATTTTATTGATCTTTTCAGAAAACCAGCTCCTGGATTCATTGATTTTTTTTGAAGGGTTTTTTGTGTCTCTATCTCCTTCAGTTCTGCTCTTAGTTATTTCTTGCCTTCTGCTAGCTTTTGATTTGTTTGCTCTTGCTTCTCTGGTTCTTTTAATTGTGATGTTAGGGTGTCGATTTTAGATCTTTCCTACTCTCTCCTGTGCACCTTTTTAGTGCTATAAGTTTCCCTCTACACACTGCTTTAAATGTTTCCGAGAGATTCTGGTACGCTGTGTCTTTGTTCTCATTGGTTTCAAAGAACATCTTTACTTCTGCCTTCATTTTGTTATTTACTCGTTAGTCATTCAGGAGCAGGTTGTTCAGTTTCCATGTAGTTGTGTGGTTTTGAGTGAGTTTCTTAATCCTGAATTTTAATTTGATTGCACTCTGCTCTGAGAAACAGTTTGTTGTGATTTCTGTTCTTTTACATTTGCTGATGAGTGCTTTACTTCCAACTATGTGGTCAATTTTGGAATAAATGTGATGTGGTGCTGAGAAGAATGTATATTCTGTGGATTTGGGTTGGAGAGTTCTGTAGATGTCTATTAGGTCTGATTGGTGCAGAGCTGAGTTCAAGTCCTGGATATCCTTTTTAACATTCTGTCTCATTGATCTGTCTAATATTGACAGTGGGGTGTTAAAGTCTCCCCTTATTACTGTGTGGGAGTCTAAGTCTCTTTGTATGTCTCTAAGAACTTGCTTTATATATCTGGGTACTCCTGTATTGGGTGCATATATATTTGGGATAGTTAGCTCTTATTACATTGATCCCTTTAACATTATGTAATGGCCTTCTTTGATCTTTTGATCTTTGTTGGTTTAAAGTCTGTTTTATCAGAGACTAGGATTGCAACCCCTGCTTTTTTTTTTCTTTCCATTTACTTGGTATATCTTCCTCCATTCCTTTATTTTGAGCCTATGTGTGTCTCTGCACATGAGATGAGTCTCCTGAATACCGCACACTGATGGGTCTTGACTCTTTATCCAATTTGCCAGGGTTGTCTTTTAATTGGGGCATTTAGCCCTTTTACATTTAAGGTTAATATTGTTATGTGTGAATCTCATCCTGTCATTATGATGCTAGATGGTTATTTTGCCCATTAGTTGATGCAGTTTCTTCCTAGTACCAATGGTCTTTATAATTTGGCATGTTTTTGCAGTGGCTGGTACTGGTTGTTCCTTTCCATGCTTAGTGCTTCCTTCAGGAGCTCTTGTAATGCAGGCCTGGTGGTGACAAAATCTCTCAGTGTTTGCTTGTCTGTAAAGGATTTTATTTCACCTTCACTTATGAAGCTTAGTTTGGCTGGATATGAAATTCTAGAGTGAAAATTCTTTTCTTTAAGAATGTTGAATACTGGCCCCCACTCTCTTCTGGCTTGTAGAGTTTCTGTCGAGAGATCCACTGTTAGTATGATGGGCTTCCCTTTGTGGGTAACCTGACCTTTCTCTCTGGCTGCCCTTAACATTTTTTCCTTCATTTCAACCTTAGTGAATCTGACAATTATGTGTCTTGGGGTTGCTCTTCTCAAGGAGTATCTTTGTGGTGTTCTCTGTATTTCCTGAATTTGAATGTTGGCATGCCTTGCTAGGTTGGGGAAGTTCTCCTGGATAATATTTTGCAGAGTGTTTTCCAACTTGGTTCCATTCTCCCCATCACTTTCAGGTACACCAATCAGACGTAGATTTGGTCTTTTCATGTAGTCCCATATTTCTTGGAGGTTTTGCTCGTTTCCTTTTACTCTTTTTTTCTCTAAACTTCTCTTCTCACTTTATTTCATTCATTTGATATTCAATCACTGATACTCTTTCTTCTACTTGATCAAATTGGCTGTTGAAGCTTGTGCATGCATCACGTAGTTCTCATGCCATGGTTTTCAGCTCCATTAGGTCATTTAAGGTCTTCTCTACACTGTTTATTCTAGTTAGTCATTCATCTAATCTGTTTTCAAGGTTTTTAGCTTCCTTGCAATGGGTTCAAGCAGCCTCTTTTAGCTCGGAGAAGTTTGTTATTACCAATCTTCTGAAGACTACTTCTGCCAGCTTGTCAAAGTCATTCTCCATCCAGCTTTGTTCCAAAGTCATTCTCCACCCAGTATTTGGGCAGGAGCATCCCATTTTTCTAGGTACCATCTGTCACGGCTTCTTTTGGCTAGGAAAGGGAATTCCCTTTGCCCCTTGCGCTTCCCGGGTGAGGTGATGCCCCCACCTGCTTCAGCTCACCCTCCATGGGCTGCACCCACTGTCCAACCAATCCCAATGTGATCCTTTGGAATAGAAGAGGCACTCTGGTTTTTGGAATTTTCAGCTTTTCTGCTCTGGTTTCTCTCCATCTTTGTGGTTTTCTCTACCTTTGGTCTTTGATGATAGTGACCTACCTACAGATGGGGTTTTGGTGTGGATGTCCTTTTTGTTGATGTTGATGCTATTCCTTTCTGTTTGTTAGTTTTCCTTCTGACAGTCAGGTCCCTCGGCTGCAGGTCTGTTGGAGTTTGCTGGAGTTCCACTCCGGACCCTGTTTGCCTATGTATCACCAACGGAGGCTGCAGAACAGCAAATATTGCAGCACAGCATATATTGCCGCCTGATCCTTCCTCTGGAAGCTTCGTCCCAGAGGGGCACTCGCCTGTATGAGGTGTCAATTGACCCCTACTGGGAGGTGTCTCCCAGTTAGGCTACACGGGGGTCAGGGACCCACATGAGGAGGCAGTCTATCTGTTCTCTGAGCTCAGACACCTTGCTGGGAGAACCACTGCTCTCTTCAGAGCTGTCAGACAGGGACGTTTAAGTCTGCAGAAGTTTCTGCTGCCTTTTGTTCAGCTATGCCCTGCCCTCAGAGGCGGAGACTACAGAGAGAGCTGGCCTTGTTGAGCTACAATGGGCTCCACCCAGTTCAAGCTTCCCCAGCTGCTTTGTTTACGTACTCAAGCCTTAGCAATTGCAGACGCCCCTCCCCCTGCCAGACTGCTACCTTGCAGGTTGATCTCAGACTGCTGCGCTAGCAGTAAGCAAGACTCCTGCCAAGCCAGACACGGGATATAATCTCCTGGTGTGCCATTTGCTAAGACTGTTGGAAAAGCGCAGTATTTGGGCAGAAGTGTCCCATTTTTCCAGGTACCATCTGTCACGGCTTCTTTTAGCTAGGAAAGGGAAATCCCTTTATCCCTTGTGCCTCCCGGATGAGGTGACACCCCACCCTGCTTCAGCTCACCCTCCATGGGCTGCACCCACTGTCCAACCAATCCCAATGAGATGAACCAGATACCTCGATTGGAAATGCAGAAATCACGCTGGGAGCTGTAGATGGACGCTGTTCCTATTCGGCCATCTTGGAACGGAATCCAAAAATAATTTCTTGTGCAGTAAATTTCTGTTTCAATTATTTGTTTTATCGATTTTTTTCATAGTCTTAGACTTATTCTTGCATTTTGGAGTTTTTGTTTGTAGCCTCAGTTTTCTTTCTTTTACTCCCATCTGTTCTCCCCCTTTCATTTTGACAGTTGCTTATTCTTGTCCCTCTGTACTTTTCATTCAAAGCTAGGTCTAATAATAACTTTTGGGAGGCTTTGTCTCATAGTGATCTTAAGGACCTGACAGATTCAGTAAAGGCCAGCAGGTGGCTTAGTTCAGGCCCAGGTTCAACATGGCATATTTATTCTTTTACCTTCCTGGACCTGCAGCATTATTCTGGTTCTGGGTTCTTCACTCTAGTTCTCCTAGGCAACATTTGGGGTAATTTCTTTAAGCCCCTTTCAGAGGGGATGAGTTGAGACCTGATTCCCCTGACCCATTGCTTTACACTGTGAGTCTGCATCTGTTTTCCATGTCTTTTATGAATTACTCTCGTCTCCATGGCCATACAGGAGCTAAATTTCTGAATACTATTGCCTGTTCTTAGGTTTCGAGTTCAGCAAGGCTCAGCCCATCCCCGGTTCACAAATACATATATCTTGCATTTGATCTCAACTCCATTCTTTTTTATTTTTACTTTTTGTATCTTATGCATCATTGCTATGTGTTTAGATCCAAAAGGGGTTTCAAAGCAAGGAATCACTAAGGAATGTTAATTGGAGGTCTGTGTGATTCTGATTGTTTTCATCATTTACCCTGGATTTAACATCCACTGTGGCTGCAAATAATTGTCTGACTCCAGGTCACATCCCTGTATCAAAACTTTAAGGGAGACTAAAAAGTATCTGGCATTTTCAGTTCCCACAGAGAGAGATAGCTCTGCCTCCCACCAAAACTCACAATTTGTTTATCTACCAGACTTAGAAAGGGTGTTCAGATTTAGGGCTGCCAAACAAAATAACAATCTACTATATTATATACCCTGGAAACCTATGAAGAGATATCCTCTATTTGAGAATTACATATATTTTCTGCTTTCTGTAATGAACCATATAAATACTGAAACATCAACCAGATAAAGTTTAATCTCCATGCAGTGCAGAGCTGCAGACTCTACAGATCAACAAGACCACATGAAGCAGAGCTTTTTTGTTAAAAGCCCAACTGAAATTCACAATGGCCTGATTTTATACTTTATAATAGCTTTTAATCTGCATTGGTTGGAACTCTAGAGGCCCATCTGTTCTAACAGAAGACTTTGTCAACTTTATATTTTTATGGTACTACTGTAATTGCAGGTTTTTGTGATATTTGTAGAGTTTGAGCTGAAAATAATGAGAAAAAATAATCTATAAAAAGGGTTGGGATGCCATCACTTTTTAGCAGTTACCATGTGATCACAGATGCCAGGGACATTTAATGATTTAATTATATTGAACTTGAGGTTCTCTTTCCCGTTTCAAAATTTGTAGACTTTTGGTATCATAGATTGTGAGGAAAAGAAAAAAGAATGGGGTTTCCAGATTCCCTTTCCCTTCCTATCTAAGAAAATATTTCCTTTGCCTTATGCCCACTGGAAAAGATTACCACTCCCTTGTATCCTATGAGAATCTCCCTTTATAACCTTTTGTAAACAAAATGTACTACGTCTTTACTTGAACCTTTGTCAATGACTCTGTGCCTTTCCTTCATATGCCAAATGTGAGTGAATATATGGGCCTCTATTCTTCCCCAAGATCTGTACCTACCTCTTTAATGTCAAAGCCTGCAGGTTCTCTGGCAAGATTTTATAGTTAAAATTCCAACATGATATTTGTTTGCTTCCCAAACTGATTCTCATTAATAATTAGGGCAATGTCTGACTCCATATAGGAACACTGTGACCATTTTAACACTTTTTTTTTTTTTTAGATGGAATCTCACTCTGTCACCAGGCTGGAGTGCTGTGGTGCAATCTCGGCTCACTGCAACCTCCACCTCCTGGGTTCAAGTGATTCTCCTGCCTCAGCCTCCCAAGTAGCTGGGACTACAGGCACCCACCACCACGCCTGACTAATTTTTGTATTTTTAGTAGAGATGGGGTTTCACCATGCTGGCCAGGATGATCTTGATCTCTTGGCCTCGTGATCTACTCGCCTCAGCCTCCCAAAGTGCTGGGATTATAGGCGTGAGCCACCGTGCCTGGCCTAACACATTTTTTTTAAGAGACGAGGTCTCGCTCTGTCACCCAGGCTGGAGTGCAGTGGAATGACCTCTGCTCACTGCAGCCTTGAAATGTTGGGCTCAAGCAATCCTCCTACTTCAGCCTCCCGAATAGCTAGGATTACAGGTGTATGACTCCACACTGAGCCATTTTTTAAAGTTTTTTGTAGAGATGGGGTCTCACTCTATTGCCCAGGCTGCTCTTGAACTCCTGGGCTCAAGCCATCCTCCTGCCTTGGCCTCCCAATGTGCTGGGATTACAAACATGAGCCACTGCATCTGTCCCATTTTACCACATTTCGTGTTAGAATATAACTCGACTGTAACGATTGTCTATAGTTTCTGCCTTATGCCTGATTACTCCTTCAGCATATTCTTTGGGAATCCTCTTCATCTTCTTGACTCCATTTTAGAGGTGCCTTAGAACATTATCATAGATTCTCTGTGCATTCACCAGATGAGAGATTTTATTGATTGACTGGAATTTGGTGACAATATACCGCCTTTTTCTCTGAATATTTGCCCCTCTTTCTTACCATCTAACTTAGACATATTTTTACCACCTCAAGTTGTATATTGGTTAAGACTAAGTTCTCCTTACCCTGAATACAACTGGTAACACTTTGACTAGAAGGGGTAAGGATGGAGTGAGAGGCAAACAGGCCTGGGAGCCAAGCTTGGGAAAGAAGTAAGAAATGTATGTTTTCCAACTAAGAAAAGGAATAAAATATGCACCTATTTGCTAGTCTTATCTTCTCAAAGAAAGGGTCCTTGAATTAGCTACTAGTGCACTTGTGACCTTCTCCATGGTACCTGACATGCTGTGAATAGTCAGAATGGGTCGTACTTACCTTCTCTTTTATATTGTTTAGTGTTAAATTCAAGGTTTTGTGAAAATATAACAAATATAACAAAACCCAGTGAGCCTATATTACACCATTTGTTGTGGTTAATCAAATGATAAAAATTGTACTGAAAGTATACAGTTAGAGAGATACACTCCTCAGATTTTTGAAGATAAAGAAACACAAACATATTTCATAAATTTTCTAAATAGCTGTACATTTACAATGGAATAAATAAATTATTTATTTAACTAAATACCCCCATCTTTATGGATACATTCCTTTTGAGAATAATATGAACAGAAATAAGTACCATTTTACTAAGAAAGGTGTGTTGTCATCTGGCATCAGCAAAATCAAAAAGAGTGCTATTATACCACTAAAAATCTTGCTCTTTGTCTTCTAGTCTTTGAAGCTGTGATTACTGCAAGTTTACTTCAGATTTACATCCAAGAAAATAACCTCCTTTCCACTAGTCATTTTACCCATTATTCTCAGAATTAAATTAAGCTATTTTGGTGGGGGAGGAAAGGAATAGATTTGCATAGTGAGATTAACTCCTTTTCCAGGAGTAGGCCCTGGTCACACTGTAATAAAAACAAGTACCAAAAACAAATGAAGAAAATAGGCTAGACCCCAAATCAAAAGTTAATATTAATGCAAAAGTAGGGATGAGACAAAGGTAGAATTGCAAAGTAATTGTCAACACAACATAAAGTGAAAATGAGTGGTCACCCCTTGCATCATACACGCATGTCACACTGCTGCTACCTGCCACAAACCAGAGATAAGCTTGTGGAAGAATTGATACCCTCCCTGAACCAAACTAGGAGTGGAGGTGGGGTGGAAGTCTAGAGAAGGCTGGATGAATAGTTATTCTTTAAGTAACACATAGGAAGGGTGGAGGAGAAGGTGATAGATGAGGAGGAGTAGAACTAGGAATAAAATGTTATAATTTGACAACTCCCTCCTGCAATTCCTTTATAGTCACATCTCCTCCCCCTACACCCCCAACTCCTGGCAACCACTGATGAATTATCCATCTTTATAGGTTTCTCTATTTCAGAATAACATACAAATAGAATCACACAGTATGTAGCCTTTGGGTCTGGCTTCTTTGACTCAGTATAGCTCCTTGAAGATTCATTCAATTTGCTGCATATATCAATAGCTTGTTCCTTTCTATTGATGAGTAGTATTCCAGGATGTATATGACTGTACCACTGTTTGTCTAACCATGAATTTATCTGAAGGACAGCTGGGTTGTTTCCAGTGTTTGTCTGTTATAAATAAATCTGATATTCATGTACAAGATTTTTTGTGAACATACATTTTCTTTTTATTTTTTAATGATAAATGATCAAGAGTGCAATTGCTGGGTGATATGATAACTGTATGTTTAGTTTTATAAGAAATTGTCAGAGTGCTATGACAACAGCAGTGTATGAAAGATTCAGTTGTCCCACATCCTCACCACCATTTGGAATTAATAATATTTTTATTTTAGCCATTCTAATTGGTATATAATGGTATCTTATGGTGATTTTAATTTGTCAAAAACTTATATGATTTTCAATTCATAGCATTGTGTGTCTTTTCCTTCCTAAATCTGTTAATATAATGGATAACCTCAATGGATTGGGGGGAGGAATAACTTTTTTAAAAATAGATTTTATTTTTTTAGAGCAATTTTAAGTTCACAGCAAAATTGAGCAGAAAGTGCAAAGTTCCCATATACTCCCTTACCTCCACAGTTGCACGGCCTCCACCACTATCAACATCCCCCACTAGTTACAATCAATGAACCTACTTTGACACATCATTACCATCCAAAGTCCATAGTTTGCGTTAGGGTTCACTTTTGGTTTTGTATATGCCATATATTTTGACAAATGTATAATGACATGTATCTATCCACCAGCATAGTATAGTATAGTATAGTATAGTATAGTATAGTATAGTATAGTATAGTATAGGTGTAGTATAGTAGGGTAATAGCATAGCAGTGTTGTATATACAGAATAGTTTCATTGCCCTAAATATCCTCTGTGCTTTGCCTATTTATTGCTCCCTTTTCCCAAACCCTGGCAACCACTGATCTTTTTACTGTCTCTATAGTTTTGCCTTTTCCAGAATGTCATATAGTTGAAACCATACAGTATATAGCAGACACCTCAATGAAGAAGGTATGCATCTTGCAAAGCAACCATATAAAAAGGTGCTTGACATCATATGTCACTAGAAAATTCCAAATTAAGACAGCAATGAGATACCACTATATACCTATTAAAACAGTGAAAACCCGAAACACTGACAACACTAACTGCTGGTGAGGATGTGGAGCAACAAGAACTCTCATTGCTGGTGGGCATGCAAAGTGGTACAGCCACTTTGGAAGACAATGTGACAGTTTCTTACAAAACTAAGCATACCCTTACCAAACAATGCAACAATCATGCTTCTAGCTAGTTACCTAAATGAGTTAAAAATGTGGGTCACACAAAAACCTGTACATGGATGTTTATAGCAGCTGCATTCAGAATTGCCAGCACTTGGAAGCAACCAAGATATTTTTCAGTAGGTAAGTGGATAAACTGTGGTACAATGAAATTCTATTTAACACTAAAAAGATATGAGCTACCAAGGCATGAAAAGACATGGAGGAACCTCAAATGCACATTACTAAGTGAAAGAAGCCAATCTGAAAAGGCTATATACTGTATTATTCCAATTGTATAACATCTGGAAATGGCAAAACTCTGGAGACTGAAAAGTTGAGTGGTTGCTACAGGTTTAGGGGGTGGGAAAGGGATGAGTATGTGGAGCACAAAGGATATTTAGGGCAGTGAAACTGTTACATATGCAAAATTGAACAGCCACTTTGGAATATAGTTTGGAAGCTTATTACAACACTAAATAGTCTTACCAACAATTGTGCTTCTGGCTATTTACCCAAATGAGCTGAAAACTTACGTCCATGCAAAAACCTGTACATTAATGTTTATAGCATCTATATTCATAGTCATCAAAATTAGAAGCAATGGGTGGCTGGCAAGATGGCTGAATAAGAACAGCTCCAGTCTGCAGCTCCCAGTGAGATCAATGCAGAAGGTGAGTGGTTTCTGCATTTCCAACTGAGGTACCTGGCTCATATCATTGAGACTGGTTAGACAGTGAGTGCACTGTAGCCCATGGAGGGTGAGCCGAAGCAGGATGGGGCATCGCCTCACGTGGGAAGCACAAGGGGTCAGGGAAGTCCCTCCCCTAGCCAAGGGAAGCCGTAAAGGACTGTGCCATAAGGAATGGTGCATTCCAGCCTGGATAGTATGCTATTCGCATGGTCTTCACAACCCACAGACCAGGAGATTCCCTCGGGTGCCTGTGCTACCAGGGCCCTGGGTTTCAAGCACAAAACTGGGTGGCTGTTTGGGCAGACACAGAACTAGCTGCAGGAGTTTGTTTTTTTTTTTTTTTTTCATACCCCAGTGGTGCCTGGAATGCCAGTGAGACAGAACCTTCCTGGAAAGGGGGCTGAAATCAGGGAGCCAAGTGATCTAGCTCAACAGATCCCACCCCCACGGAGCCCAGCAAGCTGAGATCCACTGGCTTGAAATTCTCACTGCCAGCACAACAGCCTGAAGTCAGCCTGGGACACTTGAGGTTGGTGGGGGAGGGGCGTCTGCCGTTATTGAGGCTTGAGTAGGCGGTTTTCCCCTCACAGTGTAAACAAAGCCACCCGGAAGTTCGAACTGGGTGGAGCCCACCACAACTCAGCAAAGTCACTGTAGCCAGACTTCCTCTCTAGATTCCTCTTCTCCGGGCAGGGCATCTCTGAAAAAAAGGCAGCAGCCCCAGTCAGGGACTTATAGATAAAACTCCCATCTCCCTGGGACAGAGCACCTGGGGGAAGGGGCAGCTATGGGTGCAGCTTCAGCAGACTTAAACCTGCCTGCTTGCTGGCTCTGAAGAGAGCAGCAGATCTCCCAGCACAGCACTCGAGCTCCGCTAATGGACAGACTTCCTCTTCAAGTGAGTCTCTGACCCCTGTGCCTCCTGACTGGGAGACACCTCCCAGCAGGGGTCGACAAACACCTCATACAGGAGAACTCTGGCTGGCATCTGGTGGGTGCCCATCTGGGATGAAGCTTCCAGAGGAAGGAACAGGCAGCAATCTTTGCTGTTCTGCAGCCTCCACTGGTGATACCCAGGCAAACAGGGTCAGAAGTGGACCTCCGGAAAACTCCAGCAGACCTGCAGCAGAGGGTCCTAATGGTTAGAAGGAAAACTAACAAACAGAAAGGAATAGCATGAACATCAACAAAAAGGATGTCCACACAGACACCCCAACCGAAGGTCACCAACATCAAAGACCAAAGGTAGATAAATCCACAAAGATGAGGAAAAAACAGTGCAAAGAAAAAAAAAAACGGAAAATTACCAAAATCAGAACACCTCTTCTCCTCCAAAGGATCACAACTCCTCGCCATCTAAGGAACAAAACCGGATGGAGAACGAGTTTGATGAATTGACAGAAGTAGGCTTCAGAAGGTGAGTAATAATAAACTCCTCCAAGGTAAAGGAGCATGTTCTAACCCAATTCAAGGAAGCTAAGAACCTTGAAGAAAGGTTAGAGGAATTGCTAACTAGAATAACCAGTTTAGAGAAGAACATAAGTGACCTAATGGAGCTGAAAAACACAGCATGAGAACTTTGTGAAGCATGCACAAGTATCAATAGCCAAATCAATCAAGCAGAAGAAAGGATATCAGGGATTGAAGATCAACTTAATGAAATAAAGCATGAAGACAAGATTAGAGAAAAAAGAACGAAAAGGAATGAATAAAGCCTCCAATAAATATGGGACTATGTGAAAAGACCAAATCTACATTTGATTGGTGTACCTGAAAGTGATGGGGAGAATGGAACCGAGTCGGAAAACACTCTTCAGGATATTATCCAGGACAACTTCCCAAACCTAGCAAGACAGGCCAACATTCAAATTCAAAAATACAGAGAACACCACAAAGATACTCCTTGAGAAGAGCAACCCCAAGACACATAATCATCAGATTCACCAAGGTTGAAATGAAGGGAAAAAGTGTTAAGGGCAGCCAGCGAGAAAGATTGGGTTACCCATAAAGGGAAGCCCATTAAACTAACAACAAATCTCTCAGCAGAAACCCAACAAGCCAGAAGATAGTGGGGGCCAATATTCAACATTCTTAAAAGAATTTTTAACTCAGAAATTCATATCCAGCCAAGTTAAGTTTCATAAGCAAAAGGAGAAATAAAATCTTTTATAGACAAGCAAACACTGAGAAATTTTGTCACCACCAGGCCTGTCTTACAAGAGCTCCTGAAGGGAGCACTAAATATGGAAAGGAAAAACCGGTACCACTCACTGCAAAAACATGCCAAATTGTAAAGACCATTGACACTATGAAAAAACTGCATCAACAAATGGGCAAAATAATCAGTTAGCATCATAATGACAGGATCAAATTCACACATAACAATATTAACCTTAAATGTAAATGGGCTAAATGCCCCAGTTAAAAGACACAGACTGGCAAATCGGATAAAGAGTCATGACCCATTGGTGTGCTGTATTCAGGAGACCCATCTCATGTGCAAAGACGCACATAGGCTCAAAATAAAGGGATGGAGGGATATTTACCAAGCAAATGGAAAGCAGAAAAAGCAGGGGTTGCAATCCTAGTCTCTGATAAAACAGACTTTAAACCAGCAAAGATCAAAAAAGACAAAAAAGGCTATTACATAATGGTAAAGAGATCAATTCAACAAAAAGACCTAACTATCCTAAATATTTATACACCCAATACAGGAGCACCCAGATTCATAAAGCAAGTTCTTAGTGACCTGCAAAGAGACTTAGACTCCCACACAATAATAGTGGGAGACTTTAACTCCCCACTGTCAATATTAGACAGATCAACAAGACAGAAAATTAACAAGGATATTCAGGAATTGAACTCAGCTCTGCACCAAGCACACCTAATAGACATTTACAGAACTCTCCACCCCAAATCCACAGAATATACATTCTTCTCAGCACCACATCACATTTATTCTAAAACTGACCACATAATTGGAAGTAAAACACTCCTCAGCTAATGCAAAAGAAGAGAAATCATAACAAGCAGTCTCCCATACCACAGTGCAATCAAATTAGAACTCAGGATTAAGAAACTCACTCAAAACCACACAACTACATGGAAACTGAACAATCTGCTCCTGAATGACTACTGGGTAAATAATGAAATGAAGGCAGAAATAAATAAGTTCTTTGAAACCAATAAGAACAAAGATACAACATATCAGAATCTCTGGGACAAAGCTAAAGCAGTGTTTAGAGGGAAATTTATAGCACTAAATACCCACAGGAGAAAGCAGGAAAGATCTAAAATTGACACCCTAACATCACAACTAAAATAACTAGAGAAGCAAAGCAAACAAATTCAAAAGCTAGCAGAAGACAAGAAATAACTAAGATCAGAGCAGAACTGAAGGAGATAGAGACACAAAAAACCCTTCAAAAAAATCAATGAATCCAGGAGCGGGTTTTTTTTTAAAAGATTAACAAAATAGATAGACCGCTAGTCAGACTAATGAAGAAGAAAAGACAGAAGAATCAAATAGACACAATAAAAAATGATAAAGGAGATATCACCACTGATCCCACAGAAATACAAACTCCCATCAGAGAATACTATAAACACCTCTACACAAATAAACTAGAAAATCTAGAAGAAATGCATACATTCCTGGACACATACACCCTCCCAAGACTAAACCAGGAAGAAGTTGAATCCCTGAATAGACCAATAACAAGTTCTAAAATTGGCACAGTAATTAATAACCTACCAATCAAAAAAAGCCCAGGATCAGATGGATTCACAGCCAAATTCTACCAGAGGTACAAAGAGGAGCTGGTACCATTCCTTCTGAAACTATTCCAATCAATAGAAAAAGAGGGACTCCTCCCTAACTCGTTTTATGAGGCCAGCATCATCCTGACACCAAAACCTGTCAGAAACACAACAAAAAAAGAAAATTTCAGGCCAATATCCCTGATGAACATCGATGCAAAAATCCTCAATAAAATACTGGCAAACTGAATCCAGCAGCACCTCAAAAAGCTTATCCACCAAAATCAAGTCAGCTTCATTCCTGGGATCCAAGGCTGGTTCAACATATGCAAATCAATAAACATAATCCATCACATAAACAGAACCAATGATCAAAAACACATAGTTATCTCAATAGATTCAGAAAAGGTCTTCGACAAAATTCAACAGCCCTTTATGCTAAAAACTCTCAATAAATTCGGTACTGATGGAACATATCTCAAAATAATAAGAGCTGTTTATAACAAACCCACAGCCAATATCATACTGAATGAGCAAAAGCTGGAAGCATTCTCTTTGAAAACTGGCACAAGACAGGGATGCCCTCTCTCACCACTCCTATTCAACATAGTATTGGAAGTCCTGGCCAGGTCAATCAGGCAAGAGAAAGAAATAAAAGTATTCAAATAGGAAGAGAGGAAGCCAAATTGTCTCTTTTCACAGATGACATGATCGTATTTTTAGAAAACCCCATCATCTCAGCCCAAAATCTCCTTAAGCTGATAAACAACTTCAGCAAAGTCTCAGGATACAAAATCAATGTTCAAAAATCACAAGCATTCTTATACACCAATAGTAGACAAACAGAGAGCCAAATCATGAGGGAAATCCCATTCACAATTGCTTCTAAGAGAATAAAATACCTAGGAATCCGACTTACAGGGGATGTGAAGGACCTCTTCAAGGAGAACTACAAACCACTGCTCAACGAAATAAAAGAGGAGACAAACAAATGAAAGAACATTCCATGCTCATGGATAGGAAGAATCAATATCATAAAAATGGCCATACTGCCCATGGAGATTTATAGATTCAATGCTATCCCCATGAAGCTACCACTGACTTTCTTCACAGAATTGGAAAAAACTACTTTAAAGTTCATATGGAACCATAAAAGAGCCCATATTGCCAAGACAATCCAAAGCAAAAAGAACAAAGCTGGAGGCATCATGCTACCTGACTTCAAATTATACTGCAAGGCTACAGTAACAAAAACAGCATGGTACTGGTACCAAAACAGATATATAGACCAATGGAACAGAACAGAGGCCTCAGAAATAATGCCACACATCTAGAACCATCTGATCTTTGACAAACTTGACAAAAACAAGTAATGGGGAAAGGATTCCCTATTTAATAAATGATGTTGACAAAACTGGCTAGCCATATGCAGAAAACTGAAAGTGGGCCCCTTCCTTACACCTTATACAAAAATTAATTCAAGATGGATTAAAGACTGAAATGTAAGACCCAAAACCATAAAAACCCTAGAAGAAAACCTAGGCAATACCATCCTGGACATAAGCATTGGCAAAGACTTCATAACTAAAACACCAAAAGCAATGGCGACAAAAGGCAAAATTGACAATTGGGATCTAATTAAACTAAAGAGCTTCTGCACAGCAAAGAAACTATCATCACAGTGAACAGGCAACCTACAGAATGGGAGACAATTTTTGCAATCTATCCATCTGGCAAAGAGCTAATATTCAGAATCTACAAAGAACTTAAACAAATTTACAAGAAAAAAAAACTCATCAAAAAGTGAGTGAAGGATATGAACAGACACTGCCAGAAAGAAGACATTTATGGAGCCAGCAAACATATGAAAAAAAGCTAATCATCATTGGTCTTTAGAGGAATGCAAATCAAAACCACAATGAAATACCATCTCATGCCAGCTAGAATGACGATCATTAAAAAGTCAGGAAACAACAGATGCTGGAGAGGATGTGGAGAAATAGGAATGCTTTTACACTGTTGGTGGGAGTGTAAATTAGTTCAACCACTGTGGAAGATAGTGTGGTCATTCCTCAAGGATCTAGAACCAGAAATACCATTTGAACCAGCAATTCCTGGGTATATAGCCAAAGGATTATAAATCACTCTACTATAAAGACACACGCACACCTGTGTTTATTGCAGCACTATTCACAATAGCAAAGATTTGGAACCAACCCAAATGCCCATCAGTGATAGACTGGATAAAGAAAATGTGGTACATATACACCATGGAATACTATGCAGCCATAAAAAAGTATGAATTCATGTCCTTTGCAGGGACATGGGTGAAGCTGGAAACCATCATTCTCAGCAAACTAACACAGGAACAGAAAACCAAACACCACATGTTCTCACTCATAAGTGGGAGTTGAACAATGAGAACACATGGACATAGGGAGGGGAACATCACACACCGGGGCCTGTCGGGGGTTGGGGGGCTAGGGGAGGGTTAGCATTAGGAGAAATAACTAATGTAGATGACAGGTTGATGGGTGCAGCAAACCACCATTGCACGTGTATACCTATGTAACAAACCTGCACGTTCTGCACATGTATCCCAGAACTTAAAGTATAATAAAAAATAATAATAAATTTAAAAATTAGAAGCAACCAATATGCCCTTCAATAAGTGAATGCAGAAACAAACTGTAGAATATCTGTATAGTGGAGTATTATTCAATGATAGAAGGAAATGAGCTATCAAGCCACTAAAGACACAAAGGAATCTTACTTGCATATTACTAAGTGAAAGAAGTCAGTCTGGAAAGGCTACACAGCATATGAGCCCAACTATATGACATTCATTTGTGAAAACCCATAGAACCATACAACACAAGGAGTGATCCTTAAACTATGGACTTCAGTTATTAGTAATATATCAATATTGGTTCTTCGATTGTAACAAATATACCACACCTTTGGAAGATATTAATAATAGGGTAAAATTTGAGGGGGGAAGGGAGGAGTTGGGATATAAGGGAACTCTGTACTTTATGCTCAATATTTCTATAAACCTAAAAAACTCTGAAACATAAAATCTATTAATTTTTAAAAATACACTTACCATATGACACAGTAATCCCACTTCTAAGTATTTAGAGAAACGAAAACATGTTCTCACAAAAAGGAACATGTTCCCACAAAAAGTCTGTACATGGATGTTTATAGCAGTTATTCATCATAACCTCAAACTAGAAACAATCCAAATGTCCTTAAATAGGTGAATGGATAAGCAAACTGTGGTATGCCCATAAACTGAAATCTTGGCAATAAAAAGAAGCTAACTATAGATACATGCAACAAGCTGGGTGAATCTCAAATGCATTTTTCTAAGTGAAAGAAGTCAGATTCAAAGGGTTACCTATGTTACAATTTCATTCTATGACGTTATGGAAAAGATAAAGCCAAAGGGACAGAAAACAGATAACTGGTTACCTAGGGTAACTATAAAGAGGTAGGATGAGGTAATATTTTGGGTTGAGCAGACTGCTCTGTATCTTGATTGAGATGGTATTTACACAACTCTATGCATTTGTCAAAACTCAAAGAACTATACACTAAAAAAGAGATTATCTTACTGAATGTAAACAACAAAAATAAACAAAGGGTAACAGATGTCCCTCCTGTAAATGCCTCATGCATCACAGAAATAGGTTTCACATTTTTAGATACTGAAGTTACAGTGGCCTTGGAAACTTAGGTCTTTGCTTGAAAAAAAAAAAAAAAAAAGGTTAAAAGATGTTGCATTCTTTTTTTTTTTTTTTCCACCAGTTATTTTGATCCTGAAACAAATGATTAATTTCAGAGGCATTCTTTTTCACAGGTAGTCCTAAGTGTTAAGGTAGCAAGAATAAACAACTTCAGCAGAGTCTCAGGATACAAAATCAATGTGCAAAAAAATCACAAGCATTCCTATACACCAATAACAGACAAACAGAGAGCCAAATCATGAGGGAAACTTTCAGGAAAAACTTCATAGATTCTGCTATAGTATCTCTGGTATTTTATCAGGACCATCTATAAGACATTTGGAGCTACACCAGTTGAAAGGTATTGGCTCAGGTCAGCCCCCTTATTCAGTTTTGTAAACTAGGGGCCCACTTGAAGAAAATTCTATGGTTTATGCTAATACACATGTAGCTGAAAATGTAATTACATTTAAAGTCTGTTGAATTTAAATGTACTACAGATTTTCTTAAAAAGATCATGCTATCCTTCAGTCAGTCTTGCAGCAATTTTCCAACTCAATGTAGCTACCAATGAAAAGTGATACCCTCAGGGAAACTACACACAACACAGACACAACATACACATGCACAGACACAATCTCGCCAGCACACACAGGCAGACAAACGTACACACCCACCTATATTCACGTGCACATACATTCATCCACATGCATGCACACACATGTAGTTATATATAGGCACACACATAAACACACAGTGACAGATCTATGTACGCTCATATGCAAAAAAGCACAACCCCACAATGCACATTACTTTTGTTTCTCAAAAATTTAGACCATTCAACCTGAGCAACATAGTGAGACCCCATCTCTACAAAAAATTAAAAACTTAGCCAGGCATGGTGGGGTGCACCTCTAGTTCTATAACTACTTGGGAGGCTGAGGCAGGAGAATGGCTTCAGCCCAGGAGTTTGAGGTTATAGTGAGCTGTGATCTTGCCACTGCACTCAAACCTGGGCAACAGAGGGAGACCCTGTCTCAAAAACAAAAAACTTAGACCATATATTATAATCCATAGGGTGAGAACCCAAAGTGTAAGTTCCACAATGAGATAACACTTTATACCTACTACGAGTTGCCTAAAACCCAGCAAATTCACTCCTAAGTATATACCCAAGAGAACTGAAAACAGATGCTCAAAGAAAAACATGGCCATGAATGTTCATAGTAGCACTATTCACAATAGCCAAAAGGTGGAAACAACTTAAGTGTCTATCAACTGATGAATGAATAAAAAAAGCGATATATCCATGCAATGAAATATTACTCAGCCATAAAATAAGTGAGTTTCAACGCAATAAAAAAGGAGTAAAGTATCAGTACACACTGCATGGACAAACCTTGAAAACATTATACTAAATGAAAGCAGTCAGACACCAAAGGCCACACACTGTATAATTCCATTTATATGAAATGTCCAGAATACACAAATTAATAGAGACAGAAAACATATTTATGGTTTCCGGGGACCGGAGAGGAGAAAGAATGGGATGTGACTGCTTAATGAGTACAGAGATTCATTATGGGGAGATGAAATTATTCTGGAATTAGAGAGTGCTGATAGTGCACAACATAGTGATTATAGTAAAAGCCACTGAATTGTTAACTTTTAAATGATTTAGAAAGGTGAATTTTAGCTCAAAAAATAAATAAATAAATAAGTCTAGGTTGATTGTTCTTTTGTTTCAGCACTTGAAAAACACTGTGTGTCGCTTTTGTCGGGCCGCCACGATTTCTGAAGAGAAGTCCAGTCAAATTGTTGTTCTATTATAGGTGATGAATAGTTTCTTTCTGGTTGCTTTAAAGAATCTTTCTTTGTCCTCAGTTTTCAGAAGTTTGATTACGATGTATCTTGGCAAGGATTTCTTTGGATTTATATTGTTTGAGATTCACTTGCTTTATTTTTTGGTTTTGTTTTTGGGTTTTTTTTGTTTTGTTTTGTTTTTGTTTTTTTTTTTTTTTTTTTTGAGACGGAGTCTTGTTCTGTCGCCCAGGCTGGAGTGCAGTGGCCAGATCTCGGCTCACTGCAAGCTCTGCCTCCTGGGTTTACGCCATTCTCCTGCCTCAGCCTCCCGAGTAGCTGGGACTACAGGCGCCCGCCACCTCGCCTGGCTAGTTTTTTGTATTTTTTAGTAGAGACGGGGTTTCACCGGGTTAGCCAGGATGGTCTCGATCTCCTGACCTCGTGATCCAACCGTCTCGGCCTCCCAAAGTGCTGGGATTACAGGCTTGAGCCACCGCGCCCGGCCTGCTTTATTTTTTAAATAAACTTTTTATCTTAGGATAGTTTTAGATTTACAGAAAAGTTGCAAAGATAGTACAAAGAGAACCTGTATACCCTGTATCCAGTTTCCTCTATTGCTAACACCTTACATTGTACTATGATACATTCATCACAACTAATGAATACATTATTATTAACTAAAGTCCATCTTTTTTCAGATTTCGAAAGTTTTTACCTAATGCTCCAGGATCCAATTCAGGATACCACATTATAGTTAGTCATCATATCTCCTTAAACTTTTCTAGACTATGAGAATTTCTCAGACTTTCCTTGTTTGAAATTTCCGATAGCAGTCATTGACAAGCATCACCCAGTTAACTTGTGTCCCAGGATTCACTCTGCCATGTTATAAACCTGAAAGTATTTTATCTTCTATGCTGAATTTCCCCTTGACCTGTTTTCCTTGAGGCCATTTCTATTTAACACATTAAACTGTCACTCATCTTATTGAATCTGTATGTTTATGTCTTTCTCTGATTTGGAACATTTTCAGCTATTATTTTTAAAAATATTTTTCAGCCTTAATTTCTTTCCCTTCTCTTCATGGGTGTCCAATGGCATAGATGTTATTGTTTCATAGATTCCTGAGTGTCTTTTTGTCTTTTTTGTAATCTATTTTCTCTTTGTCATTCATATTTGATCATTTTTATTTAAGTTCACTGACTATTTCCTGTGTATTCTCCATATGCTATTGAGTCCCTGTGATGGTTAACACTGAGTGTCAACTTGATTGGATGGAAGGATGCACAGTATTGATCCTGTGTGTGTCTGTGAGGGTGTTGCCAAAGGAGATTGACATCTGAGTCAGTGGGCTGGGAAAGGCAGACCCACCCTTAATCTGGGTGGGCACCATCTAATCAGCTGCCAATGTGGCCAGGATATAAAGCAGGCAGAAAAACGTGAAAAGGCTAGACTGGCTTTGCCTCCCAACCTACATCTTTCTCCCATCCTGGATGCTTCCTACCCTTGAACATCAGACTCCAAATTCTTCAACTTTGAGACTCAGACTGGCTTCCTTGCTCCTCAGCTTGCAGATGGCCTATTGTGGGACCTTGTGATGGTATGAGTTAATACTACTTAACAAACTCCCCTTCATATATATGTGTGTATGTGTGCGTATATATCTATATATCCATATATAGATATATAGATATGTATATATCCTATTAGTTCTGTCCTTTTAGAGAACCCTGACTAATACAGTCCCCTAGTGAATTTTTTTTTTATTTTGGCAAATGTATTTTTCAGTTGTAGGGTTTCCTTTTTTTACAATGTATTTTATTTATTTTCTGAGGTTTTCTATTTTATTTATTTCAAATGTGTTTCTAAGCACTTATTTAAGCATATTTATGATCGTTACTTTTAAAATCCTTGTTGGATAATTCCAATATCTGTGCCATCTTGGTGTTTGCATCTGTTGATTATCTTTGCTCATTCAAATGGAGATTTCCCAGTTCTTGGTATAAGTGATTTCCAATTATATCCTGACCATTTTGAGCATTATGAGACTTAGATTCATATTCGTACCTTATTATGTATTTGTGCTAGGCTGACATGGTAGTGAGAGCTCTCTTCATACAAACAGCCTCAGCTGATGTCTGCTGCCTGGGAGGCAGAACCACTTCATCACTGCTATGGCTGGATGGTAGATTGGCCATGCTCCCACAAATCACATCTGCAGACACTCACGGGTAGTGGAGAGGCAGAGCTCCTCATCCACACCTCATTGTTGGTGTGGTATGTTAGGCTCTATTCTCATAGACAGCATTCTAGATTCCTGCTAGCCAAGAAGCAGAGAAATGTCATTATCAGGGCCAGTAGAGTAACAGGCTTAATTCTCAGGTACAGCCACTGTTGATGCCTGCCATCCAGGAAACAGAGCCACCTCGTTGCATAGTGAGGTGGTAGATAGTCTCCATTCTCATACTAAGCCTCCTTAGATGCCCGTAGGCCAGCATCAGGAGCCGTCTCATTGTCAGCACTGGTAGAAAGGGTTAGTTCTTATATACAGTGTCCATAGATCCCTCCAGTGAGTAGGCAGAGTAGTCTCATTACTGGGGCGGAATGGTAGACAGGCTCAGCTCTCAGGCATAGCCTCCACAGATTCCCACAACTGATACACAGAGTCATCTTATTTCCATAGCATGGTGATAAAAAGGTTCACTTCTCAAGCAGAGCATCTGCAGTCAAGCCAAGATATGGCAAGCGCCTGCCAGCCAAGATATGGAGCCACCTTGTCGGAGTAGGGTGGTCAAACAAATTATGTTCTCTCACAGCATCTGTAGGTGCCTGCCAATCAGTATGCAGAGCTAGCGCATTATTATCAAGGCTGGATGGTAGTCAAATCTCCACTCACACAATCCTGGTGCTGGCAGGGGGTGTGGATGTGGGCATAGTTATTCCCATGGTGTTTGGCTATAGTGGAGCTACTAGTATCAGAAAGGTGCTGTCATTCAAGTCTGACCTGTGCCCAGAAGGTCAGGCCTGTCCTTTTACTTTTTTTCTTTTGGCTGTGCCCATTGTTGTTTCCAGATTTAGATCTCCTGTGCCCATTCTGGGACATGCAGGAGGTAAAATAACAATAACAATAATAATAATAATAATTCAGAGAACTCACCAATGAATCATTCCTTGAATCCTGAGGTCCCTAGATAGTTTGCCTTCTTTTCTCCACCATTCAGAGTCACCTGCAGTCCATTTCATTTATTTTATCAAGGTCATTTAGGAGTGGTAACAGTGAAGACTAGGGTGAAATGCGCTTACGCTATGTTTTTCTGATCCTCCATAAATTTCAAAATGTTTTAATTTTCTTTCAGTTGAAAATTATTTTTCTAATATATTTTCTAATTTCCCTTGTGATTTCTTCTTCAATCCAAGTATTCTTTAAAAGACTGTTGTTTAATTTTCAAACATTTTTTATTTCTCAAATACTTTTTGTTGATTTCTAATTTAATTCTTTTGTGGTCAATGAACATTCTTAGTATGATTTTAATCCTTTCAAATTTATTTGGATTGGTTTGTGGCCTAGCATATGGTTTATCCTGGAGAATGTTCCAAATGTACTTTAGAAGAATGTATTTTCTGCTCTTATTGGGTAAAGTGCTCTAGAGATGCCAGTTATGTCAAGTTGGTTCGTAGCATTGTTCAAGTCTGTACCCTTCCTGAATTGCTGACCACTTGTCCTACCCATCATCGAAAGTGAGATATTGAAATCTTTAACTACTTTTGTTGAGTTATTTCACTCTTCAATTCTGTTAGTTTTTGTTTTGTGTATTTTTTTCACACCTTTTTAGGTGTATATATTTATAATTGCTATATCTTCCTAATGAATTGACTCTTTTATCATTATAAAATACTCTTATTTCTCTCTAGTAATTCTTATTTTGTCCGATATTAATATGCTCACTCCAGCTCTCTTCTTGTTGCTCTTTGCATGATATATCTTTTTTTAACTTTTAAGTTCAGGAGTACATGTGCAGGTTTGTTACATAGGTAAACTTGTATCATAGGGGTTTGATGTACAGATTATTTTGTCACCCAGGTATTAAGCCGAGTACCCATTAGTTATTTTTCCTGATCCTCTCCCTCCTCCCACCCTCTACCCTCCAATCAGCCCCCGTGTGTTGTTCTCCTCTATGTGTCCTTGTGTTCTCATCATTTATCTCCCACTTATAAGTGGGGACATGCAGTATTTGGTTTTCTGTTCCTGCATTAGTTTGCTAAGGATAATGGTCTTCAGTTCCATTCATGTCCCTGCAAAGTACATGATCTAATTCTTTTTTACGGCTGCATAGTATTGCATGGTGCATATCTACCACATTTTCTTTATCTGGTCTATCATTGATGAGCATTTAGGTTGATTCCATGTCTTTGCTATTGTGAATAGTGCTGCAATGAACATATGCGTGCATGTGTCTTTGTAACAGAATGACTTATATTCCTTTTGGTATATACCCAATAATGGGATTGCTGGATTGATTGGTATTTCTGTCTTTAGGTCTTTTAGGAATCACCACACTGTCTTCCACAATGGCTGAACTAAGTTACACTCCACCCAAGAGTGTATAGGCATTCCTTTTTCTCTGCAACCTCACCAGCATCTGTTATTTTTTGACTTTTTAATAATACCCATTCTGACTGGTGTTAGATGGTATCTCATTGCAGTTTTGATTTGCATTTCTCTAATGATCAGTGATGCTGACCTTTTCTTTATATGATTTCTGACTGCATGTATGTCTTCTTTCGGAAAGGGTCTGTTCGTGTCCTTTGCCTACTTGTTAATTGTGTTGTTTGTTCTTTTCTTGTAAATTTGCTTAAGTTCCTTATAGATGCAGGATATTAGATCTTTGTTGGATTCATAGTTCGCAAAAATTTTCTCTCATTCTGTAGGTTGTCTGTTCACTCTGATGATAGTTTCTTTTGCTGGGCAGAAGCTTTTTAGTTTAATTAGATCCATTTGTCAATTTTTGCCTTTGTTGCAATTGCTTTTGGCATCTTCGTCATGAAATCTTTGCCTGTGCCTATGTTCTGCATGGTATTGCCTAGGTTGTCTTCCAGAGTTTTTATACTTTTGGATTTTACATGTAAATTGTTAATCCATCTCAAGTTAATTTTTGTTTATGGTGTAAGGAAAGGGTCCAGTTTCCATCTTCTGCATATGGCTAGCCAGTTATCCCAGCACCATTTATTGAATAAGGAATTCATTCCCTATTGCTTGCTTTTGTCAGGTTTGCCTAAGGTCACATAGTTGTCGGTTTGTGGACTTATTTCTGGGGTTTTCTATTCTGTTCCACTGATCTATGTATCTATTTTGTATGAACACCATGCTGTTTTGGTTACTGTAGCCCTGTAGTATAATTTCAAGTCAGGTAACATGAGGCCTCCAGCTTTGTTCTTTTTGCTTAGGATTGCCTTGGCTGTTCGAGCTCTTTTTTTGGTTCCATATGAATTTTAAAAGTTTTTTTTTTTTTTCTAGTTCTGTGAAGAATCTCAATGGTAGTTTAATAGGAATAGCATTGAATCTATAAATTATTTGGGGCAGTATGGCCGTTTTTACTATATTGATTCTTTAAATTCTGGGGTACATGTGCAGGATGTGCAGGTTTGTTATATAGGTAAACGTGTAAAAAGTCATCATTCTTACTGGCATAAGATGCTGTCTCATTGTGGTTTTGACTTGCATTTCTCTAATGATCAGTGATGTTGAGCTTTTCTTCATGTTTTTTGGCTGCATAAATGTTTTCTTTTGAGAAGTATCTGTTCATGTCCTTTGCCCACTTTTTAATGGAGTTGTTTTTTCTTGTAAATTTGTTTAAGTTCCTTGTAGATTCTGGATATTAGACCTTTGTCAGATGCATAGATTGCAAAAATTTTCTCCCATTCTGTAAGTCGTCTGTTCACTCTGATGATAGTTTCTTTTGCTGTGCAGAATCTCTTTAGTTTAATTGGATCTCATTTGTCAATTTTTGCTTTTGTTGTCACTGCTTTTGGTGTCTTTGTCATGAAATCTTTGCCTGTTCCTATGTCCAGGATGGTATTGTCTAGGTTGTCTTTCAGGGTTTTTATAGTTTTGGTTTTACATTTAAGTCTTTAATGCATCTTTAGTTAATTTTTGTATAAGGTTATTTTTAAATAGGGAATCTTTTCTAATATGTGATGTTGGGAGAACTGGCTAGCCATATGCCGAAATAAGATGTGCAGCCTTATTTCTGAGTTCTCTATTCTGTTCCATTGGTCTATGTGTCTGCTTTTGTACCATGCTGTTTTGGTTACTGTAGCCTTGCAATGTAGTCTGAAGTCAGGTGGCATGATGCCTCCAGCTTTGTTCTTTTTGCTTAGCATTGTCTTGGCTATATGAGTTCTTTTTTGGTTCCATATAAATGTTAAAATAGTTTTTTCTAGTTCTGTGAAAAATGTCAATGGTATTTTAATGGGAATAGCATTGAATCTACAAATTACTTTGGGCAGTATGACCATTTTCACACTATTGAGTCTTCCTATCCATGAGCATGGCAATGTTTTTCCATTTGCTTATATCCTCTCTGATTTCCTTGAGTGGTGGTTTGTATTATAGTTCTCCTTAAAGAGACCGTTCACTTCCCTTGTTAGCTATATTCCTAGGTATTTTATTCTCTTTGTAGTTATTGTGAATGAAAGTTCATTCATGATTTGGCTCTCTGCTTGCCTGTTGTTGGTGTATAGGAACGCTAGTGATTTTTGCACATTGATTTTGTATCCTGACACTTTGTTGAAGTTGCTTACCAGTTACAGAGCTTTTGGACTGAAGTGATGGGGTTTTCTAGATATGGGATGATGTCATCTGCAAACAGAGACAATTTGACCCCCTCTCTTCCTATTTGAATACCCTTTATTTCTTTCTCTTGCCTGATTGTCCTGGCCAGAAATTCCAATACTATGTTGAATAGTAGTAAGAGAGGGCATATTTTTCTTGTGCCCATTTTCAAGGAGAATGCTTCAAGCTTCTACCCATTCTGTACAATGTTGGCTGTGGGTTTGTCATAGATGGTTCTTATTATTTTGAGGTATATTCCTTCAATACCTGGTTAACTCAGAGTTTTTAACATGAAAAGATGTTGAATTTTATCAAAAGTCTTTTCTGCATCTATTGAAATAGTCATTTGATTTTTGCCTTTAGCTCTATTTATGTGATGAATTACATTTATTGATTTGCATATGCTGAACCAGCCTTGATTCCTGGGGATGAAACCAACTTGATCATGGTGGATAAGTTTTTTGATGTGCTGCTGGATTCAGTTTACCAGTATCTTATTGAGGATTTTTACATGAATGTTCATCAGGGATACTGACCTGAAGTTTTCTTTTTTTGTTCTATCTCTGTCAGGTTGTGGTATCAGGATGATGTTGGCCTCATAAAATGAGTTAGGGAAGAGTCCCTTCTTATCAATTGTTGGAATAGTTTCAGAAAAAATGGTACCAGCTTCTCTGTGTGCCTTGGTAGAATTCAGCTGTAAATTCATCTGGTCCTGAGCTTTTTTGGGTAGTAGGCTATTAATTACTGCCTCAATTTCATGACTCTTTATTGGTTTATTCAGGGATTCAACTTCTCCCTGGTTCAGTCTTGGGAGGGTGTGTGTGTCCAGGAGTTTATCCATTTTTTCTGGATTTTCTAGTTTATGTGCATAGAGGCGTTTATAGTATTCTCTGAGGGTTGTTCGTATTTCTGTGGGGTCAGTGGTAATATCCCCTTTATCATTTTTTATTGTGTCTATTTTATTATTCTCTCTATTCTTCTTTATTAGTCTAGCTAGTGGTCTATCTATATTATTTTTTTCCAAAACTCAGCTCCTGGATTCATTGATTTGTAGAAGGACTCTTCATGTCTCTATCTCCTTCAGTTTCACTCTGATCTTGGTTATTTCTTTTCTTCTGCTAGCTTTGGGTTTTGTTTGCTCTTGGTTCTGTACTTCTTTTAGTTGTGATATTAGGTTGTTAATTTGAGATCTTTTTAGCTTTTTGATGTGGGCATTTAGTACTATAAATTTTCCTCTTAACACTACTTTGGCTGCATCCTGGAGATTCTGGTACATTATCACTTTGTTCTAATTAGTTTCAAATAACTTCTTGATTTCTATCTTAATTTTATTATTCACCAGGAGCCATTCAGGAGCACATTAATTTCCATGTTGTTGTGTGGTTTTGAGTGAATTTCTTAATCTTCAGTTCTAATTTGATTTTGCTGTGGTCTGAGAGATTGTTTTTCATGATTTCAGTTCTGTTGCATTTGCCGAGGAATGTTTTATTTCTAATTATGTGATCAGTTTTAGAGTAAGTGCCATGCAGTGCTGAGAAAAATGCATATTCTGTTGTTTTGGGGTGAAGAGTTCTATAGGTATCTATCAGGTCCACTTGATCCAGACCTGAGCTCAAGTCCTGAATATCTTTGTTAATTTTCTATCTCAATGATATGTCTAATATTAACAATGGGGTGTTAAAATGTTCCACTATTATTGTGTGGGAGTCTAAGTCTCTTCGTAGGTCTCTAAGAACTTGTTTTATGAATCTGGGTGCTCCTGTATTGAGTACATATATATTTACGATAGTTAGGTCTTCTTGTTGAATTGAACCCTTTACCATTATGTAATGCCCTTCTTTGTCTGTTTTGATCTCTGTTGATTTAAAGTCTGTTTGGTCAGAAACTAGGATTGCAACTCCTGCTTTTTTCTGTTTTTCCATTTGCTTGGTAAATTACCCTCTGTCTCTTTATTTTGAGCCTACGTGTGTTTTTGCATGTGAGATGGATTTATTGAATACAGCACACCGATGGGCCTTGACTCTTTATCCAACTTGCCATTCTGTGTCTTTTAATTGAGACATTTAGCCAATTTGCATTTAAGGTTAATATTGTTATGTGTGAATTTTATCCTGTGGTCATGATGCTAGCTGGTTATTTTGCAGACTTGTTAATGTAGTTGCTTCATAGTGTCATAGGTCTGTGTACTTCAGTGTGTTTTTGTGGTGGCTGGTAACAATTTTTCCCTTCCGTATTTAGTGCTTCCTTCAGGAGCTCTTGCAAGGCAGGCCTGGTGGTGACAAATTCCCTCAGCATTTGTTTGTCTGAAAAGGATTTTATTTCTCCTTCACTTATGAAGCTTAGTTTGGCCAGATATGAAATTCTGAGTTGGAAATTATTTTAAGAATGTTGAATATTAACCCCCAACTTCTTCTGACTTGTAGGGTTTCTACTGTGAGATCTGCTGTTAGTCTGATGGGTTTCCCATTTTAGGTGACCTGGCCCTTCTCTCTGGCTGCCCTTAACATTTTTTCCTTCACTTCAACCTTGAAAAATCTGATGGGTTTCCCATTGTAGGTGACCTGGCCCCTCTCTCTGGCTGCCCTTAGCAATTTTTCCTTCATTTCAACCTTGAAAAATCTGATGATTATGTGTCTTGGGATTGATCTTCTCATGGAGTATCTTAGTGAGATTCTCTGGATTTCCTGAATTTCAGTTTTAGCCTGTCTTGCTAGGTTGGGGAAGTTCTCATGGATGATATCCTGAAGTGTGTTTTCCAACTTGGTTCTGTTCTCCCTGTCTCTTTCAGGTATCCCAATCAGTCATAGGCTTGGTCTTTTCACATAGTTCTCAGAGGTTTTTTTGTTCCTTTTTATTTTTTTTCTAATCTTGTCTGTCTGTTTTATTTCAGAAAGATAGTCTTCAAGCTCTGAGATTATTTCTGCCAACTGGTCTATTTGGATATTGATGCTTGTGGTTTCATTGTGAAGTTCTTGAGTTGTGTTTTTCAGCTCCATTAGGTCATTTATGTTCCTCTCTAAACCAGTTATTCTGGTTAACAGCTTATATTAGTTCATTTTCACATTGCTGATAAAGATATACCCGAGACTGGGAAAAAAAAGAGGTTTAATTGGACTTACACTTCCACACAGCTGGGAAAACCTCAGAATCATGGTGGGAGGTGAAAGGCACTTCTTACATGGTGGTGGCAAGGGAAAAATGAGGAAGATGCAAAAGTGAAAACCCCTGATAAAACCATCAGATCTTGTGAGACTTATTGACTACCATGAGAACAATATGGGGGAACCACTCCCATGATTCAAGTTATTTCCCACCAGGTCCCTCCCACAACATGTGGGAATTATGGGAATACAATTCAAGAGATTTTGTTGGGGACATGGAGCCAAACCATATCACAGCTCCTGTAATGTTTTATCATGGTTCTTAGCTTCTTTGCCATTGGGTTAGAACATACTTCTTTAGCTCAGTGAAGTTTGTTATTGTCCATCTTCTGAAGCCTACTTCTGTCAGTTCATCCATCTCAGCCTCAGCCCAGTTCTGTGCCTTTGCTTAAGAGATGTTGCGATCATTTGGAGGAAAAAAGGCACTCTGACTTTTTGAGTTTTCAGCATGTTTGCATTGATTCTTTCTCATCTTCATGAGCTTATCTACCTTCAATCTTTGAAGCTGCTGACCTTGGATGGGGTTTTTGTGGGGTCTCTTTGTTGATGTTGTTGTTGTTGCTTTCTGTTTGTTTTTCTTTTAACAGTCAGGCCCCTCTTCTGTAGGGTTGTTGCAGTTTGCAGGGGTCCTACTCCAGACCCTATTTGCTTGGGTCCATCCCACACCTGGAGGTGTCACCAGTGATCCTGCAGAGTGGCAAAGATGGCTGCCTGCTCCTTCCTCTGGGAGCTCCATTCCAGAGGGGCACCAACCTGACGTCAGTGGGAATGCTCCTGTATAAAGTGTCTGGCAACCCCTGTTGGGGGGGTCTCACCAAGTCAGGAGGCACGGGATCAGGGATCCACTTAATGAAATACTCTGGCTGCCCCTTCATGGAGCAGGTGCACTGCACTGTGGGGAATACCCACCTTCTGGACTGCCCAGACTCTTCAGAGCCAGCAGGCAGGAAAGACTAAGTCCTCTGAACCATGACCACCCCTCCCCACAGGGCCTCCATCTCATGGAGATCAGAGTTTTGTCCATAAACCCCTAGCTGGAATTGCTGAAATTCTCCTAGGGATGCCCTGCCCAGTAAGGAGGAATTATTCCGGGTCCCACCTAAAGAAGCAGTCTGGCCATGATCTGCCACAACTGCTGTGCTGTGTTGTGGGGAATTCCTCCCAGCTAAACCACCCAGTCTCCCCAGCACCAGCAGGGGAAAATGGCAGAGTGGAGCTGCAGTGATGGCAGCCACCCCTCCCCTTGGGGAAATCAGTGGTCTTAGGCAGTATCCAGTCTGCTGCCACTGGCCACAATCCAAGTGGTTGCCAAGCATCTGTATAGCTCTGTGCTTGGGACCCAAGGCCCTGGTGGCATGGGCTCTTGGGGAGATCTGATCCTGGGGTTGCACAGATCCATGGTAAAAATGTGCTTTCCTTGGCAAGGTAGCACAAACTCACTGTCTCCCTTGGCTGAGGGTGGGAGCTCCCCTTGACCCATGTGGCTCCCAGATGGGCCATTGCTCCATTCTGCTTTTCCTTGCTCTCTGCGGGTCATGCCAACTGCCTAGTCAGTCTCAATAAGAGAACTTGGATACCTCAGGTGAAGGTGCAGGATTGACTCACCATTTTTGTTCTTCTCAGTAGGAGCCACCAATGGTAACTGCTTCTAGTCAGCCATCTTGGCCCCTCTCAACATTGATTATTTCTATCCATGAGCATGGAATGTTTTTCCATTTGTTTGTGTCATCTCTGATTTTTTTTTTTTTTGAGCTGTGGTTTGTAGTTCTCCATGTAGAGATCTTATACCTCCCTAGTCAGCTGTATTCCTAGGTATTTTATTCTTTTTGTGACAATTGTGAATAGGAGTTTGTTCCTGATTTGGCTCTTGGCTTGACTATTATTAGTGTATTGGAATGCTAGTGATTTTTCCACATTGATTTTGTATCCTGAGACTTTGCTGAAGTTGTTTATAAGCTTAAGAAGCCTTTGAGATGAGACTCTGAGGTTTCCTAGATATAGGATCTTGTTGTCAGCAAACAGGGATGGTTTGACTTCCTCTCTTCCCATTTGGATGCCCTTTATTTCTTTCTCTTACCTGATTTTCCTCCCCAGGACTTCCAATACTATGTTGAATAGAAGTGATGAGAGAAGGCATTCTTGTCTTGTGCCAGTTTTCAAGGAGAATGCTTCGAGCTTTTACCCATTTGGTATAATGTTGGCTGTGGGTTTGTCATAGATGGCTCTTATTATTTTGAGGTATGTTCCTTCAATACCTGGTTAATTGGGAGTTTTTTTTTTAACATGAAGGGTTGTTTAATTTACGAAAAGCCTTTATGCATCTATTGAGATAATTATTTGGATTTTGTCTTTAGTTCTGTTTATGTGATGAATCACACTTATTGATTTGTGTATGTCAAATCAACCTTACATTCCAGGGATGAAGCTGACTTGATCATGGTGAACAAGCTTTTTGATTTGCCTCTGGATTCAGTTTGCCAGTATTTTGTTGAGAATTTTTGCATCAATGGTCATCAAGGATATTGGCCTGAAGTGTTGTTGTTGTTTTTTGTTTGTTTGTTTGTTTGTTTGTTTTTTTATTGTATCTCTGCCAGGCTTTGGTATCAGGATAATGCTGGCTCATAGAATGAGTTGGGGAGGAGTCCCTCCTCCTCAATTATTTGGAATAGTTTCACTGGGAATGGTACCAGTTCTTCTTTGTACATCTGGTAGAATTCAACTGTGAATGCATCTAGCCCTGGGCTCTTTTTGGTTAGTAGGCTATTTATTACTGCCTCAACTTCAGAGCTCATTACTGGAGTATTCAGGGATTCCATTTCTTCCTATTTCAGTCTTGGGAGGGTGTATGTGTCCAGCAATTTATCCATTGCTTCTAGATTTTCTAGTTTATGTGCATAAAGGTGTTAATAATATTCTCTGATGGTTGTTTGTGTTTCTGTGGTGTCAATGGTAAAATCCCCCTTGTCATTTCTGATTGTGTTTCTTTTTTCAATCTTTTCTCTTTTCTTCTTTATTAGTCTTGCTAACAGTCTGTCTATGTTATTAATCTTTTCAAAAATTTAGCTCCTGGATTCCTTGATCTGTTGAATGGCTTTTTGTGTCTCAATCTCCAATTCAGCTCTGATTTTGGTTCTTTCTTGTCTTCTACTAGCTTTGGGTTTTGTTTGCTCTTGGTTTTGTAGTTCTTTTAGTTGTGATGTTAAGCTGTTATCTTGATAACTTTGTAACTTTTTGATGTGGGCATTTAGTACTATAATTTTCTCTCTTAACACTGCCTTAGCTGTGTCCCAGAGATTCTGGTATGTTGTATCTTTGTTCTCATTAATTACAAAGAACTTCTTAATGTATGCCTTAATTTCATTATTTGCCCAAAAGTCATTCAGGACAATGTTGTTCAATTTCCATGTAATTGTATGGTTTGGAGTGAATTTCTTAGTCTTGAATTCTAATTTGATTGTGTTTTGATCCAAGAGACTATTTTTTATTATTTCAGTTCTTTTGCAGTTGCCAAGGAGTGTTTTACTGCCACTTATGTTATCAGTTTTAGAGTATGTGCCATGTGGTGCTGAGAAGAATGTATATTCTGTTGTTTTGGGGTGGAGAGTTCTGTAGATTTCCATCAGGTCCATTTGATCCAGTGCTGAGTTCAGGTCCTGAATATCTTTGTTAATTTTCCATCTTGATTTTCTTTCTAATGTTGTCAATGAGGTGTTAAAGTCTCCCACTACTACTGTGTGGGAGTCTAAGTCTGTTTGAAGACCTCTCAGAACTTGCTTTATGAATCTGGATGTTCCTGTGTTAGGTGCATATATATTAGGATATAAGATAGTTAGCTCTTCTTGTTGAATTGAACCCTTTACCATTATGTAATGCCCTTCTTTGTCTTTTTTTAAAATCTCTTTTGGTTTAAAGTCTGTTTTGTCAGAAACTAGGATTGCAACCCCTGCTTTTTTCTGTTTTCCATTTGCTTGGTAAAATTTCTTCCCTCCCTTTATTTTGAGCCTATATGTGTCTTTGCACATGAGATGGGTCTCTTAATGACAGCATACCAATGAGTCTCAGCTCTTTATCCCACTTGCCACTCTTTGTCTTTTAATTGGGGCATTCAGCCCATTTACATTTAAGGTTAGTATTGATATGTGTGGATTTAATCCTGTTATCATGATGCAGACTTGTTTGTGTGGTTGCTTTATAGTGTCACTGGTCTGTGTACTTCAGTGTGTTTCTGTAGTGGCTGGTAATGATCTTTCCTTTCCATGTTTAGTGCTTCCTTCAGAAGCTCTTATAAAGCAGGTCTGGTGTTGACAAATTTCCTAATTCCCTCACCATTTGCTTGTCTGAAAAAGATCTTATTTCTCCTTTGCTTGTGAAGCTTAGCTTGGCCAGATATGAAATTGTGTGTTGGAATTTATTTTCTTTAAGAATGTTGAATATTGGCCCCAAATCTCTTCAGGCATGTAGGGTTTCTGCTAAGAGGTCCTCTGTTAGTCTGATGGGCTTCCCATTGTAGGTGACCTGACCTTTCTTTCTGGCTGCCTTTAGCATTTTTTCTCTTCATTTTGACCTTGGAGAATGTGATGATTATATGTACTGGAGATGATCTTTTTGTGAAGTATGTTACTGGGGTTCTCTGGATTTCCTGAATTTGAATGTTGGCCTGTCTTGCTAAGTTGGGAAAGTTCTCATGGGTGATATTCTAAAATTCGTTTTCCAAGTTGGTTCCATTCTTCTCATCTCTTTCAGGGACACCAAACATTCATATTAGTTTGGTGCAAACATAAGTGTGGTTTTTGCCATTACTTTTAACTGGCTATTTTGTCTGTCAGTTTCTACAATGTTTTATCAGATTTTAGCTTCCTTCCCTTGGGTTACAATGTACTTCTGTAGCTCAATGAACTTCTTACCTATTCATATTCTAAATTCTACTTCCCTCATTTTAGCCATCTCAGCCTTAGTCCAGTTCCAAACCCTTGCTGGAGAGGTGATGCCATAATTTGGAAAAAAGCACTCTGGCTTTTTGAGTTTTCAGTGTTCTTGTGCTGATTCTTTCTCATCTTTGTGGGCTTATTTAACTTCAATCTTTAAGGTTGCTGACCTTTGGATGGACTTTTTTTTCTTTCATCTTATTTGATGACTGAGGGTTTGATTGTGGTATAAGGTGGATTCAGCCAACTGGTTTTGTTTCTGGGAGATATTAGGGGGCCATGCTCAGCTCCCAACTTCTGGACTGTGTGCTCTAACTCTGGAGGACTTGCAATGAGTCCCAACTTTGTTCTCTGGCCCCTCAAGGTTTGGAGTCCATTGTGATGCAGGGGTCCAAGGTGCAGCAGCTGCAGCAGAGTGCCAGCAGATTCAGGGGTGCTTGCCTCCTTGCCAATGTTAATCACAGTGGTGAAAGCAAGGCAACTGGGAGGGGGAATGGGGGGCCACTGCTGGATACTGTGTGCACAGTTGCACTGGAGGTGGTCTTGGCTTGGGGAGGGGTGCTGCCCAGTGCAGGTCTGGGTGCCGTCTCTGTGCCCCACAAGCAGGAGTGATCACTCAGGGTGTGGGAGGATCCCCTGTTCACTTCACAGTGTTAACACAAGGGCAAGGTGCTAGTGGGGGCAGGGCTTGCTGGCTCTGTGCCCACCAAGGCTCTGTGTGCAATGGCATTTGGCAGGGGTAGGGAGTAGGCTGCAATCCCACATGCTGGCAGGGCAAGTAGAGCAAAACCTGCTGGTGCAGACACGTTTTAGCAAAGTGACATGGGGAGTTGCCATGGGCTAAGGGGAAGCTTCAGTATGAGGAGGGAGCATGCAGGCTGGTGCATGGCTGTAGGGGCTGCCTTGTTGGAGTTCTCCACTGTTCAGGCATGGTCCATTGGTGCTGAAGCTATGGTGTGGGTCCCCAGGGCACCCAAGACTGCCCTGTAAGCTGGCATGGCCAGGTTGGGGCCCTGGGAGAGACCAGCAGACCAAGAGGTGCTCACTTTGGACCAACACTATCTGACGTGCAAGACAGCCCTGCAGAGATAAAGTTCAACAGTTCCCCTAGGGCAAAAGTCTCTTATGGGAGCAAGTTGAGCCCAAGGGGATGGCTGTCCCTGGCTGTGCTCCACTACAGATACTCCTGCACCAACCACTCTGTGCTCCACATCCGCTGTCTTGCTGCCCCACCATTTCTCTAGGCAGCTCTCCCTGCCACCTCAAGTGTCCATGGCAGTTGAGGGATCCTCTCGTGCTGGGGTTCCAGAGGCCTGTGGTGAGAGCGGGTTGCTCCTTACAGTTCAACTCACTTATTCTCCTGGAGCTGTTGTGGTTCAAAAATAAGTCCCAGTATGCAATAGCCCATGCAGGGTTCCCAGCTTTCTTCTTCTTCATCCCAGCTTCTGTGTTTTCCCTCCATCCACTCTTGGCACCTTTTCCTCTGAAGATCTATTAAAAGTATGCCAGTCGTCTCAGTCCCACCGTGGGAGCTCTTCCACTTGTCTGTGTCTAGTCAGCTATCTTGCCCTCACATGATATATCTTTTTCCATCTTTTTACTTCCAGCCTTTTTGTATCTTTGACTATAAAGGGTGTCTCTTGTAGACAGAATAGTTATGTTTCTAAAAAAGTATGGACTGACAATCTCTGCCTTTTCATTGGAGAGTTTACACAATTCACATTTAATGTTATTATTGATATGATTTTATTTATATCTGCCATTTTGCTATTTGTTTTGTACATGAGTCACTGTCTTTTGGGGTTCCTCTTTACCCCCCTTTAATGCCTTTTTGGTTGTCAAACCAATATTTTCTAGCATAGCATTTTAATTTCTTTGTTGGTTCTTGACTATATTTTTTGAGGTATTTTCTTAAGGGTTGCTCTGAGGATTACCAGATAGATCTTAACTTTCAATTAATGCTAATCCAAAAAAAATATAAAAACTTTTTCCAATACAGATTCATTTACTCCTCCTACCCTGTGCTTTTGTTGGAATATATATTATACTTTTATATGCTTTGTTAAAATAATTAAATTGAAAGCCATTAGAGGGAGGTGACTTTAATGTCCTCCATTCCTACATAAGCAAACTGAAACCTAAGAATTTTAAAGAAAACCAAATGTAAGCTGAAGCAATCACATGTGCCAGTTGGGTATTAGTTATATTGTCTTGAACTTTCCCATAGGGATAGTCTAAATAAGGCAATTATGCAAAATTTAATTAATCAAATAACTTCTTTGCTCTGCTTCCACATTCACCCTATAAAAGCCTTCCCTCTGTTCCCTTTCAACAGAATCTTGAACCACTTCTGGTTTAGAGCTGTCCAATTCATTAATTGCTGTTTGCTCAAATAAATTCTTTATAATTTTAATGTTCCAAAGTTTGTCAACAGTTCTAAGCCTAAAAATAGTTATATAATATTGTTTTTGAATTATGCTTTAAATTAGTTAAGAGAAGAAAGTCACACTTTTCTGGTTTTTTTCCATGTCTCATAATTTTTTGTTGAAAAATGTATTTTTGAAAATAGTGTATTCTAGCAAATCTGAATTCTGGTTCCTTTCCTCCACACCCAGGAGTAGATATTGATTGTTGTTAATTGTTTAGCCTCTTGCAAGGACTATTTCTGTGGATAATGTTCTTCCCACAGTGTGTAGCTGTTGATTTCTCTGAGAAGTTGTTTTTTTAATTTTATTTTGTCTTTAATTTTTAAGCCTAACCTCCTAGGAGTCATTCTTGGGTCAGCAATGCAGCACAGCTTGGTTATCAGCCAAATATTGATCAGAGGTTGTGCTTAAACACATTAGGAAGTAAGATTTCTACCCTTTGCTGATGGATTTGTGTGCTGCATAGGGAAAGGACTCAACATTCAGACATCTTACAGGTCTATTACAGCCTTTGCCTTTCTGCACTTACACAGCATCACAGTTATCCAGGAATAAGTAATTCACTAAGGCTCTCTCCAGTCCCTCCTGAGCATGAGCACTATACTGTACACACACTCACAGTCTCTCAGACCCCCAGGGATATTTGACAGCTTATCAAGGCCCACTGTGGCTATCTTATTCTCACCATTAAATTTCTTGCTGTTATGCTGTTCTATTGCTTGTCCCAACCAGTACCATGATCTCAGGCTAGCTGTGGTGTTAGCCCTTCCCGATTATTTGCCACTGAGATCACTGTTGTTTTCCAAAATACCCCTCAGCATGGTTTTTCTGTGCTCCAATACAAATCAAGTACAGCTCCCTCATGCAGCTGAGAAGAAATAGGAGCAGCACCAGACTGAAATGCCACAAAATCACACTGTTGTTGCCTAAATGTTTCTCAATTTGATGTTTGACTTTAGTCAATTTCCAGAGTCTTGATACGGTTGTTTTTGTTAATTTTATCCAGTTTTATTATTACTTTTGATGGAGAGGACTTACTGAGCTCTTCACTCCACCATTCTGGAAGTCCTGTCCCCTGGTCGATGCAATTTTATCTCTGATTAGGATATTGATGTGTTGAGCATCCTATGTAGCATAAGTTTCTGATTCTTGTATTCTTTCCCTTTTCATATATTTAGTAATATATAAATGAGTGGGTTAACATGAGCTCAATGGCATCGTGGAGCCAGAAACTCAGCTGAGGCAGTACCACAAGACCCAACAGTATATGAACAAATAGGGAAAGCATATTTATGCTCATGTCCAGCTAAGAATACGTGACATTTTTTCAGGTATTCTTCAATACGATGGATCCAATTTCTTCAATTACAAAATCTATGCTAGGGAATTTCAAGATAACTAGGGGTACTCTCAGTTGTTTTTAATAGAATTTAGTAATACTTAGATACATATGGCCATGATTCTCACAAAGAACCAAAGATCAAAGCAGTTGTTAGTGCTGTATTTTGTGCTTCTTCCAGTATCTGAAAATTACCTCTTATTTCTGGATTGTTACCTTAGGCTTAGAGTGAATTTGGCAGAATTATATAATGTCAGTATGAACTTATTGTTTTGTTAATTAATTGTGTCACACTCATTCTGGTTATTGACCCCTAATTATTGTGGCACCATTTTGAGGAAAGGAGTAATTTTAGGGATTGGCTCATTTTTTACCTAAACCATTGTTGATGTAACAATAATTTCGCATTTGACAATTAGCTAGGTCAGATATGGACCAGATGCACAGGAAATCTGTGAATTTTTGTTTCTGATGTCTTTCTGCTTGGAAACCTCTTCTCTTCCCACAAACCTTTAAACTCAGCTGAAGAGAAAATGCCATTTCCAAAAAGGTATCTTGCATGTTTATTCAGAATTAAGCCCTCTTCACCTTATATTACCAAAAGAGTTTGCTGATGGACTGTTTGAGGGGATTGCTTTCTTCTCTTCTCCCTGGATTCTCTTTCCCAATTTACTCTTCATTGGAGAGAAGTTGTTTAATATGATTGATAAGCTTGGGGAAACTAAACTGGGCAACCTCAGCTCAGCTCTGCCGTTTTTCTCCTTGAGGGCAATCCTACTTTCGGGTAGCAGAAGATTTTCTCTGGAACTCAGTAGCATGGTTTTGACCCAATTTTGCCTGTGGCAGAGTGAGTTAATCTGCCTAATTAGTTACCTATACCCTCCTATTTAGCCTTTATTAGTAATAAAAGTTCATAATTTGGCCTCTCAATCATTCTTTTACATTTTTTTCTCAAATTACTCAAAATCTCTTGAGGGTGTAGAAAGAAAGAGGGACTATTTATTTGACCCTCTTGTAGAGCCCAGCAAACATTTTAATATCTCATAATCAGGTGGCTTTTTACCATGAATATAAGAGCTACTACTGAAGCACACTTTCCTCTAGAACATTGCTACACAAACAGTGGTACAGGAGCCAGGTACCTTAGTATCACACATGGTCTTCTTAAAAATGCAAAATATCGGTCCTTACCCCAGACTTAAAAAGTTACAGTCTTCATTTTAACAAGATCTCCATTTGCAGATTTAGGTGCACATGAACATTTGAGAAGCACTACCCTAGATATCTCACCCCTAGAGAACAGGTACATACACTGGTCATTCTTTGATTTCTCTCAGTGCTTAATACACTTCTTGTGCCATAAGGTTCTAATGATTTGTTAACTAAATTTCTTAAAACAAATTCTAAAAACTGAAAATGTGCTCATACTTTATTTTAATTTTTTCTTATTAAGATAAAATTTACGTTACATAAAATTCACAATTTTAACCATTTTTAAGTGTACAATTCAGTGGGATTTAGTATATTTACAATACCGTAAAACTAACATCACTATTTAATTCCAGAAGATTTCCTTCATCCTAAAAAGAAATTCTATACCTTCCAGTATCCCTTCCCCCCACCTCCTGGTAAGAACTACCTTGCTTTCTTTCTCTGTGGATTTGCCTATTCTGTAAGTGTCATATGAATGGAATGATACAGTGATACATTACGTGGCCTTCCTTTTGTGGCTTCTTCCACTTAGCAAAATGTTTTCAAGGTTCATCTATAAAACTTTATTCCTTTTTATGGCTGAATAATATTCCATTGCATAAATATACCACATTTTATTTTTCCATTCATCATTTGGTAGTCATTTGGGTTGTTTTTACTTTTTGGCTACTATGAATATTGATATTCATATGAAGATTTGTGTACAAATTTTTATGAGAACATGGTTTTTAATTTTGGAGCAGTATATTTGTCGGAGTGGAACTACTAGGTCATATAGTAACTATATATTTAACTTTGAGGAACTGCAAAACTATTTTCAACAGCAGCTACACCATTTTACATTCCCACTAGCAATGTACAGGAACTAAAATTGTTTATACCCTTGCCAACCCTTGTTATTTCTTGTTTTAAAAAAAATTATACCCATTCTAGTGAGCATGAAGTGCTACCTCATTATAGGTTTTATTTTTGGTAGAGATGGAGTATCACTGTGTTACCCAGGCTGGTCTCCAACTCCTGGGCTCAAGTAACCCTCCTGCCTTGGCCTCCCAAAGCACTGGAATTATAGGTGTGAGCCACCACACTCAGCCTATTGTAGTTTTGCTTTACATTTCCTTAATGACTAATGATGTAGAGCATATCTCCAGGTTCTTATTGGCCATATCTTCTTTGGAAAAGTGTTTATTAAAAAACTTTGCCCATTTTTAACTGTTACTCATCTATCATTGAGTTGTAGGAGGTCTTTATATATTTGGAATATTAGACGTTTAACAGATATATAATTTGCAAATATTCTCTCCCGTTGTGTGGGCTGTCTTTTCACTCATTTAATAGTTTCTTTTGATGCACAACTTTTAAATTTTTGATGAAATAAAAATTATCTAATTTTTTCTTTTGATGAGTATGGTTTTGGTGTCATATTTAGGTACCCATTGCTTAGTCCAAGTTCACAAAGATGTACATCTATGTTTCCTTCTCAGAATTTGATAGTTTTAGTGCTACATTTAGGTCCCTGATTCATTTTGGGTTAATTTTTGTATATGGTGTAACATAGGGGTTCAGCTTCATTCTTTTGCACATGGATATCCAGTTGTCCTAACACCATTTGTTGAAAAAACTATTCTTTCTCTATTAAATGGTCTTGACACCATTGCAGAAATAAGTTGACTGTAGATGGACGGACTCATTTCTGGATTCTCACTTCTATTGCATTGAGATTACATAGATAGATAGATAGATAGATAGATAGATAGATAGATAGATAGATAGATATAGAGATATCTTATGCCAATACCACACTGTTTGAATACCATTGTTTTGAAATTGAAAAGTGTGAATGCTCTGACTTTGTCCTTCTTTTTAAAGAGTTTTGGCCATTTTTGGTCCCTTGCAATTCCAAATGAGTTTTAGTATCAGCTTGTCATGTAAGATCGTGTCATCTGCAAATAAGGATAGTTTTATTTCTTCCTTTCCCTTGTGGATGCATTTTGTTTCTTTTTTCTTTTCTTTTCCCCCCTAATTCCCTGGGTAAAATTTTCAGTACAAAGTTGAAAGGAAGTGACAACAATGGACATCCTTGCCTTTTTCCTGATCTTAGAAGAAAAGCTTTCAGACTTTCAACATTAAGTATGATGTTGGGTGTGGGTTTCTCATAGAAACCCTTTATGAAGTGTTTTTATCATGAAAGCATACTGGATTTTGTCAAATGCTTTCTCTTTGTCTATTGAAGTGATCACATGTATTGTTTCTTTCATTTTGTTAATACGGTGTATTACATTGATTGATTTTTAAATGTTGAACTACCCTTGCATTCCTGGAATAAATCTCACTTGGTAATGGTGTATAATCCTTCTAATGTTTTGCTGTAATCAATTTGTTAGTACTTTGTTGAAGATTTTTGCATGTATATATAAGGGATATTAGTCTGTAGTGTTTTTCTTAAAAACAAAAAAAGCTACATGTCTTCGGCATGGTATTGAAGTAGTATTAGCCTCATGATATGAGTTAAAAATCATTCCTTCCCCTTCGGTTTTTTTTTTTTTTTTTTTGGAAGAGTTTCAGAAGGGCTAGTCTTAACCCTTCTTTTAATATTTGGTAGAGTTCACCAGTGAAGCCATTTTGCTCCTGAGCTTTTCTTTTTGGAAGTTTTATGATTATTGATTCAACTTCCTTATTTGTTATATGTCTATTCAGATTTTCTATTTCTTCTGAGTCAGTTTCAGTAGTTTGTGCCTTTCTAGGAATTTGTCTGTAGTATCTAAGTTATCTAACTTTTTGCCATACAGTTGTTCATAGCATCCTGTTATAATTGTTTTTATCTATGTAAAGTCAGTAGCAATGTCCTTCCTTTCATTTCTGACTTCTTGCTACTTTCAAAATTATCTTTGTCTTTTTCTTTCAACAGCTTGATTATGATTTTTCTAGGGGTAAATCTCTTTGAGTTTATCCCATTGGGTTTTGTTAAATTTCTTGGGTGTGCAGATTAATGTTTTTCATCAAATTTGGGGAGTTTTGAGCCATTATTTATTTAAATATTCTTCTGCCTTTTTTCTCTTCCCTCTCCTTCTAGGACTCCTGTTATGTGTATGTTGGTATACATGATGATGTCTCACAGATCTCTCATGCTATATTCATTTTTTCTTTATTCTCTTCTCTTTCTGCTCCTCAGATTGGATAATCTCAATTGATTTACCTTCAAATTAACAGATATTTTCTTCTGCCTGCTCAAATCTTCAGTTGATGAATTTTTCATTTTAGTTATTGTACATTTCAACTCTTAAATTTCTATTTGATATCTTTTAATAATTTCTACCCCCTTATTTCTAGTCTCTATTTTATGAGATGTTCTCATGCTTTTCTTTTTCTAAGCAGGATTTCCTCTAGCTCTTTGAACATATTTAAAATAGCTACTTTTAACTCTTTGTCTTATAAGTCTAATGTCTGAGCTTTCTTAGGAGCCAGTTATATTAATTGCCATTTTTTCTATGTATGGGCCATACTCTCCTGTTTCTTTTCTTGTCCCCAAATTTTTGTTGCAAATTCGAGAAGTTGGATATTACAACATGGAAACTCTGGAAATCAGATTCTTCCCTTCTTCAAAGTTTGTTTTTTCTGCTTGTTATAGTTGTTGTTTGTATTTTCGTGATTTTTTTAAAACTAATTTAAAAAATTAAGCTAATTTACAAAACCAGTTCTAAAAAATCACTAAAATTAATTCTGTATTATTTGCCATGTGTGCCCCCTGAAGTCTCTGTTCCATTAGCTTAGTCATCAGCTAAAGATTTAACTAAGATTTCTGTAAATACCCTGAACAAAAAAATTTCCCAATCTTTGCAGAAGTGTCTGTTTTGATGCATGACTTCACTATTCAGCCTGGCAATTTACAGCTCTGCTTTGTGCAATCAGAAAGCGAAAGCTGTAGCAGAGTTGTACATGTCCATAGCCTTCTAGATTCTTGGAATATGTTGGAGCTTTTCAAAACTTTTGTTCCCCAAAATATCTCATTCCCAGCCTTTCTGATCAATCATTTTGTTTAGTATATTGTTTTCCCTGTTTTCTATTGCCTCATGTGACAGGGGAAAAAATATTTGCCTATAAATGTTTTTGAGCAACACTTTCCAAGTAGTGGCTTTAGTACTTGGTGACTTCTGACTTTGGTAAGATAAAACAAATCTTTGAGCCAACCTTCCAAGGAACCATGAGGCAGACCAAGGACAATCTTTGCAAAAGAGGTCTATTCTGCTTCTTCAGTGCTGGAACTGGCAATGAAGGCTGTTATTGTCAAGGCTACTGCTGAGCTGAGGAAAAAAAGGATAGAACTAGTGTAAGTTAAAACACCACAAAGCTCACTATAATTACAAAGATTCAGCAGTTTTTCTTGAATAAATGCTCCGTGGGTTGTTGCAAGCTTTTGTTAGTTTTCAGCGTTCCAAAAATATTGATTCTGACAGGTTTTTTCCCCATTTTTTAGTTGATTTTAATGAGGGATAGACTTTTAGAGTTGCTTACTCTGCTTCTTGTGCTGACGTCATTCCTCTGCACACATACTTGTAATCAGAATGAGTCAGGTACATAAAGGACCAAATGCATTATAGGTCAACAGGTTACTTTCCAAATTGTCTCTTCAAATTCTCTTTTCTTTATGAGAAAATATTTTGCTCAGACTTGCTTCTTAAGAAAACGACCTGTGATTTATATCGTGATTCAAATTTTATGTTGCAAATCTTCATATGGGCAAAAGCATCTCTGAAGAGATCCAGTGAGAGAGTCGCTCAGTCATCAAGATGAAACAAGAGCACCAGGCCAGGATGAAAAGAAACTAGTAATGAACAAGAAAAAAGATAGATGGTGAGTGCTTATCCAAGTTACAGGTTTGAGCAATGTAATGGGTAGTGCCAGCCCAGGTAAATCAAACTTGGGCAACCTTATCTAACAGTTTTTGCCACCTCAATATGGACATAGATCAATAAATTCAAATTAAGAACCTATGTTTACCTCATGGAAAAGTGAAATCATTTCTATGTTACTCCAAAACACAGAAGATCAAAACAAAAATCAGATGCTTCCTTCCTACAGAGCTAGACACTGTAGTAGGACCACATGGTGTTTGGGTATGCAATAAGAAATATATTTAATGATTTTATTGACTCTTATTCTCAAATTAATGCCCTGTTTATTACTGGCAATCTACTTAGGAGGCCATAGCATATTTAAACAGTGTTTCTTGAACAAAGAAAAAAAATACATTGTGATATACTTATATTCAATACCTTTTCATGTACTAACAGACCGTAAGATGCAAGTTAAATAAACTAACCATTAGGAGGACACAGAAAGGTCAACCAAATAATTTGCTCATTAGATGATCTTTGAGAGAAATTGCTTACCATATTTACAAGTTGTTCAATCTATTTATTTATTTATTTATTTATTTATTTATTTATTTATTTATTTTTGAGACGGAGTTTCACTCTTGTCGCCCAGGGTGCAGTGCAACGGCGCAATCTTGGCTCACCACAACCTCTGCCTCCTCTGTTCAAGCGATTCTCCTGCCTCAGCCTCCCGAGTACCTGGGATTACAGACATGCACCACCAGGCCTGGCTAATTTCGTATTTTTAGTAGAGACGGGGTTTCTCCATGTTGGTCAGGCTGGTCGTGAACTCCCAACCTCAGTTGATCCACCCGCCTCGGTCTCCCAAAGTGCTGGGATTACAGGCGTGAGCCACCGCGCCCAGCGAATCAATTTATTTTAGTTGCAAGAAGTCTTTGCAATAAACAGGGCCAACGTTTTCACTTAAAAATTATTTGTTAATACTATTGTCAATTATTCTAAACATAAAATATGAATAGAAAATAATATAATAAACTTCATACATCACCATCTAGCTTTACAAAAATATGAACATCAAATACATATTTAATTACATCTAATGATTTTCATGAGTAGTACTTTCATTGTTATTTATTTCTAGATATTATATAGTTCTCAAAATGATCCATAAGTCATTGAGATGTGCATGTGAAGTTTTCAAATGTGTGTATTGTTTATGCATGCATCTGTTTGTATTTACTCTTTTTATTGTTAATTAGTAAATTGTAATAAGCAAAAATTATCTATATGATATTGGGTCTTTGAAATATCTGAGACTACTTTGTAACCTAGTATGAGGTAAATCTTCATAAATGTTTTACGTAAACCTGAAAAGAAAGTATATTCTCTACCTATTCTGTATATATCCATTAGATATAGATTATTAGTTTTTCTGCTCAAAGTTTTAAAATTCTTACTAACATTTGTGTCTCCTTGTCTAATAGAGGTATATTAAAGTTTCCCCATGATTGTAGACGTCTCAACTTCTCTTATAATCCTTGTTTTTAAAATGTTATATATTTTAAGGATATGGTATCAGGTGGTTACAAGTTCACCACTGTTCTGTTTTTGTTTCTTTTAACGTGTGTCAATGTGATGTGTAGTATGTTGGTCACGATAGACTATGTACTTCTATAGTGACAAACAATCCCAAAATCAATGATGTAAAACAGTTTTTAAAAGTATTTTGCTCACACTACTCTACATATTCAACATGAGTTGACCCCACTGAGGCTTTATCTCGATATCTCACCTGTCTCCATGATCACCACAGTAGTGGGAAGAGAATATGGCAACTTATGCAATGCCTCTTAAAGCTTCCACCTGGACATAACACACATCCCTTCTACTTACATTTCATTTATCAAGGCAAATCACATGGCCATATCTATCATTAAGAGGGTAGGGAAATGCAATTTTACCACGTGCTTGAAAGGGGAAAGAACTGAGACTATTTGGTGAACTATATTTAATGACTGCAATATGTAATGTCCCACTTAATTCCTACAGAAACCAAAAGCAGTAGCTGATGAATAGGCAAAAATAAAAAGGATAAAAAGGCATAATGTGGCCCCTTCTCCATTACATGTTTCTGAGCCTGAGGGAGGCCTGAGCTATGGGAATGGGAAGATGCTTTGAATTCATTAGAGAGTGACGTTTTCATTCAAATTGACTTTTTAATACCTAGAAATCTGACTTTCCCGATGTCAGAGAAAAAATTTAAAAATTATTGGATCTGCTAGAAATGTCATCTAGTTAGGAAAGAAGAGCTAGAATAGTTCTGAACGTCAATGGTGAATAGATTTGCTCCCCATTAACACATTCAGTCGGATGTGTTAACACATTTCTGACTATGAGTCTCACTAATTAAGTCAGTTTTTCATTATTTCTATTCTGCCCCAGTCTAGAATTTAAGCACTGTTTATTGAACACCATCCCAATCTGATTACTGCATTGAATTTTGGCTTTCCCCTAACAAACAAACAAAAAAATTAGGATTCAAAGCAGAAAACAACTTCATTTATTTCACCGTCTCTTTTAATTTGTTGAATAATTATTTCCTTATCTCTGAATGAAATCCTAGATTGGTCTCTAGCTTTTATAATTAGTATTATATAACAAAAAGCCCTCTTGTCATATTCAGTCACAAGAATACATTCAATTTAGTACTTCAAAACACCTAATCAGTATGTTAATCAAAACTCCTGTCTGGTCTAGTGTTATAAACCACTCCAGCTCGTACCCACTTGATTCATGGATGCCCCTAGTGTGGGAGAGGGCATAGTCACCTGCTCCTATCTTCCTTATTCTTCTCTTCCCATTCATTAATTTTCTGGTTCCTAAGGATGAGAGGGAAAGGGCAGAATGTTAAGTTTTTGGTACAGGTGTCCTCCGACATTGATCACCTCTAGATGTGGCATATGTATAATTGCTAGCCCTCTCCCTCCTAAAAAATCACGTGGGTTTTTCAGAGACGGTACCACTGGGACTACTGACCGCAGTTCCCTTGGCAGAGGTTTCAACCACAAATGGTTAGCACCCACAAAAGGTTTTCGTGAGTAATTATTGTAATTGAACAAATATTGCTTGCAATTAGTACTGTTTTCTGAATGAATGAAATAAATCAAGTAAATTGGTGGTACTCTTGACATCTCACAGTTACCTAACATTTACTTGGCATTTGTTTTTTTAATCATACGTTTCAGTTCAGCAGTTCATATTATAAAAAAATGAACCCACACATCATAGCTGGAAATAACCAGACTTTATCATTTTCAATATTTTGTATAAAGACACTTACATAGGTTAAAAATGTTTCCGCTCTGCAGCTATAAAGTAAAAGGAGCTCTATGGGATTCCAGCTCTATTTAGATGTTCTTGACATCATCAACTGTACGTTCAGTGCCCTGGGTCATATTTGCAACTCTAAGAAAACCCCTGAAGTGATGAACACACAATTATAAAAAAGAAGAGCCCTAGTTTTTAAAAACCAGATAAAACCACATAGGGCTTCGCAAACTACAGCCCACAGGCCAAATCCAGCCCACAGCCTGTTTCCACACAGCCTATAAGCTAAGGATTTTTTAAAAATATGTGTTAGAGAGTTAGAAAAAAAAAAAAACAGAAGAAGAATATTTTACGACATGTGAAAATCATATGTAACTCAAATTTCAGTGTCCACAAATAAAGTGTTACTGGGGCACAGTCACCCTCATCCATTTATGATTATCTATAGCTGCTTTTGTGCTACAAAAACAGAGCTGAGTTGTTGTGGCAGAGACTATATGACCCTCAAAACCTAAAATATTTACTACCTGGCCCTTTGTAGAAAAAGCTTGTTGATCCTTGATTGTTGATTGTAGTTTTGCTCAATTCAGATGAAACATTGTTCAATTAATGCATCGATTTTAAACTGTCTGCACAGCAAACTGAGGTAGCTCCATAAATATCAAATTATTTCTGCCTGATTAGTTGTCCTGACGGTGATACCACCCCGCTAAATGCTTCTTGTTCAGCAAACCCTATTAGTCGCCCACCCAGATCCCTCAGACTTTACTATTACAGTGTCCTCTGTTCGATGTTCAATGGCTGGTATCTGCGTCTCTGTATCCAAAGGCTTTGTGTCAGAACCGGGAACGGCTGCTCTGCCTGCTCATGTGTAGCAGGCTGAAAATGCCAGGCGATTAACACCTCCCCGGCCCCAGCAGCCCTCAACAAATGACTTACAGGATTTGCTGTATAAATACCCTAGTTCTATTGACTATGGAGTGGGCTAATTCTGAGCTGTGGTGTTTTTCTTTTCTTTTCTTTTCTTTCTTTTTTTTTTTTAACACCATTTCTCAAGAGTTTCTCTCTGAGATTAAGCACCAGTTGCCCATTATAGCAGCTAGCTTAATAATACACTTTTCTTTTCTAGCTGCCTTTTCTTCCCAGTATTAGTTCTTCATTTCCCTGCCTGCACCTCTATCCACCCCTGAATAAACTACTTGCACTGAAATCCTTTTCTCACGATCTGCTTTGAGAATCCAAACTAAGACATCACACAATTAGACAACATTTAGCTTCTAATATTGGCTTCCTAGACAACCTTAAAATGTCCTCGTTCTCAGATAGCAAAGCACCTCAGTTTCAATATTATCGTTACAATTCTGAACTGTCAGCACCACTTAACAATGGAGGTTGAGTGAATGTGAGAGATAGAGACCATGACATGAATCAAAGAAAGGCTTGAAACACAGCATTAGAACTAATGTCTTCCATATATCTGCACTCTTTAGCTAGATGTCCTAAACACTCCCCAAATTCTACCAAATTTCCCCAATATATTTCTAAGCCTCTATGAAGTCACCATTTTTCGCATTAGGATGCTGAGATTGAGGAAGGTTAACCCAGATTGCCAGCATGCTGTACATTTTCATCACAGACAGACCAGAGGAAAGGGGCTGAAAAAATAGCTATGGTTTACATTTGATACTAAAGAATTTTGAACTGTATAAATGTAAATTGCTAAAAAGGCTGTCAGATAATGAAACAAGTTAGGGAAATCAGCATAGTGTGGAGTGACACAGACTCAAACTTAAAATTTGGGGTTCTCCACTTAAAAGCTGTATGATTTGGGGTTAAGTGGCTTAACCTTTTAAACCCTCAGTTATGCATCAATGAAACAAGAGATAGTGATTCATCTCACAGATGGAAAGATTAAATGAAATAATGTGCTCTCAATAAACAGTAGCTTTTATAATTTTTTAATTTCCATTTTTTAATTTTTAATTTTTATCGTTACATAATAGTCATACAAATTTATGGAGTATATGTGATATTTTAATATAAGCATATAATGTGACTTTTTATCATTTTTATTTTCCTGGGAGCTTATCGTTAAATAAGATATTATTTTAAGACTGGGCACAGTGGCTCACGCCTGTAATCCCAGAACTTTGGGAGGGTGAGGTGGGTGGATGACCTGAGGTCAGGAGTTCGAGACCAGCCTGGCCAACATGGTGAAACTCCGTCTCTACTAAAAATAGATCACTTGGACACAGGAAGCAGAGCATCACACACCCGGTCTTATTGTGGGGAGGGGATAGGGGGGAGGGATAGCATTAGGAGATATACCTAATGTAAATGATGAGTTAATGGGTGCAGCACACCAACATGGCACATGTATACATATGTAACAAACCTGCACGTTGTGCACATGTACCCTAGAACTTAAAGTATAATAAAAATAAAAAATAAAAATAAAAAATTTTTAAAATAAAAATATATAAAAATTAGCCAGGCGTGGTGGTGGGCACCTGTAATCCCAGCTACTTGGGAGGCTGAGGCAAGAGAATTGCTTGAACCCAGGAGACGGAGGTTACAGTGAGCCGACACGGTGCCACTACACTCAAGCCTCGGCAACAGAGTGAGACTCCAGCTGAAAAAAAAAAAAAAAAAAACAAGAAGATATTGTTTTGGATGAAGATTCTGGCATTTCCCACAGTTATTCCATTCCAATACAGAAAAGGAGCTGATCATCTTCTACTGGCGCAAATGTTAGCTCATATTCAGGATAAAAAGTCCTATCTTTTTGTCCTGTCCCACAGTTTACAAATCTGCACTTAAACAGCAGAATGCCATTATTTTGGTCACTCATTACAGAATATAATTTAAACTCTCTGCTATTCATCCTTTGTTGAAAGCACAACAAAAACAAATGACGTAAAGGGAAGGTAATTGTATTTCTACCTTTGGAATGGGGAAAAACTTGAATTCCTCTAGGTGATGTCAATACTCCTTTCTGGTAAGAATAGCCACGTACTTTCTCGCATTTTCCTCTTTGCTTTGACCTTAGACTTCTAGGGATTTAGGCTCACATTTTCATATACATATTTATATATTTACAATGAAATATTCTATTATATGTATTCTATTTTTATATATAATTATTTTTCCCTCAAATCAAGTTTTTATACTTTCTGTTTTATCCTTGTTATTTCTGTAATTTTTTAAAAGCTTCGTCATTTTTGTTGTTTGTTTATTTGTTCATTTGGGTTTTTGTGAAAATGTGGTTAAGAAATAAAGTCAATAACTTAAAAAAAATGGAAATATTAAATGCAGTGAATCTTGGCATTGGAGGCAAAGATTTTTGCAGGCTCATTTGAACCATGACTATTGAGCTAGAGTCTTCTTTCCTCATAATTATGGTTGCTTCTGGTGTATCATTTATTCTCCTAAATATGTCATTTGATATTTTTTATCATAAACAAAATGAAAAACATGATGCCATTCTTATTTCTTTGTTCATTCCCTCAAAAGATGTTTATTGAGACTCTATCCAGAGCTGAAGATACAGCAGTCATCAAAGCATAGAAGTTCATGACTCTCAAGGACCTTACATTCTAGTAAGAGAAGAAGAAAATAAATAAACCCTGTTCTCTCTGTTCTGTCGTCTATAAAGAGCCACAGTATGCTGGTGATTTGGTTTAACCTTACTTGACCTCAATTGCTTCATGTGACAGGAAGTGATCAAATTTGAATTTTTAAGTGCTATGTAGGAAATAAAGGCAGGGGGGAAAAGTATAGTAAGTAATGAAGGGGGGTATTATTTATGACAGAGTGGTCAAAGATGTCTTTGAGAAGGTGGCACATAAGCAAAGACCTGAGTTGAAGTGAAGGAGCATGCCATTCAGTTATCTGGGGGAAGAGTGTGCAGCAGAGGGGACTGCAGGAGCAAGGGCCTTGAAGTAGGAATATATGTGGCATGTTCAAGAAATAGCAAAGAGGTCAGAGTGGATGAAAGGCAACAGGCAAAGCTGGAGCATTCAGAGATGAGCTCAAAAAGACAAGGAGCAAGATCACGTAGATCGAAAAAGCCTTTGGGTTTATTCTGATTAAGATTGGAAGCCATTGCCAGCAGGGGAGAATAAATTTAAGAATGACATTACACTTTTAAGATATTCTTTTGGCAACTGTAGAGTTACAAGCATAGACACAGAAAGACCAGTTAGGAAGTTGTTGCCATAATCTGGGCAAGAGATTAGATTATTGAGGCCTGGACTAGGGGATATGGTAAATCATCAGTGGTCAGAGTCTAAACATATTTTGAAGGTAAAGCCCACAAGAATTGCTCAAAGGGTCGAATGTTGGAGAAAGAAAATGAATAATTTTCTCACAGACTAGCTTCTGGTAATGAAGCCGAGTACCACTTCAAGAGCTGGGCACCATAAGATAGGTCCATATCCTGATATGAACTCTGGCTCTGCCTCTTCATGTCAACATATCTGGTGAGTCAGCATAGTGGGCAGTAAATGTCTTTCTAGAAGCCATTTCTACAGCTAGCAGTAACTTAGCTATATATGGAAGTGACTGTGAATGTAACCCAAACTAAATATAGTCTCAACTCAATTTCCCTTTAGCTGGATCTCAAAATTGCCCATGGCCACTCCAACATCACTCAACTCAAGGGAAAGTGTGATGGAGTGAAAGTTGAAGTAGAAAGAGCCAGCGGTTTTTAGCTGTTTGCAGTTAAAATACCTAATTTTTGCAAATTTTACAAAGCTGAAGTGTTATAAGAACACGTTGCTAGGGCTTTCCCAAGAGCCTTAGAATGAGCTTTTTTAAGTGCAGGCCCCTGCATCTTAAAGCCAATTAGCTTCACAATCTTTTCACTTCTGTATGTAGTTTTGGAGATAAGAGTAGGAATCAGTCTAGTAGACTGAGTGAATGAGCTGTCAATACAGAAGGAGAACTAAGAGAGAAGAGTAACTTATAAGCCAAATTAAGCCGGTAACTTATAAGCCGGTAACTTATAAGCCGGTCAGATGTGGACTAAGAACTGAGAAATGTATTTGGCAACATGGAGGTCATAGTGAACTTAAGAGAAGATGAATTATTGGAGAACAAGAGCGAATGAATGAATGCGTTCAGTCAAGAGAGACCAGGGGAAGGAGACAATGAGTAAGCACAATCCTTTGACACTGTCTTTTCACTTACTTTACAGATCCAAATGTTTTGTGAGTTATATGAGTAGTTATTATATCAAGATTTCTTCCTGTAAAGAAATAATCCCTCCTGCACTCAATCCACCTCTTATATCACACTTCAGGTCCTACATAATTTTTGGCATTTTCCCAACTACATCCACCTCCTTGACACATTAAAATAAGTGTTGTACCAAATGCTCATCAATGATAGACTGGCTAAAGAAAATGTGGCACATATACACCATGGAATATTATACAACCATAAAAAAGAATGAGTTCATGTCCTTTGCAGGAACATGGATGAAGCTGGAAACCATCATTCTCAGCAAACTAACACAGGAACAAAAAACCAAACACCACATGTTCTCACTCATAAGTGGGAGTTGAACAATGAGAACACAAGGAGGGGAACTTCACACACCAGGGCCTGTCAGGGGATGGGGGGCAAGGAGAGGGAGAGCATTAGGACAAATACCTAATACATGCGGGGCTTAAAACCTAGATGATGGGTTGATGGGTGCAGCAAACCACCATGGCACATGTATACCTATGTAACAAACCTGCACGTTCTGTACATGTATCCCAGAACTTAAAAAAAAAATTTTTTTTATGTGTCATATTGCTTTATCCTATGAAAGGTAGTGAACTTGACATTTAGAAAATTAAACGGCATTTATTAGAAAAATGGGAAATTCTCTATTGATATCCACATTAAGACATTTGTATGAAAACTATAGAATGATGAGGAAACCCTTGTCTGTGGCACATGCCAATTAGATTAAATCTTGGCACTTAACATATCATGGGAATCTGGGGGAGAAATCCAGTATTATTAAACATAGAGGATGGGGACCACAGAATAACATGTAAAACACTACTTATTGAGTAGAGTTATGAACTAAAAATAGAATTGCTACGCTATTGGGATTGAGGTGAAAAGAGAGCTTTCAATTAGAACAATGTTAAATTCCCTACCTATGCTGATAATATCAGACCTAACAACTGCCACCAAAACCAGAGCAATTATACAGTGTGGGTTCAGGATTGTAAGGATGTCAGTAAGGCAGGATAAAACCTAAGGTAGAAGAACAAAACAAGATGTGATCCGCTGTGATTCTGAAGAAGGGAAAGCCAGTGAAAACATTCCTCTTTTGCCTTTATTCTAAAGGATGTGCCTTTGGGTGATTTATACAGCAAAGTTTAGCTCCTTCTCAATTTTGTGAACATCTCTGTTGCTCTAAGGGCAGCTATTTCTAGACATTGCCAAGCTTGGATTGAGGTATATGTTTGGAAATGATATACAGGCAGAAGAGTACAGTGGGGAAGAGATCTACATTCAGGGTCAGAATATTTGGATCACATCCTGATTTTTCAATGAGCCTTATAATATTTTATTTGTATAAACTTAAGGGGTACAAATATACTTAATGTTGCATGGATATATTGTGTAGTGGTGAAGTTTGGGCTTTTGGGATAACCATCACCTGAATAGTGTACATTGTACCCATTAAGTAATTTCTCATCCTTCACCCCGCTTTACCCTCTCACCCTTATGAATCTCCAGTGTTGATTATCTCACATTCTATGTCCATGCATACACATTATTTATCTCTCACTTATAAGTGAAAACATGCAGTATTTGACTTTTTGTTTCTGAATTGTTTCACTTAACATAATGGCTTCCAGTTCCATCCATGTTGCTGCAAAAGACATGATTTCATTCCTTTGTATGGCTGATTAGTATTTCATGGTATGTGTGTGTATATATATATATTTATGTGCATACATATTTATATGTACATAATGTGTTTCTACGTACATATATTTATATGTACATAATGTATTTATATGTAAATGTGTACATATATTTATATTTATATACCTATATATTTATGTATATACACACACACATCACGTTTTCTTTATCCAATCATCCATTGATGGGCACTTTAGAGACAAACAAACTCTGACTTCAGCTGCAATACTTGTAATTACACATCCAGTCATGTCATTCCCTTATCTAAAACCTTTCAGGTGTTAGAAATTGTGAGAAAAATGGGGCTCATGCTCTTCATGGCACACAAGGCCCCCTATGGCTGTATCCTACCTCTTTCACCAATGTGATCTCTCTCTACCCTTCACCCAACTCCTAAAAGCCTAGTGAGACTGAACTGCTTGACATTTCCTCCTGAACTGTGTTCTTCCAGAGAAGACATTGTTCCCTTCTTTTCCCACCAAACTCATTTATATTTATTCTCAATGTTCAGTTCAGCTGTCATCCCCTTCAAAAATCCTTCCTGGATCCAGTTGGACTGAGGCCCTCTGCCTGCTGTTTCCATAACACGTCATATTAGAATGAAAAACATCTGTGACCCTGACTATGAGGGCATGGCCTGTGTTTTTGTTGTCTGTATATCCCGAGGCCCATCACGGGAACAATAGTCACTCCAGAAAAAAAATATATCCTACCAAACAATCATAAATTGAGGGAAATAACACTTGCCTAATACCTAACAGATTACTGGCAAGCAAAAGTTGGGTATTAACATAATACATGTAAGAGTGTATGGAGGAATGAGCATTTACTTAACCCTTAACATGTTATGCATTCATTCCCAAGTATTTTGAATGAACCCTTATGCATTCATTCCCAAAATATTTATTTAATATCAACCATGTGTCTGCAGCACTCTAATATAACAGAGAATATCATTGACCAAGTCTTTCTCTTCATAAAATCTACCTTACAATAATAACATATATCTGCCTGTATGCCATTTCCAAACATATACCTCCATCCAAGCTTAGCAATGTCTAGAAATAGCTGCCTTTAGAGCAACAGAGATGTTCACAAAATTGAGAAGGAGCTAAACTTCATTTTATCAATCACCCAAAGGCATGTCCCCCAGAATAAAGACCAATAAATATATATCCCATTAGGTGAAGAAATAGTATAAAGAGAAACAGAGCAATGTGAGCAAATGGAGATGGAAGAGCATTATTATTTTAAACATGGTGTCCAGTAGGATCTGTTTGATGAGGTGGTGATTAACCTAAGGGAAGTAAGAAAGCAGGCCATTTGATACTCTTTCTGACAGTGTTCTAGACAAAGAGAGTACATCAAGTCTGAAGGCCTGGAGATAGGACCAATGTTTGCCATGTTCGAGGAACAGCAAGGAGCCTGGTGTGGATCGAGGGCACTAAGTGAGGGAGAGTCTAATAGGAAATGAAACAGAAGTGGTAGTGAGGAGACCAGATGATATAAAGGCCTTGAAAACCATGAACAGGACTTGGCTTTTGTTTTAAGTGAGGTGAAAGTCAGTGGTAGAAAAGATGAGGGAGCAGACGTGATCCGACTTATAGTTTAGAAGGCTTCCTCAGGTAAGCTGGACTAAATGGGAAGCAAGGATAGATGCTAGTGATCAGAGGATCATAGCGTGGACTGGGGAGACAGTAGTCAGATTTTGGATTTAGCGTGAAGACAGGGCAAACAGGATTTGCCAAATATTTGAATGTATGAGAGAGAAAGGTGAGTTAAAGAGGCCTCTGGGATTTTGAATCCCCAAAAGATTGGAGTTGGACTTATGAGATGTGAGGAGCTACAGAAAGGACAGGTTGGGGCAAGGGGTGGGTAGGTAATCAGAAGTCTGGTTAATTAATGTCATAGCATTGTTATATGCTAATGGGAGTTATGCAGCACTAAGTAAAAAAAATCATATAGGAGAGTGGAAAATTGTTAAAATGATGTCTGTGAGATGACAGGAGCGAATGGGATCTAGCATTGACCTTAGATAAGAGCATAAACAGTATCAGATATTACACTGGGAGCTTAGGCTTTGTGAAACACTGCACAAACATAAGGCACTTATAGGCACAACTTCATTAACTAGATTTATGAATATTCTAGCTGTTGTATTCTTTGAGGCCTAAGTACATTTTCCAGTTGAACTAGTTCAATGAATTAAAATGTCTAAAAGGCCATAGCAATGACATGGTGCATATTGGATTTGGGCTCCCTGGAGTCATCCTCAGGCATAGAACTGCAAATTTAAAGATCATTTGGCCTTTTCAAGACTATATCCATTTCCACGGTCTCCCTTGATCCTCAAATTCTAGATAAAGCAGGCATTATAATCATTTTATAAGTGGAAAAAAAAAAAAAACCAACGGAGGCCCAAAATACTAAAGAGTTTACCCAAAATCACATGGTTTGTTAGTGATGGAATTAGGACTGGAACCTGGGTTTTCTGTCCTACACCCCAGGACTTATCCTAACAATTGGAATCACGGTAATATTATGCATCTGCCTCCTTGACCTGACCCAGAAGAGACTTACATACTCCCAAAGGGGCATTACCCTGGTCACTTGGTCTTTCAGTTCACTGATTTTTCCTGCTTTCTTTTCTTCATCTTTCTCATCCTTAGAGTAATAGAAAAGGCTTATAACCTTCTCATAGGAAAGCGATTAACTATGGGGATAAAGAACTGGACTCCTGTCAGGATGCACAAGAAAAACTATGTCTCTCCTCCTCAGGTAAGAAAGCTAACCTGTTGCCATGGTTCTTTCTGACATCCTGGTTTAATGTTTCTCATCTGCACGCGGGGGCTTAAAGGATATTGATTCTCCAGGCACTTTAGATAAGTAGAAAAACTTCCACATGTTTGTTTATGGGTTATATTGCAGATTCTGCCTTTTTTTTCTTCCTCTGCTTCCTCTTCTTCTATTTTCCAAATGCCTTAAAAGGGGCTTACAGAATTCATACTGTCAAACATAGCAAAAACAAATAGCAGGGACAAAAAGGATGAAGGGAAGATAATAAGGATTGGATGATTGTGAAGTGGAATTAAATTAAAAGTCCAAAGCCCTACACATCTTCTAGAGGTAGTACATATTCTTGGCTCTGTGCTTCTCAACAGGCAAAGCAAAGGGGAAAACATGACCAATAAAATATCCATGAGTGTCCACAGAATTATGACAAATTAGTTGCTCAGAAATGTAGCTTTTTCTGATACTAATATGGTATTAATTTTCTGGTACTTGGGAAATAGAATAGATGAAGTCCTTATAAAATCCTCACAGTGAATACTGCAGTGTTTCCCAAGGCTAGGGACTAGAGATTAGACTCTTCTAAGAGGAGAAGAGGGAAGGGGAGAGGAGAGGAATCTGATAGTATAAGGCTTTAGATGAGCTCAGTTCGGTAATAGTAACTCAAGGAAGAGACATTGCAGATTGATCCAGGTGAAAAGCTTTCTGTTAGTGTGACTTGATGCATTCCTCAAACATTTTGATCTCAGGACTACTTTGCATTTTTTTAAATTATCGAGGACTCCAAACAACCTTTGTTTATGTGGAGTGTATCTACCAATATTTACTTGATTCAAAATTTAAATGACAACTTTGAGAAATATGTATTTGAAAAATTCATTTAAAAATAATCCATTACATGTCAACATAGCAACATATTTTTCAAAACAAAAAATTTAGTGAAAAAGTGACATTGTTTTATATTTTGGCAAATCTCCTTAATGTCTGGCATAATAGAAGACAGCTGGGTTCTCATATTTCCTTCTGCATTCTAATTGTTAAGATATATTTTGGTTGAAGTACATGAAGAAAACCCAGCATCACATAGATATGCCATTGGAAAAGGGAAGAATATTTTAAGAGCCTTTTCTGATAACTGTGAGTATTCCTTGATACTACAACAAAATTTGACAAGTGGCTATTTCTTAAAGGTTTTAGTTGCAATGTGGAATCCAAAACTGTATTGACGAACACTTCATTGCTCTATCTTGCATTTTTAATAGATCTTTTACCCATGCATGATTTTGTAGTGTCATTCGTCATTCGGAAAATACAGATTCACTAAGTTGAGTAGATCTTCTAAATGTTGATATATTTTATTATATCAAAAAATTACATTTGCTAATATTGCCACCGATCTCATTAGAAAGCCCTTAAGTATTTGGAAGCTGTCAAGCTCGCAGTAACGGATATAAGTTTTCCAAATTTCCAATTTTCAGTTGAAAGCTAAAATTTTGTCTTTGATAACAAATCTAATCAGTTGTTTTCCTTGAAGTGACAGGTTCTTTTTGTTCATTTTGAAGAAAATGTCTGCCAAATGCCCAAATCTGAATAACCACAGTTTGATTGTTAGTCATTCTTCAAGTAAAAATGGTGTTTGAAGGGGGAAAAAAGAAGAGAGACTAGTTCAGCTTATAAATCAGTTGCACAAGTGCTCTTCCTGGAGACAACTCTCATGCTTCAGTGTGCAGTGGAGGTTTTTTGTTGTTGTTGTTGTTGTTTTGTTTTGTTTTGTTTTTGGTGCTTTCTGTTGCATCACACAGAGTTCAAAGGTTGAGATTTAATAAAAGTAATCACTTTTACCTTAGCATCAAGGACATTCTTAACTAAAGTTTACTCTTTCCTTTTATTTTGCTTGTTGTTTCTTTTTGGTTTGTTTTATCTTTTAATGTGAGGGAATGGCAGTGAAGAAGATGATGACTACTAGTATAGTTGGTGCCAGTGCCTTGATTCATGCCAGGGTGCCAGCCATTTACCATTACATTTGCGCCATCACATTGTAAAAGGCAATACATCTTAGTATTAATTAGCATAATTATAGGTTAATATAGAAAAGCACACCTAGTTTAATTGCACTTCACTTTACTGTGCTTTGCAGATATTGTATTTTCTTATAGATTGAAGGTTTGTGGCAACCCTGTATCAAGCAAGTCTATCGGTGCCATTTTTCCAATAGCATGTGCTTACTTCGCTTCTCCATGTCACATTTTGGTAATTATCACCATATTTCAAACTTTTTCATTATTATTCAATCTGTTTTAGTGATCTGTGATCAGTGAGCTTTTATGTTACTATTGTAATTGTTTTGGGCTGCCACAAACCGCACCCTTAGAAGACAGCAAACTTAATCAATAAATTTCACATGTTCTCTGACTGCTCCACTGACTGGCTGTTTCTCCATCTCTCTCCCTCTCCTTGGCGTCCCTCTTCCCTGAGATACAACAGTATTGAAATTAGGCCAATTAATAACCCTACAATGGCCTCTAAGTGTTCAGTTGAAAGAAAGAGTCATGTACCTCTTACTTTAAATGAAAAGCTAGATATGATTAAACTTGATGAGGAAGGCAAGCTGAAAGCCAAAATAGGCAGAAAACTAGGCCTTTTGTGCCAAACAGTCAAGTTGTGAATACAAAGGAAAGGTTCTTGAGGGAAATTAAAAGTACTACTCCAGTCAACATATGAATGATAAAAAGCAAAACAGCCTTGTTGCTTATAAGGAGCAAGTTTGAGTGGTCTGGATAGAAGATCAAACCAGCCACAACATTCCTTTAAACCAAAGCCGATTCCAGAGCAAGGCCCTAACTCTTTTCAATTCTGTGAAGGCTGAAAGAGGTAAGGAAGCTGCAGAAGAAAAGTTTGAAGCTAGCAAAGGTTGGTTCATGAGATTTAAGGAAAGAAGTCACCTCTATAACATAAAAGTGCAAGGTGAAGTAGCAAGTCTTGATGGAGAACCTGCAGCAAGCTATCCAGAAGATCTAGCTAAGATCATTGATGAAGGTGGCTACACTGAACAACAGATTTTCAATGCAGACCAAACAACCTCCCATTGGAAGAAGATGCCTTCTAGGATTTTCATACTTAGAGAGAAGTCAATGCTTGGCTTCAAAGCTTCAAAGGATAGGGTGACTATCTTGTTAGCGCCTCATACAACTGGTGACTTTACAGTGAAGTCAATGCTTATTTACCATTCAGAAAGTCCTAAGACCCATAATAATTATGCTAAATCTACTCTGTCTGTGCTTTATAAGTGAAACAAAGTCTAGATGACAGCACATCTGTTTACAGCATGGTTTACTGAATATTTTAAGCCCGGTGTTGGTACCTACTGTTCAGAAAAAAAAGATTCCTTTCAAAATGTTGCTGTTCATTAATGGTACACTTGGTTACCCAAGAGCTCTGATGGAGATATACAAGGAGATTCATGTTGTTTTTGTGCCTGCTAACACAACATCCATTCTGCAGCTCATTGATCAAGGAGTAATTTCTATTTCAAGTATTATTTTCTAAGAAATACATTTTGTAAGGCTATAGCTGCCATAGACAGTGAATCCTCTAATGGATGTGGGCAAAGTAAATTGAAAATTTTCTGGAAAGAATTAACCATTTTAGATACCATTAAGAACATTCATGATTCATGGGGGGAGGTCAAAATATCCACATTAATAGGAGTTTGGAAGACATTGATTCCAACCCTCATGGATGACTTCAAGAGGTTGAAGACTTTAGTGGAGAAAGTAACTGCAGATATGGAAATAGCACAAGAACCAGAATTGGAAGTGGAGCCTGAAGATATGACTGAACTGCTGCCATCTCATGATAAAACTTGAATGGATGAAGAGTTGCTTCTTATGGATGACCAAAGAAACTGGATTCTTGAGATCAAATGTGCTGCTGGTGAAGATGCTGCGAGTGTTCTTGAAATGTCAACAAAGAATTTGGACTATTCCATAAACTTGGTTGGTAAAGCATGGGCAGGGTTGGAAAGGATTGATTCCAATTTCGAAAGAAGTTCTACTGCAGGCAAAATGCTATCAAACAGCATTGCATACTATAGAGAAATCTTTTGTGAAAGGAGGCATCATCAATCAGTGTGGCAAACGTCATTGCTGTCTTATTTTAAGAAATTGCCACAACTCTATAAAAACTGGTCATAGAGCGACCATACCTCTACATATACATAATAAAAGCCATATACGATAGACCTACAGCTAACATCATACTGAACGAGGAAAAAAATGAAAGCCTTTTCCTGTGAGTTATGGAACATGACAAAGATGCCCACTTTCACCACTGTTATTCTACACGATACTGGAAGTCTTAGCTAGAGCAATCAGACAAGAGAAAGATATAAAGGGCATCGAAATTGGAAAGGAAGAAGTCAGATTATCCTTGTTTGCAGATGACATGACCTTAGATTTGGAAAAACCTAAAGACTCTACAAGAAAATTATTAGAACTGATAAACAAATTCAGTAAAGTTGCAGGATACAAGATCAACATACAAAAACCAGTAGGGTTTCTATATGCCAACAGTGAACAATCTGAAGAGAAAATCAAGAAAGTAATCCCATTTACAATACCCACACATAAAGCTAAATGCTTAGGAATTAACATAACCAAAGAAGTGAAAGGTCTCTATAATGAAAACTATAAAACATCAATAGAGGAAATTGAAGAGGACACCAAAAAAATGGAAAAATATTCCATATTCATGGATTACAAGAATGAATATTGTTAAAATGCCAATACTACCCAAAGCAATCTACAAACTTAATGCAATCCCTGTCAAAAATACCAATGACATTCTTCACATAAATAGAAACAACAATCCTAAAATTTATATGGAGCTACAGAAGGCTCAGAACAGCCAAAGCTATCCTAAGTAGAAGGAGCAAAACTGGAGAAATCACATCATCTGACTTCGAATTATATTACAGAGCTATAGTAACCAGAGTAGCATGGTACTGGCATAAAAACGGATACATAGACCAATATAGCAGAATACAGAATCTAGAAACAAACACATACACCTACAGTGAACTCATTTTTTACAAAAGTGCAAAGAACACACACTAAGGAAAAGACAATCTCTTCAATAAATGATGCTGGCAAAACTGGATACCCACATGCAGAAGAATGAAACTGTACCTCTATTGCTTGCCATATACAAAAATCAAATCAAGATGGATTAAAGATTTAAATTTAAAACCTGAAACTATGAAACTAATACTAGAAAACATTGGGGAAAATATCCAGGACATTGGTCTCGGCAAAAATTTCTTGAGCAATACCCCACAAGCCCAGGCAACCAAAGCAAATGGGACCACATGAAGTTTAAAAGATTCTGCATGGCAAAGGAAACAATCAACAGAGTGAAGAGACAACCCACTGAATGGGAGAAATCATTTGCAAACTACACCTCTGACAAGGGATATTAACCATAATATATAAGGAGCTCAAACAACTCTATAGAAAAAAAAATCTAATAATTCAGTCAAGAAATGGGCAAAAGATTTCAACAGACATTTCTCAAAAGAAGACATACAAATGGGAAACAGGCATATGAAAAGGTGCTCAGCATCACTGCTCATCAGAGAAATGCAAATCAAAACTGCAATAAGATATCATCTCACTCCAGTTGAAATGGCTTATGTCCAAAAGACAGGCAATAACAAATGATGGTGAAGATGGAAAAAAGGAACCCTTGTACACTGTTGGTGGAAATGTAAATTAGGACAACCACTATGGAAAACAGTTTGGAGGTTCCTCAAAGAACTAAAAATTGAGCTACCGTATGATCCAGCAATCCCACTGCTGGGCATATACCCAAAAGAAAGGAAATCAGTATATCGAAGAGATATCTGCACTTCTATGTTTGTTGTAGCACTGTCTACAATAGCTAAAATTTTAAAACAACCTAAATGTCCATCAATAGATGCATGGATAAAGAAACTATGGTACATGCACACAACAGAGTACTATACAGCCATGAAAAGAATGAGATCCAGTCATTTGGAACAACATGGAAGGAACTGCAGATCATTATGTTAAGTGAACTAAGCTAGGCACAGAAAGACAACACACATATTCTCACTTATTTATGTGATCTAAAATTCAAAACAATTGAATTCATGGACATAGAGAGTAGAAGGATGGTTACTAGAGGCTGGAAATGGTAGTGGGGGCTGGGGTGTAGAGAGTATGTTTAAGGAGTACAAAAAAATAGAAAAAGTGAATAAGACTTACTATTTGATAGCACAACAGGGTGACTACAGTAAATAATAACTTAACTGTACATTTTAAAATATCTTAAGAGTGTTATTGGCTTTTTGGAACTCAAAGGATAAATACTTGAAGGGATGAAAACCCCATTCTCCATGATGTAATTATTTCATGTTGCATGTCCGTGTCAATACATCACATACCCCATAAATATATACGCTCACCAAATATCCACAAAAATTGAAAAAAAAAAATTTAAGAAATTGCCACAGCCACCCCAACCTTTAGCAACCACCACCCTGATCATCCAGCAGCCATCAACATGGAGGCAAGAGCTTCCACTGGTAAAAAGATTACAACTCACTGAGAGCTTAGATGACTATTAGCATTTTTAGTAATTAAGTATTTTTAAATTAAGGTGTATACTTTTTAAAGACATAATACTATTGCACACTTCCTACACACTACAGTAGGTATAAACATAACTTTTATATGTACTAGGAAACCAAAAGAATTATGTGACTTGCCTTATTGCAATATTTGCTTTATTGCAGTGGTCTGGAATTGAACCCACAATATCTCCAAGGCCTGCCTACATTCATATGTACTTAGTATAACTGGTCTTTGTATTAATATGCAAACAGTATTGACACTTAAATGCTTTGAAAAGGTGTCTGTAGAGAACTCTTTGAGAACTGCTCATCTTGGGGAAAGGATGGGCTGCATATCCAACCAGGTAATTTTATATGCATATTATTATATATTTTATATGTACACAAAAATTTTAAGGATCATATACTACAATATAATGGATTTTTAAAATTAAATTTTATATTTTGAGACCATTATAAACTCACAAGCAGTTTTAAGAAATAACAGGAAGAGATCCTGTGCATCTTTCCCCAGTTTCCCTCAACAGTAACATCTTCCAAAACTACAGTACAATAGCACAAACAGATCATCGACATTGATACAGTCAAGATACAGAATAGCTTCATCACCACAAGAATTCCTTGTGTTACATTTTCATAGTCACACCCACTTTTCCCCTTTCCATTGCCACCTATCTCCTACTCCCCGCAGTCATTAATCTGTTTTTATTTCTAAATTTTGTCATTTCAGTAAGATTATCTGAATGGTATGGCATGTAACCATTTGGGATTTTCAATCTGCATAATTCTTTGAGGATTCATCCATGTTGTGTAAATATTTTGTTCCTATGTATTGCTGAGTAGTATTCCATTCCATGAATATGACACAGTTTCTTTATTAATTCACCCTTTGAAAGGCATTTCAGTCAGATTCTGGTTATTACAAATAAGCTGCTATGAAGATTGATGTATAGGTTTTTGTGTGAATGAAAGTTGTCTGTTCTCTGGGATATTTGCAGGTTTTTGTTTTGTTTTGTTTAAAGACATGGTCTCGCTTTGTCACCTAGGCTAGAGTGCAGTGGCGTGATCATAGTTCACTGTAACTTCAAATTCCCAGACTCAAGCCATCCTCCCCGCTCTGCCTCTGGAGTAGCTGGGACTGCAGGCACACGCCGCCATGCTTGGCTAATTTTTTTGTTTGTTTGTTTTTTGTAGAAACGAAGTCTTGTTATGTTGCCCAAACTGATCTCAGACTCACGGCCTCAAGTGATCCTTCCACCTCCGCCTCTCAAAGTGTTGGGATTACAGGCATGAGCCACTGTGCCCTGCCAGGTTCGTATTTTAATAAACAGTCAAATTGTTTTCCAGAATAGCTGTGTTATTTTCCATCCCCACCAGCAAAGTATGAGTGATTCATTTTCTCTACCTCCTTGCCAGCATTTGGTATAGTCATAATGTTTTTATTTTAGCCACTCTGATATGTGTATAGTAATATCTCCTTATGGTTTTAATTTGCATTTCTCTAATGGCTAACAATGTTGAATGTCTTTTTATGTGCCTATTACCATCTATATATCCCTGTCATAAAAATGTGTGTTCACGTTGCACCCATTTTCTAGTTGGATTGTTTGGTTTTTTTACACTTGAGTTTTGAAAGTTCTTTATAAATTCTGGAAACTAGTCCTTGCTTTTTTATAAAACTTTTATAGTTTTACATTTTACATTTAGGTCTGAGATCCATTTTCAATTACCTTTTCTATAAGGCATGAGACTTAGGTTGAGGTTTTTTTGTTTGTTTTTGTTTTTTGTTGTTGTTGTTGTTTTGCCTATGAATGCCCAGTTTCTCCCGTGCTGCTTTTGCACTTTTGCCAAAAATTAGTTTGGCATATTAGTATGGGTCTGTTTCTGGGTCATTTTCCACTGAGCTCTGTGTCTATCACTGCTTCATCACCACACTGTCTTGATTATTGCAATTATATGATAGGTTTTAATGTCAAGTAGAGTGACCACTCTTACTTCATTTTTTTTTTTAAGATTAGTTTAGCTATACCAAGGCCTGTGCCTTTCCATTTAAATTTTAGAATAAGCTTCTCTATGTGCACAAAAAATTTGCTGGGATTTTGATTGCATTGAACTTCTTTACTATGCTTTGTCTTTCCAATTCATGAACACAATATATTCCTCCATGTATGTATTTCTTCTTTGAATTCTTTTATCAGCATTTTGTAATTTCCAGAATAGGGGTTCTGTATATGTTTTCTTAGGTTCACACCTAAGTATTTAATTTTATTTGGAACAATTGTAAATGGTATTGTGATTTAATCTCGGTTTCTACATGTTCGTTGTTAGTGTGTTGAAAGGAGATTTCTGTGCTTTCATTTTACATTCTATGACCTTGCTAAACTCGTGCATTAGTTCTAAGAGTTTTTCTTGAATAGATTTCTTTAGATTTTCTATGTAGATAATCATGTAACCTGCAAATAGGGAAAGTTTTTTCTTCCTATTCAATTGCTATTCATTCTCTTTCTTTTTCTTGCCTACTATAGTGGCTAGAACTCTCACTACTATGTTGAATAAGAGTAGTGAGAACAAACATGCTTCCTTTGTTCCCGATCTGAGAGGGAAAGCATTCAGTCCTTCACCATGAAGCATGATGTTAGCCGTAATTTTTTTGTAGATGTTTAAGTTTAAGAAATTCTTATTTCTTTCTACCTGGCTGAGAGATTTTATTATGAATTGGTATTGGGTTTTTGTCAAATAGTTTTTCTGCATTGATTGATATGAAAATATGGTTTTTCTTCTTTAGTCTATTGATATGATGGAGTATATTGACTGATTTTTGAGTGCTGAACCAGTTTTAATAACTATACTAAATCTCACTTGGTCATGGTGCATAATTCCTTTTGTAAACTGATGAATTCAATTTGCTAATATTTTGTTGAAGATTTTTACATCTAATTTCATGAGAAATATTGATGTGTCTTTTTTTCTATCATCTTTCTATTAATTTGGTATAAGGGTAGTACTAGTTTATAAAATGAGTTGAAAAGTGTTCCCTCCTCTGAGATTTTCTGAATGAGATTGTATAGATTGGTGTTAATTTCTCTCCTCCTCCTCCTCCTTTTTGTAATTCTTCTTCAAATGTATCTCCATTAAAAATCATCTGGACCTGGAGATATCTTCTTTGAGAGCTTTTGAGAGCTTTAAAATTACAAATTCAATGGTTGTAGGACTATTTAGATTGTCTATTTCATTTTACTTGAGTTTTGATAGTTTGCCATTTTCAAGAAATTGGCTCATTTCTTCTATTAAATTGTCAAACTTATGAATGTAAAGTTGGATGTAGTATTCCCTTATTTTCTTTTTCATGACACAGGATATGTAGTGATAGTCATGTTTCATTTCTAATATTGTGTTGTCTTTTCCCTTTTAAGTTTTCTAAAGGTTAATGAATTTTGTTGATTTTTTGAAGAACCTGATTTTATTTTATTGATTTTCTTTATTTTTTTTTTGTTTTCAGTTTTATTTATCTTTATCATTTCCTTCTTCCTGCCTGCTTTGGGTTTATTATCTGCTTCTTTCACTGATTTCTTGAGACAGAAGCTTAGATTGTTGATTCAAGACTTCTTCTTTTCTAGCATTTAGTGCTATAAATTTCCCTTTCTGTTTTAGCTGCATTCCAAATATATTAATATGTTGTGGCTTTATTTTCTTCATTTCTATGTATTTTTATATCCTTTGAGCCCTTCTCTTTAGTCCAAGGAATATTGAGAAGTGTATTGTTTAATTTCCAATGTTTGGATATTTTCCTGCTGTTTTTCTGTTATTGATTTCTAATTTGATTCCATTATGGTCAAATAACACACTTTGCATTATTTAAATTGTTTTACATTTGTTGAGATTTATTTTATGGCCCAGGGTATGGTCTATCTTGTTGATTGTTTCATGAGTGCTTAAAAATGTATATTCTGCTGTTGTTGGATGGAGAGTTCTAAGTACATCAATTATATTTTGTTGGTTGGTGGTATTGCTCAGTTCTCCCGTAGTCTTGATGATTTAATATCCAGTAGTTCTATCAATTGCAGAGAGAGGGATACTGAAGTTCCAAGAATAGTTGTAGATTTGTTTATTTCTCTTTTCACTTCTATTAATTTTTGCTTCATGTATTATGAGGCTCTGTTGGTTGGCACATACACATAGGATTGTTGTGTCTTACTGGTGGGTTAATTTTTCTATCATTTGCAGTGTAACTTTTTGTGTCCGGTAATTTTCTTTGCTCTGCAGTCATTTCACCAGATGTTAACTTGGCCACTTCTGCTTTTTAAAAAATTAATATTTGCATAGTATATATTTTTCCATCCTTTTACTTGTAATCTACTCTTATCAGTTTTCTAGGGCTTTTGTAAAAATGTATCACAAACTGAGTAGCTTAAAGCGACTAAAATTCATTCTCTCAAATTATGGAGGCCAGAAGTCTGAAATCAAGGTGGACCAGGCCATGGTTTATCCAAATCCCGTAGGAGAGTATCCTTCTTCGCTTCTTATAACTTGTGGTAGCCCCAGGCGTTCCTTGACTGTGGCAGCATAACTCCAGTTTCTGCCTCTATCTTCATATGATGTTCTCCCTATGTCTCTGTGTTTTTATGGCCATTTTCTTATAGGAGCATGAATTGTATTGGATTAGGAACCCACCATACTCCAGTATGACCTTATCTTAACATATGTCTGCAATGACCCATACAATTTACATCTATCAAGGTATTTGAAGTGAGGTTTTTATAGACAGCATATGGTTGGATCACTTCTTTTATCAATTTTTGTCTTTTAATTGATGTGTTTAGATCAGTTACATCTAAGGTAATTATTGATATGTTAGGGAATAAGTCTCCATTTTATTATTTGTTTTGTCAGTTTCTCTAGCTCGTTTTGCTCTCCTGTAGGTTATTTGAATATTTTTCAGTATTTATTCTTGAGTATATCACCTTGTATAATTTTCTTTGTGGTTGCGCTAAGGATTATTTTATATAAGGATTATATAAAATACTTATTACATTCTACTGGTATCTACCTTTAACACTGACTTAAGTGTAGAAAACTTACTTCCACTTAGGTGCCTTTACTCTCTCCTTTACAGTTTTACATTATTGGACACATTACTCTATGTGAGTAAAGGAAATGCCTTAAGCATTTGAGTACATAGATTGAGTAATATGTCCATTTCCTTTACATACATTGAGCATTATGTCCAATAATGATATAATGTTTGTATCAACCATCAAATCTGATTTTAAAATCTCAGGAGAATATTGTATTTACCATCCCCTCCATTTTCTTACCCATTCCAATGTTCTTCTTTCATTACTGAAGTTCTAATCTTTCTGTTACCATTTCCTTTCTGCTTAGAAAAATGTCTTTTAGTCATTCTTTAAGAGTATATGTGACAAATTTTCTTAGTTTTCCTTTGCCTGAGGGTGTCTTCACCTCCTCTTCATTCCTGAAAGATATTCTTTCCAGATATAGAATTCATGGTTGAGAGTTCTTTTCTTTCAGCACTTGAAAAATGTTATTCTACATCATTTTAGATTCTCGGGTTTCAGATGACAAATTTGCTGCCATCCTAATTGGTGTTTGCCTATAAAAGTAACACACTGTTTTTCTCTGGCTGCTTTCAAGATTTTTTCTTTGCTTTAATTTTCAGAAGTTTAATTATGATGGAGTTTGGCATGGATTTTCCTACATTTATCTTATTTGGGGTTCACTCAGCCTTTTTGAATATGTAGGTTTATGTCTTTCACCAAATGTGGGGTTTTCAGTGTTATTTCTTTAAATAATTTTTTAGTCTATGTTTCTCTTACCCTTCTGAAACTCTAATATTACAAACATTATCTTTTTGGTTATTCTCCCTGAGATTCTATTCATTTTGTTACAGCCTATATTCTCTCTCTTGCTAACACTGGGTAGATTCTATTGATTTGCCCTTAAGTTCATGGATTCTATCCTTTGTCATCTCCACTCTACTATTGATCCCATCCAGTGAGGTTTATTTTCTTTTTTTTTTTTTTTTTTTTTTTTTTTTTTTGAGACAGAGTTTCGCTCTTGTCGCCCAGGCTGGAGTGCAATGGCGTGATCTCGGCTCACTGCAGCCTCTGCCTCCCAGGTTCAAGCGATTCTCCTGCCTCAGCCTCTCGAGTAGCTGGAATTACAGGCACCCGCCACCACACCCAGCTAATTTTTGTATTTTTCGTAGAGATGGGGTTTCACCACGTTGGCCAGGCTGGTCTCAAACTCCTGACCTCAGGTGATCCACCTGCCTCAGCCTCCCAAAGTGCTGGGATTACAGACGTGAGCCACTGCACTCGGCTCCAGTGAGTTTTTATTTGGGTTATTGTATTTTTCAGTTTTATAATCCCATTTGGTTCTTTTTTATAACTTTTATTTCTTTGCCCAGATTTTAAAATTTTTTTCATTTGTTTCAAGAGAATTCATAATTCATTGCTGAAGCCTTTTTATGATGGCTGTTTTAGAATCCTTGTCAAATAATTCCAACGTCTGATTCACCTTGGTATTGGGGTTTGTTGATTGTCTCTTTTCATTCTTGTTATGATTTTCTGATTCTTGGTGTAACAAGTGATATTTTATTGTATAAAATATCCTTTGGCCAGGCACAGTGGCTCACATCTGTAATCCCAAAACTTTAAGAGGCCAAGGCAGGAGAATCTCTTGAGCCCAGGAGTTTGAGACCAGCCTTGGCAACCTAGTGAGACCCCATCTCTACAAAAAATTATTTAAAAAGTAGCCAGGAGTGGTGGTGCATACCTGTGGTCCAAGCTACTCAGGAGGCTGAGGTGCAAGGATCACCTGAGCCCAGGAGGTTAAGGCTATAGTGAGTCATGATCATGTCATGCACTGTAGCGTGGGCAACAGAGCGAAACCCTGTCTCAAAAATAAAATAAAATATTCCCTATATTTTGGATGTTATAAAACCATGGACTCTATTTAATATTCCTTTTTCAAAAGCAGGCAGTTCTCCTGTTGACATATAGCAGGAGAGCTAGACAGGTTTGTATATTCAGCTTGCCACTGGGTCCCACTGACACCACCCCAGCAAATTTAAGTGCTGACTTATTGCAGATGGGCGGACTGGAAATTCAGATCCCCTCTTGGCCCTGCAGACATATTTCCAGTGAAAGTATGGAATTGACTCATACCACCTTGTTGTCTCCAAGTGGGAGTGTAAGCTCAGCTCCTTGCTGAGCCCCACTGACACCAGGAGAGGGGAAGATAGGAAGTGAAGTGCCAACTAAAACCTCCCACAACCACCTGCCCTGTTGAAGCTGAGTGGAGGTGGAGGCTCAGCTCACCACTGGGCTCTACTGACACTATCCAAGCTGGGAAGTAGAAACACTCCCTGGTTCTTCTAGGCAGGGGATGGAAGATCAGCTGCGTGCTTGGTCCCACTTACACTCCTCTGGCAGGGGAATTGGATTGCTGCCATCTGCTGCTTCTGGTTAAGACAAAGAAGATAAGCTCCTTGCTCAGATAGTCAATACCATCCAACAGGGGAATTGGAATGTGCTGTCTGCTTCTGCTAGGTTGGGAGTGGGATGAGGTGGAATATCAGCTTCCTGAGTAGGGGGGCATTGACTGAAAGGTTTTCTGTTGCTAGGCCACCCTTTTTCCAATACTTTCACTAGAGAGAACAGGCTTTTCTTGGAGGGTTTTTGTTTTGTTTTGTTTTGTTTTTTTTCTGTCTGAACCTGTAGGCAGTTCTGAGTTGGAGGTTTCTGCAGCATCTGTCTGGGATATATAGGAGGAAAAAGGAAACCAGGAAATTCACCACAGTGTTGTTTTTCAAATCTCAGGGTCCCTAGGTAGCTTTTTATCTTTTTACCATATTACAGAACCTTCTTATGCTTTTTTGTTGTGTTATGTTAAAGGTTTTTGTTTGTTTGTTTTTAGTTGTCAATAGAGAGATTGGTTTGAGTCTCAAATGCTTCTTGGTCTCTATCCAATCATGTGACCTGGAAAGGTCATGTTAACAGATTGCCTTCCAGTCCTTTTCTTTCTTAAGCTCTTTAAGAGGCTATTCCCCAACAAAGAACTTTAAATATTTTTTATTGAAGTACAATATACATGCATATAAGTGCACAAATCATAAGTGTACACTTCAGTGAATTTTCACAAACTGAGCACATCCACATAAATAGCAACCAGGTTAAAAAAAATAGGACCAGCAACCCCAAAGGTTCCCATTCCTACCTGCATCCAGTGACTGCCTCTCCTAGAGGTTACTATCCTGTCTTCTAATAGTATAAATTAATTCTGACTATTATCTTCTGTGTGTAGATATTTGTATTGGTGATTGTGTCTTGTTCATTCTCATTGCTGCCCTGTATTTCATTGTGTGAAAATACTAGTTAATTTATTCTTCTTTTTATGAGTATTTGAATGTTGTATTAGGGTTCTCTAGAGAAACAGAATCAACAGAACCAATAAGAGAGATATATATATCTCCTACTGGTTTAACAATATACATATATATTTAAAGAGAGAGAGAGAAATGTATTTTAAGGAAAGGGTGATTATGGAGACTGGCAAGTCCCAACATCTTCAGAGTGAGCCAAACTGGATGTTTGGGAGTACTGATGATTTAGTTCCAGTCTGAGTCTGAAGGCCTGAGAATCAAGAAAGCTGATAGTGTCATTCCAGTCTGAAGGCCAGCAGGCTTGAGACCCAAGAAGAACTTACATGCTTATGTTTCAAGTTGAGTCTAAATGAAGGGAAAAAAAACCTGATATCGCAGTTTGAAGGCCATCAGACAGGAAGGATTTTGTCTTCCTTAGGGGAGGATCAAGTTGTTCTAATCAGGCCTTCAGTTGATTGGATGAGGCCCACCTATATTAGGGAGGGCAATCTGCTTTACTGAGTCTACCAGTTTAAATGTTAATCTCATTAAAAAATACCCTCACAGAAATACCCTGAATAATGTTTGACCAAATATCTGGGCACCCTGTAGTCCAGCTAAGTTGATGTAAAATTAACTATCACAGGTATTTTCTTTTTTTTTTTTTTTAATTTATTTATTATTATTATACTTTAAGTTGAATCACAGGTATTTTCTAGTTTGGGTTATTATGAGTATGCTGCTATGAACATTCTTGGATATACCTTTGGGTGAATATATGTGTGAATTTTTGTTGAGTATATATCTAGGAGTATACATCTAGGAGGGAAATCATTCTGTCATAATGTAGGTATATTCTGCTTTAGTAGGTATGGCCATCTAAATTGGATGTGCAAATTTACATTCCCATTAGTGACGTATGAGAAATGTGGTTGCTCCACATATTTGTGATGCCACAACACTTAGCATTTTTTGTTTTTTGTTTCAGTCATTTTGATGAGTGTATAGAGACATTGTATTATAGTATGAATTTGCATCTCCCTGATGACTAAGGACGTTGATCTCCTTTTGATGTCTATTTACCCTTTTGCTATTCTCCTTTGTAAAGAGTCTGTTCAAGTCTTCCACTCATTTTTCTATTGGGTTTGGTATCTTCTCCTTAGAAATGTATAGGATTTCTTTGTGTCATCTAAAAGGGAGTCTTTTGCTGTATACATGTACCATAAATATCATCTCCCAGGTTGTGGCTTGGCTTTTACTCTCTTAATGATGGCTTTTGATGTATAAAAGTTCTTAATTTTAATATAGCTCCAACTTGTCATTTTTCCCTTTATAGTCAATGCTTTTTGTGTCCTGCTTAAGAAGTCTTGGGACTCCTTTCTTAACATTTTCTTCTCTTTCCCAAAACAACAATTGCTCAAGAAGGAGTGAAGTGGCAGAAGAGGATGGGATGGAAGGATGGATCAGGTAGCATTCAAACTCAGTCTTGCATTGTTCCTGAAGCCACAATCACTTCTAGCTCTAAGAGTTTTGTGCTGAATTGAACCTACCTTGCTCAGCTATATCCACCCATGGTGATTTCTCCTTCTAATGGCAATGCTGCTGTTCCTTGTAAATTCCGTTGATCACTTCCATCCCCATTTCATCTGTATGTGTCTAAACCTCCAATTCTGTATTGAGCTCCAGAGTTCTTTTGCATTTAGCTCCTGGGTTATAGGGCAATCATGAAATGACACATGCCGGCCGGGCATGGTGGCTCACGCCTGTAATCCCAGCACTTTGGGAGGCTGAGGTGGGCGGATCACGAGGTCAGGAGATCGAGACCATCCCGGCTAACACGGTGAAACCCCATCTCTACTAAAAAAATACAAAAAATTATTCGGGCATGGTGGCAGGCGCCTGTAGTCCCAGCTACTCAGGAGGCTGAGGCAGGAGAATGGTGTGAACCCGGGAGGCAGAGTTTGCAGTGAGCTGAGATATTGCCACTGCACTCCAGCCTGGGCGATAGAGTGAGACTCGGTCTTAAAAAAAAAAAAAAAGAAAGAAAGAAAAAGAAATGACACATGCATTTAAGTGTTCTTGAGCATGTCCTTGAAGTTAGAAAACTTTATTCAATCCGGTTCATTGAGGACTTTGGGTGTGCTGTCTAATTGCATGAGCTAACATACTTAAGTGTCAGTTCCAGGCCAACCAAGACACCCCCATACTCACATTTCTGTTGTGCTGTTCTTCAGATTCTCTTTTTATTGTTTAAATAAGAGCATGAGCAGGACTCTTAAGCTAAGACTTTACTGCAGTTCTAGAACTGCCAATTGATGTATTAGTCTAATTAGGGAAGTAACATGGAATAGCATTTGATTATAATATTTCAGAAATTATGATTAAATTAAATATTAGAAGCTCACAACTTACCAATGATCCTTAGCAAGAATCTAAATGTTTGAAACAAGGTGAGAATGAAAGAACAAATTTATACAAAAGGGAAAGGGTATTATTCCTAGAGAGATAATATTGAAATTATGTTCCAAAAGATTATTTTAAAATCAGTATTTGGAAATTATAGTGTAATTTCCCATGGAAGAAAAGAAGTTAGACAAACTCATGCAATATGTAGGGTAGCCTACAAAAATTTAACCCACAATGTAGCAGCAATAGTACCATGTCTTGCCCTTAGTTCTGAGTTCTCCCAAAGTGTCTGCATCCCAGTCTTTGAGTCTATACTCATTCAAGCTCAACAACAGCTTGAGCTTCATAGAGATCTAAACCCAGAGAGAGGAAACTTATGAAAGAGGAGGGGGAGGGAAATGCAGTTCCATGGCAGCAAAGGGATTATGACTCCTATAACTGTGAGTTGAAAAGAAAGGTGACTTGGGCCTCAGGTGTCCCCAGATCTGCTAATAATATTGGGAGGGGGTTCCATGGATCCCTCAGAAACATGGGCAAAGGATGCAGTGAAGCAGGCATCACTGCTTGACCCAGGGAGCTATGGGAGGAACACGGATGTTAACAGATATCTGTAGGCTACTTGGAAAGTGTCACCTATTTGGCACTTCCCTCTAGTCTTGATCTAGTTTGAAGGGACTGAGCATCTACATTAAATCAGAGCTGACAGACACTGTAATGCCTCTAGTTTATTAGTTCTATGAGGATTTGAAGCAAATTTACCAAATGTCTTAATTAGATTCCTGAAATTCCAAAAACACTAGGCAAAAATTCAATCTTGGCAAAAACATGTTAGTCCCACCCACACCCCCTTCTGCACACCCAGCTGCCAAATTGCTTAAATCTCTAAATAATTGCTTTCTAGATTAAATAAATTAAGCTCATTCATTTGCACTCAAGTTTTAAGACTCAGCTGCCCCTCCTTGCTCCCAAAGTTTGTCATCAGCAAATATAAATAGTACAATTTGTTTTGTGATATACATACATACATATATATACACACACACACACACACACACACACACGCAATTTGTAAAATGAAATTTTCAAATTTGGTTTCAGAGGAACCGAATCAGTGAGTACTTAACAATCTATCATAAAACTGAAGTTACTTTCACTATCCAGGACAGAATAAAAAGGAAAGATAATTATTTACCTTACACTTATTAAAAGCATGTAGATTCAATAGGATTATACAAAGTACATTCTATCATAAGAAGATGTGTCACTTATAAAGAAACATGTCTATAGAAGATGAGAGAGGAAAATGTATGTCATTCACCTCAGGAAGAATAGGTGAATGTTACAGTAAACATTCTTTTTTAAAAAAATCTAATGGTGTGCCTGGAAAATCGCTTTGCTGAGTTCTTGCTGCACCATCAGGTGAGAGGCAGAGGACAGCTTCCTCCGGAGGGAGCCTTCTTCTCTCCATCATCCAGTCCAGAAGTCCCTAGTGTTCGGTCTCCCGACCAGCAGCATCAGCATCATCTGGGAATTTGTTAGAAATGCAAATTCTTGCTCCCTCCCTAGATAGACTCTCAAAAATCAGTTTTTAACAAGCCTTCCAGGTGATCCTGAGGCATGCTAAAATCTGAGAACCATTGATCTTGAAGTCTTTAAATTAAATTGATGGTGCTTCAATAATATGGCTTTTAAAACCAATAATTTATAGATTCACCAGAAACAATTACAGGGTATCTGATGAGTAGTGGGATCATATGGGCCTGGATTCAAATTCTAACTCAACTACCTACAGCAGGATCAATCTGGGTGAGCGACTATGTTTCACAGTGTACTAATGTCTCCCTCTGTAAATGGAACCTTACATGGTGGGATAAGGCCCACTGAAAATATAGGCCTAGGTCTCATGTCTTCATTGACACTGCTTGGGAAGCAACCTGTGGCTTTTGGAAATTTCCCTTTCCCGTTCTTCCTCATGATCTGAGGAGGCAAAAATAATGTAGATCTAGAAAGTACCACATTAAATTGAGATATCTGTAGAGAATCTAGTGAAAGCATGTTCTTGCATTCAAGCAGCTATATGTTGCATCTATAGTTGGATTCTCAGCTGTTGTTTTATGAGAACTCACCTACTTTTGCTACAGTAAAATCTTATAAAAGGAACATACTGTGGAAAATTCCATCATTTTGTAGTTATTATCAGAGATGAGCTTCTTTTGAGCTATTTCTTTAAAGATGAGTGAGTGTTACAGCTACCTTAATTCAACTGGTGAAATCGGTCTCAATTTGCTGCAGTGATCTTTCCCATTTCTGCTTATTTTCAGAGATGAGCTTCTTTTGAGCTATTTCTTTAAAGATGAGTGAGTGAGTGTTACAGCTACCTTAATTCAACTGGTGAAATCGGTCTCAATTTGCTGCAGTGATCTTTCCCATTTCTGCTTATTTTCATTCTTGGAAGTAAACGGGGTGGGGACCCAGAGACCTTAGGTGAATAAGGTAAAGAAGAGAGGAGTCTAGGTGTGAAATAGGTTCTGTATATACTAAGTATGAGGAGTTAGTTCTTTACCACCTGCTTTGTGGCTGGGTATGGAATCTTCAAAATTTTACCCTCGGAATGGTTTGATGTCATAAGAAATCCCAACTTTATGGGAAAGAGGGTAACCTGGCTAGAAGTCGGTGGGGCAGAGGGTTGTCATGGCCAAAATATCCCACTGGGGTGTATTGCCCTTTTTTTTTTTTAACCTTCTCAGTGGAGTCATAGGCATCAAAATAATAAAAGATAGTGAAGATAGTGGACATCACTGCTCTTAAGCAAGTTTCAAGACTAAAAGGAGTCATAATATATAAAGATTAGCTTTATGGCAACTGGAATGAAGTCACTGTATCTTCCTATTAGGATATTTTGATTAAAAAGATATAAACATTGTATGCTAATAACATTCCAAATTTTTCTTCATCTTTGTGTCAGATGGTTCTTTAATAGGAAATGAAATGGCTGTCCTGTGGCCCCTGAAAAGGCTGTATCTGCATTGTTTGAGAGTAGGGGTTCTTAACCCAGGGACCATAAATGGACTTTAGGAGGGTTCCTAAATCTGAGGCTGTGTGCAGGATTTCGTGCATTTTTCTGAGATGGAAGTCCATAGATCTCAAGAGATTTGCAAAAGGTTCATAACATAGAACAGTTAAGACTCACTAAAAAGTTCTTTCCTAGTGTTTTCATTTCTTCATTATTCTTCACAATATTGCCTTACTGTAAAAATACTCCATCTTAATGGAGGGCTTGATGGCTCATCCAACCAGTTGGTGGACAGAATATGGACACAGATCCTGGTTTTTCTAGGAAGAACAAAGTAAGACCCATGAACACTGCCAGTTCTTTTTAAAAATTATTCTGTATTTTTATGGGCAACACAAGCAAATGATACAAACTTCAAGAAGCTTTAGCATGAAAAACAAGCCTCCCTCTCAATATCTTCCTCCAGAGTTTCTTGTGTACCCTTCCAGTGCTATCCTATGCATATACAGGGATATAAATATGTGTATGTATTTTTACAGAAATGACAGCATAATTTACTCAATATATTCCTTGATTTTTCACTTAGAAGTATATCTTAGAAATCCTTCCATATCCATACATATACAAATCTTCCTCATTCTCTTTAATGGTAGCATAACATTCTACTGCATTGTTGTGTCATACTTTCTTTGACCAATTCCCTATTGATGGATATTTAAGTTGTTTCCAATCTTTTCCTAATCAAATAAAGCTGTGATTAATATCTTTGAATGTATGTCATTTTGCCCATGGGTGTGAGCGTTGGATCAATTCTTAGAATGTAATCATTAGTTATGTATTGGGTATCTTTGTTAGATATTCTCAAATTCCATTCATAGAGACTGTGCTACCTATTCTCCCACCAGCAATGTATGAGATCGTGAGTTTCCCTGCTCACATCTTTGACAATGCTATTAAACTTTGACATTAAACCCATTGGTTTAATGGGTAGAAAAATGGTACTTTGTTTTAGTTTCTATTTATATCTCTCATTATTATCTAATTTTTCATTAATAGTCTGACCGCATGCCAGAGTTCCATATAGAACTTGGCACTAAAGTGCTTATACAGGGGCTGAATCCTTAGTTAGTAAAGCCCTGTTTTGGCATTCTGTTACAAGCAGAACCATTGGAAATAAGGAGACCTGAGCATTTTTCAATTATACTCCACTGATGCTCTATTAATAGCATCATCAACACAGATGAAGGACTGCATCCTTACTGCTAAGGATGCATTTAAAGAGATAACTCATTTAATCTATGCCTCGCTCAAGAGTGATCTTTATAGGCAGGGCGCAGTGTCTTACACCTGTACTCCCAGCACTTTGGGAGGCCGAGAAGGGTGGATCACTAGAGGTCAGGAGTTCCAGACCAGCCTGGCCAACATGGTGAAACCCCATCTTTACTAAAAATATAAAAATTAGCTGGACGCGTTGGCACACGCCTGTAGTCCCAGCTACTCAGGACACTGAGGCAGGAGAATCACTTGAACCTGGGAGGCAGGGGTTGCAGTGAGCTGAGATCATGCCACTGCACTCCAGCCTGGGCAGCAGAGAGAGACTCCTTCTCAAAAAAAAAGAAAAAAAAAAATTGGTTAAAAAAAAGTGGTCTTTATTAGCCGGGCGAGGTGGCGGGCGCCTGTAGTCCCAGCTACTTGGGAGGCTGAGGCCGGAGAATGGCGTGAACCCGGGAGGTGGAGCTTGCAGTGAGCTGAGATCCGGCCACTGCACTCCAGCCTGGGTGACAGAGCGAGACTCCGTCTCAAAAAAAAAAAAAAAAAAAAAAAAAAAAAAAAAAAAAAAAAGTGGTCTTTATAAGGGAAAACGGATTAGACAATCAGATTCTGCCCAATTTGGTGTTATATAATTATTTAATCTACCTCCTTTTCTGCTCTTTTATATGCTAGTGGCACCACTACCAACAACAACCACAACAAAAAAAACCATGTTAAAGTACAAGACATTTTAAGTAGATGTTAGAAATTTAAGTGTAACTTTCCAATTCAAAAACAGTCTCATTTCTCTATTTTCTTGTCTTTTGGAATAATATTAAGTACATTAAAAATACAATACGTGGATATTTTGTACTAAATGTAACAGGTTTTATAAAAGAGATTCTTTTGCATATAGTCTGTACCTGGGCAATATTGTTTCTTATGTGACAAATCTGACACTGCTATAAATGAATTCAAGTCTGAAAAGACACTGAGAATGAAATCTTTATGTGCACTATAATATTTGTTAAATTCAGACCAATAGCTGGAGAGGTAAAAAATAAGTATTGCTAATTATTGCATCTAATTTATTTTTATAAGACACCAATTAGGAAGAAAAGAGGTAATTAGATGAGTCTTCAACTGATGCAAATGTAATAATCCCAGACAATCCTTTAAACCACAAAAGACCTGAGGCCTCTTCTATCATTAGTCAATGTGAATCTCTCTGTATAGCCATTAATTATTGGGAAAATTTGTTGCTATTTAAGATCTATCAGAAAATAAAAACTGCAAGAAGAGGGGAAAAAATATCTCCAGTACAGTTACTCCATGACCAAGACATATGTGTGTGAATCTCTCTCTCTCTCTCTCACACACACACACACATACACAAACACACGTACACACACACAAATGTTATTATCATATACTTTCAACAGGACCGATACTTATATTTCCTGAAAATAATAATTTTATTTCAACGGTTTAGACGAAAGCAATATAGTTCCTTGCTGGTACAAATAATATTTACTCTAAAGCACAGATTATATGATTGGTACTCAAAATTTGCTGTGATTACTTCAGAACTCTGTTAAATTAAGGAAGACAGTTTCTTGAATATTGAAGCACTATGAGTATATTAGTGTTTTTCTCTAATGGTTAGTACCCTGGAGAGGGTATACAGTTAAGTTCTTTACAAAAGTTACTTAGTTATCATTTTGGTAATATTGTGTTTCCAGGGATAAAAATCAGTTGAAAATATCAATGTCTGAAATTAGTAAAATGAAAAAACTAATTATGCCGTGTTAGGAATTCATTTAAAATGATTTAATGTTGCTTTTCAATATTTTAAGGCTAAAGAGAGTTTACATTTTAAGTTGTAACAAATTTTTGGAACTTCCAATGTATTAGGTAGCTGACTGGAGAAACATCAGAAATAAGAATAATAAATTTTTGGAAAATGATATTAGGTTCACTCATGACACTCATCTTCTATCACCCATCAAATAACTCTAATGTTATTAAAAAATGAGAACATGGTGCATCTTAGCAGCTTATTAGATTAATTTGGGATCTAAAGATCCTAATTCCATGTTTGGCATGTAAAATGTAAGTTCAAATTAATGAATATTTATTATGATCCTACAATGTGCAGAAAAAAACATGCTAATTTGTTTCCCTAAAAGGGCTTATAATTTAGTTTGAAAAGGTCCCAGGGTGAAAAAGATACTAATTAGAAGAAACTGAAAGAAAAATAGTTACCATCATCACTGAAGTGTCAAAAATCTTAGGCCAAATAACAAAAAATTACATTTCCTTGAAAACCTTCTATACCTAGTGAAAATCTTGTAAGGTTTAAAGCTTTCATGGGTTCACCAGAACTAGCTCATACTGACTATGAGAGCTAATTTTTAAATTTTCAGAAATTTTGTTGAGACAATTGTGAAAGACAGACATTAATAAAACTTAAATTATATAAACTTACAATTAAATACATTGTATTAAAAATAAAGGTAACAAATAATCCAAACTCATTACTTCCTAATTATTTTGCTAAATTTTTCTGTGATCCATTTTCTTGACCTTGTTAATAACTCTTGTATCTGTGTGGTGAAAACATTATGTGATGACGTGCTACTGCGCATCTCTTCCCAACTCTGCATTCAGTGATGTCACACTGGTGGCTTGAAATCAGCCATGGTGGGAGTATTTATACCATGGAAGTTGGTAAATGCTACCAATCACAGCTTGTGGTTTCAGAGACAGTTGCTAAATATTTATCAGCACACCGTTTCCCATACAGCACATCAGGCTGGAATTCTAGGTCTAAAGAAAACTTGAAATTAAATAAAAAATATTTCATCAGGCAGGTGAGTAGGGTGTCTTTGAGAGCGCTTTGGGAAAGGAAATTGGGGAAGATAGGTCATATTCCAGATGAGTTAGTCAGAGTTCACGATCACTTGGTGACCCAATGATCAGGCACTCCGTCTCTACTACGGTATACCTGCAGTTATTTTTTGAAAGATGTACATGACGTGGCTTTTCTCCAGGAGCCCAGAGGTCTGTGTTGTGTTGTCTGATTGGAGTTAATTTCACACAATTTTTACCATTACTGATACTTCAAATTCCATAAGGTCTTCCAGGTCATACGCCCCAAACAGCAAGGCTAATTGCATCATACCCTGGACCTTCTGCAGAGCTTTTTCCTGCTCTGAGCCCCATTAAAGCTGGAAGACATTAATGTCACCCAATATATGAGTCATAGCACTATTCCAAGGTGTGAGCATATTCCAGGTGCCTCCAGAACCCAAAAAGACCTATAAGGTGCCATGCTCCTTTGTGGTGTGGGGGGCAAAATGAAAAACATTTTTATGGTTGAGGGGATGTTATGACATACCTTATGATACTGAAGTTCTAAACCTTTTGTTGATTTTGTAGCAGTCCCTTGATTTTTCATAGGGTTTATATCCCACTTTCTGAAATGGATGTATCTTAACATTTGGAAATGTAGGCACTTTTTGCTTAACCAGTCAGGTTGGCAATAGAGTAGACCACCAGGATGTTCCCTGGGATGTGTAGCTGTTCTAGGTCTCTTTGGACTATTTTAGGATGGAGGACAGGAGAATTAACGTATCCATGAGACACGACTGTAAATGTATTCTGTTGCGTGTTCCAAGGAAATATACACTTTTCCCATCCTCTTTTCTAATAGGGAATAGAAAAGAATGCATTCTGCAGATCAACAGCTGTATACCACGCACCTAAGATCATGTTCATTTGTTCTAGCAATTATACTTCATCTGGCATAAGCAGCTGATGTTGGAGCTACTATCTGGTTGAGTGTGCAATAGTCTACTTTTATCTTCCAGGATCTGTCCAGGTTTTACAAGGACTAGAATGCTGACATAAGTGGAGCTATGATGGGGACTATCATCCCTGCATCCTTTAGGTCTTCGAGGGTGGCATTAGTTTCTTCCATCTCCCTGCCCCCCACCCCAAATTAGTTATTGGTTTTGATTTACAATCTTTGATGTGGGAGATAAAATTTTAGAAAGTTCCGCTTGGCCTTTCTCACTATAACAGCTCTCATCCCGGAGGTTGTACCAACTACTAAGGGTGTCCATTTCAATTATACTTTTGGGGCCAAGAAAATGACCACTAGGTGGATCTGTAGACCACGTGAACAACTGTCGTCCAGATCTGGGCTATGACTCCATCTATTACCTGACCTCCATTTGCCCCCTCTAACAGGGAGCTCATAATGATGCTTCAGGTATGCAGGTATCAATGTCAACTTGGATTCTGTGTTCAACAGTCCTCAAAATGTTTGGATATTACTCCTTCTCCAGTGTATAGTTACCTAAGCAAATGACTATGGACCCCTCTAGGGATGGACTGGGGGAATCATTACTGATGCACTTTGCATAGCGTTGCAGGGTCCTTCCTGCCGATGACTTACCTCTCCTTCAATCAAGAGATTCTGGTTCCAAAAACTGACTTAAATCCAGGAACTTTTATTGGGGTGACTGTGCTCAGCCATCTGATCATCTATCTCTGATTTCATTTGATTTTGTGAATTGAGTAGCTGCCTTCTGTTTTTCCCCTAGTGATGCTGTGTTCTGTTAAACATCACCGTTACTCTTTGAAGGTCAGGGCTCCTTGGCTCTTGCTCCAAACTTGTTGCTCATCCCTACAATTACATCAACTTGGCTTTTGATGATTATAGCACTGCCACCTAACTTCTCATGTATCAGGGCCTTATTAGTCCCATTTCTACACTTTACCATCACCACTGGCCAACGGAGGATTGCCACCATAAAATATTTTGCGTGGTGTTTGCTCCCACTTACCATCACATTTCTGATTGCCTTGGTAAATGGTGTATCCGCTTAGTCCTCCGAATAAATGCAGCCCTCCAGCAGGTTTTCTGTTCTTATGTATATCCACTCTAGCATTCCCACTTCCACCATATAGTCCGTCAATATCTGCAATGGCAATTCTGATCTTTCCATCTAACTTAAAGTGAATCATTGCTTTTTCCATGTTTGGAAGAGGATTCTTGCCAAGGAGCTAAATCCTCTTTCCTGGAAGAGTGCTCCCAAATCAGTAACCTCTCCTTTATTCAACTCATGCCAGTATGTGTTAGCTGGGAACTGCAGCTCCTTTGAGGTCGAGTTCTTTTCCTCCCTTATCAGACCAGCATTTCCTTGGACAGGCCATGATATGTCTTAACCCTAGTTATTGACCTAGTGACCAAAAGAGTGATGAGGACGGATCCTGGGTAGGAGCGGGGGGCATATGTTTTCTTATGTGGGAGACACTCTGCATCATCTTCCACCAAGTTGGGAGAGCTAACCTTCTACAGGGAAGACAGGCCAGAGGGTTCAGGGAATCTGGGAATTTAAAATGTTAAGCATATTAACCTGGTTGCCAGGGTCCTATTCTTTTCCAGCTAAGATCAGGAAATTGGCAGAGCAGATCTGGTTATTTTAAACGTTTATTTTCTTTGGATCTCTGCTGCTACTCTTAAAATTAAGTTCCAGGCCCAGTCTTTAGTTTTCTCTGCCCCTCTATCTGAAGAAGATGAGAGTTCCTTTAAAAGCATAACCAGGCCCTCTGGCTTTCATACTTGGTTGTCAATTAATCACCTTTTAGTTATTCTTTCCCCCACATTTCTTAAATGTCTGAATCATAGCATCAGCTGGTACATTCTTTTCCATCAGTATACCATCCCATTTCTCCAGAGTGAAAGTTTTAGCAATGGTACTGCTACCTCATGCCAAAGGCTACCTCATGCCAAAGGCTATCTCATGCCAAAGGCTACCTCATGCCTATGTTCCACCTACGACCAGTGATGGAATTCTTTTTGCCGGTTGTGTGGCAGATGATCTAGTTCCTAAATCTACTCAGCATTTGCTTTCCCTGTTCCAGCACCAACTGTTGTAGATTGGGTACCTTGGGAAGTAGACTCTGAGACAGAGTTTACAGTGCAAGAAAGTTATTATAAATCAACACCCTTGGAAGAAAAGGGGGAAAAAAAAGACTAGGAAGAGAGAGAAGTGAAACTGTGTTTTAGAATCAATGGCGGTCTCAGCTGACCCTACAGGGAGTTCTAAAACTTGGATAACTCTTTGGAGTTATCATGAGTCGAAGTGAGACAGTCAGACCTTCAGACCTCCTCTTCAGTCTGTCATTAGATGTGGGCTGCCCTGGGAAGAGAGTATGACCTTGGGCAAGGCAGCTCTCTGAAGGCACCTCTGAAGATGGCTAACAGCTGAGGACTGTCTGTCAGTAATATTCCCAGAGGCTGGCCAGAGAGAATAGAGAGGATATCTTTTCTTAAGGAGAATCTAGGTGACACGTCACAGTGTACATCAATTATAACAGAAAAATATCTTTGATAATTTCTAGATTTCTAACTTTCAATACCTGTAAAACTGCCTGGAGATGATGAATGTGGTAAACAATTGCAAATATTATTTAATGATCCACTACAATAGCCCCCGGCTTATTCACAGGGGTATTCCAAGACCCCCAGTGGATGCCTGGAACCACAGATAGAGTACTAAATCCCATATATACAATGCTTTTTCCTATAAATACATGCCTATGATAAAGCTTAATTTATAAATTAGACACAGTAAACAATAATTAATAATAAAATAGAACAAATATGACAATATCCTGTAATAAAAGTTATGTGAATGTGGTCTCCTCTCTCTCTCTCTCTCTTTCTCTCTCTCTCTCCCTGTCTCTCTCTCTCTCTCTCTCTGTCTCTCTCTATCTCAAAATATCTCAGAGCATGCATCAACTATAACAGAAAAATATCTTTGATAATTTCTGGATTTCTAACTTTCAATACCTGTAAAACTGCCTGGAGATGATGAATGTGGTAAACAATTATAAATATTGTTTAATGATCCACTATTACTCACCTATTTTCTGGCTTCAATCAACTACAGGTAATTGAAATTGAGGAAAGCAAAGCATATGACACTGGTATTTCTGTAGGTCAAAATGATTGAATATTAACAATGACATACTATCCAAACTAATAGAATACATGGGGAAGGAACTTGCATTAGATATGTGATCATATTTAACTGTTCATGCATTCTAAAATGATCTATCAAATACCTTTACTTCCCACACAACCCCTACACTCCTATTCTCCCCATTTTGGTTATATGCATTAAAAACTCTGTTATGAAAACATCTGATGTCGAGGTTGCAGTGAACCAAGATTGTGCCACTGCACTCCAGCCTGGGTGACAGAGTGAGACTCCGTCTCAAAAATAAAAAATGAAAATAAAATATCTGATGTCACCCAAAACATTGATACAATGAAGCCTCATGAATGCAATGGGAATGTATCTACTTCTATTTACCACGTTCATTCTACCTCTGAGTCTCAAATTGTGTTTCTTCCATTACCTAGAATGCTTCTCTCTGCACTGTCCCACACCCTAACCAAACAACAATAACAATACCCTTCTCCAAACCCACCTCTTCCTTGTAGCCTCTTCTGATGACACCAGGTTTGTCATAGCTTTCCAGCATTTCTCCAGCATCAAAGGCCAGTTCAACACAGTCTAGGACTTAATGATGGTATGGTGTACCTTATGAAAGGATTCCATTTATTGGAGATTACCTTTGTTTCACCAGCTAGGTGAGCGTTCCTTGAAATCAGAGTTTGTAACATTTATTTCCTCTGTTTTACCCACATCCCTAGCACCCACATGAGCCTGAAGATCGCAACTCGTGGATTTTAAAGACCTTTGAATCTGTATATTTTCTATTTACTTACGGTACCTGTCCCTTCAAGCTGATACATACATAAGTTAATTAAATCATTCATAAGTACTCAAAAACCCAAGGAATAACCTTAAGGGTCTGTCAAGATATTCTTGGAAGGTATGAAAAAACTGAAGGGAGAAGAAAAGCTGTTAATACCCAGAGAGCAGAAGCTATGAATTTGGCTTCCTGATTCCCTATCTCATAGAACTCTGCACTTTCCTTAACAACACTTCTCATTGCTTCTAATTACATGTCTGTGTCATATTTAATTGGTTTCTGTTCCACCCCAGCTAATTTATAAGCTCCATGAGGACAGGAACCACGTCTGCTTTGCTCATCATCATATTTCTGGTGCCTAGCTCATAATGTATGCTCAATAAATATTTATTGAAATAATTATTAAGGCAGTAACAATGAATATCACTTGATGAAAGGAAAGCAGGTGTGCCTTAAGCTCCAGGGACATCTAACTACCAAACCCTGGCCCTGGCCAATGCTCCAATATGGGCTTCTTTTATCCTGTCATATTTTCTCATTCGGGAAGATCCCTAATGGGTAAATACCCTCAATCCTTACTCCCTGCCATGAAAATCCATCTCTGACTCTTCTGGGCAAATTTTTAGAGTAGAGGATTTGTTCTCACTCCAGAGATTCACTGTCCTATGGCTGAGTCTGCTACCTAGACCCACAACATCCATCCATAAGTCCATCATCTTCAACAAAATAAGTACATGTACCAGAAGTGGCACCTCCAAATTGGCACCACAAACTTTAAATGCCTCTAAGAAACACTTTCTCATATTCTGCCCTGAAGATTGCCCTCTGGACACACCTTCCCTAAACTGGCACTCACACTTGACCTAAATATTGGAAGTGGTTTCTTGCATTTACTACTCAATACAGGATTATCATACTAATAAGCTCATTCTCTCCCCTCATTTCCCTCTAGTTTTCCTCCACCTATCCACCTATCTCTCCCTTATGTTATTCTGGAACTCGGGCTTATGGGGTGTGTGTGTGTGTGTGTGTGTGTGTGTGTGTGTGTGTGTGTGTATGTATGTAAAGTGAATTATGGAGTGTGGAAGAGTTTGTGGCATGGCAGAATGGAGAAGAGACAGTATCAAAGGGAAAGGAGATAAAATCGTTCCAACAACATTTTATTCCGCACTTACAAGTTATGTATTGCTGCACAACAAATCACCCAACACTTAGTGGTTTAAAACAATACCAACCATGTATTTTGCTCACAAATAGGAAATCTGGGCAGGGCTTGGCAGGGACATTTGTCTCTAATGCACATGGCATCAGCTGGGGCAGCCCAACTAGGGACTCCACTTCCAAGATGGCTCGTTCATACATGACAAGTTAGTGTTGGCTGCCAGCTGGGAGCTCAGCTAGGGCTGAGGGTGGGGGAAGTATGACTGTTGGACTCCTCACAGCATGGTGGAGCCAATTCCAAGAGCAAATATCCCAAACCTAATGAATTATGTTTGGATATTATTAAATAATTTAGCTGAGAAGCCCAAGTATTGCCAGATCCTTTTTTCTGTTCTTCATTTATAAACAGCTTATTTCCAAAAGGATTTGAGGCAGAAGCTCTCTATTTAAGGTAGACACCATAACCTTTAAACATAATTCTTATACTCCGGCTGGCCGTGGTGGCTCACGCCTGTAATCCCAACACTTTGGGAAGCCGACACGGGCGGATCACAAGGTCAGCAGATCGAGACCATCCTGGCCAACATGGTGAAACCTCGTCTCTACTAAAAGACGAAAAATTAGCCATACGTGGGGTTGCCCACCTGTACTCCCAGCTACTTGGGAGACTGAGGCAGGAGAATCGCTTGAACCCGGGAGGGGAAGATTGCAGTGAGCTGAGATCATGCCACTGCTCTCCAGCCTGGTGACAGAGTGAGACTCCGTCTCAAAAAAAAAAAAAAAAATTCTTACACTCTGGATTTCAAGAGATGGTCTATATTTTTGAGAAACAAAAAAGGTATGCGCGTGGTATGGGGAGGCATCCCATTTGCATGTTGTATGTGAGCAAAAATATACATAGCTGTGTGTTTTTACACACGAGTGCATCCTGTGGGGGGGGGGGCATGTGTGTACATATGTGTGTCTACCTGGGTTGGTGACACTGTGTGCATGGGTGTTAGCATGTGTATTTGTGTGTCTGTATGGTGTGTAGCTTCCATAAGGATATCACTCTTTTATTGTTAGTTTTGGGGGGAGGGGGTTGTTTGTTTTTTGAGATGGAGTGTCGCTCTGTAGCCAGGCTGGAGTGCAGTGGCGCGATCTCAGCTCACTGCAACCTCCGCCTCCCGGGTTCAAGTGATTCTCCTGCCTCAGCCTCCTGAGTAGCTGGGACTACAGGTACGTGCCACCACACCCAGCTAATTTTTGTATTTTTAGTAGAGACAGAGTTTCACCATGTTGACCAAGATGGTCTCAATCTCTTGACCTCGTGATCTGCCCACCTCAGCCTCCCAAAGTACTGGGATTACAGGTGTGAGCCACTGCGCCCAGCCTTATTGTTAGTTTTTCAATGATTTGGAGAGTTGCTGCAAGACTGACTAAATAACATGATACTTTTTCAAAGAAAATTCGGTACTATATGCAAATATAACAAACTGTAAATATTTTTAACTACATGTATGTTGGCACAAGCCATAGCACTTTCTCCAAGTGGCCTCTTCATTTACAAAACTAAATAAGGAGGTTTACCTAAGCCAATATCTTTCAAATGGTATAGTTCGAAAAGTTCTATAGATTTTTCTGATAAAATGTAAGAGGTGCTGTAAAGGAATCTACTGAATTTTCCCTGACAATTGTGATTCATGCCTTAATACTTGTACTTAGGATTACCTGGGAAGAATTCTTCTGAAATGAATCATTTTTTCCTGGCTCAAATGAACCAGTAAAAAAGAATGCAGCATATTTTTAACTTAAAAAAAAAAAATACAGGTTTCCAAGGAGTGGATTGCAAGACCATTCCAACCTTGGTGTCTAATAATGCCAAACTTTATTTCTGTGGTGTATGACGCATTTTCAGAGTTATCCTTTGTCTATTATTGTTATTTACACACAGTAAAATACACCTTTGGGGGGGCATACAGTTCCATGAGTTTGACAAATGCATAGGGCTGCATAACTGCTACCATAATCAGGATATAGAACAACTCACTCATCCCAAAATGTTACCTCATCCTGCCTCTTTGTAGTCAATCTTTCTCCCTCCTTTACCCCATGGTAACCACTTACCTGTTCTGTGTTCCTATCATTTTGTCTTTTCCAGTATGCCACAGAAATAAAATTACACCGTATGTAACTGTATTAGTCCATTTTCATGCTGCTGATACATACCCAAGACTGGGCAGTTTATAAAAGAAAGAGGTTTAATTGGACTTACAGTTCCACATGGCAGGGGAGGCCTCACAAACATGGCCGAAGGCGAGGAGGAACAAGTCACGTCTATATAGATGGTAGCAGACAAAAAGAGGAGCTTGTGCAGAGAAACTCCCATTTTTAAAAACCATCAGATCTTGTGAGACTCATTCACTATCATGAAAACAGCATGGGAAAGACCTGCCTCTATGATTCAGTCATCTCCCACCAGGTCCTCCCACAACACATGGGAATTATGAGACCTACAAATTGAGATTTGGGTGCGGACACAGAGCCAAACCATATTATTCCACCCTTGGCCCCTCCCAAATCTCATATCTTCACATTTCAAAACCAATCATGCCTTCCCAACAGTCCCCCAAAGTCTCAACTCATTTCAGCATTAACTCAGAAGTCCACAGTCCAAAGTCTCATCCAAGACAAGGCAAGTTCCTTCTGCCTATAAGCCTGTAAAACCAAAAGCAAGTTAGTTACTTCCTAGGTACAATGGGGGTACAGGCATTGGGTAAATACACCCATTCCAAATGGGAGAAATTGGCCAAAACAAAGGGGCTGCAAGCCCCCTGCAAGTCAGAAGTCCAGCAGGGCAGTCAAATCTTAAAGCTCCAAAATGATCTCCTTTGACTCCATGTCTCACATCCAGGTCACGCTGATGCCAACAGGTAGGTCCCTGTAGTCTTGGGCAGCTCTGCCCCTGTGGCTTTGCAGGGTGCAGTCTCCCTCCTGGCTGCCTTCACGGGCTGGTGTTGAGTGTCTGAAGCTTTTACAGGTGCACAGTGAAAGCTGTCGGTGGACCTACCATCCTGGGGTCTGAAGGACGGTGGCCCTGTTCTCAGCTCCACTAGGCAGCCCCCAGTAGGGACTCTGTGTGGGGGCTCTGACCCCACATTTCCCTTCTGCACTGCCCTAGCAGAGGTTCTCCATGAGCCCCCCACCTCTGCAGCAAACTTCTGCCTGGACATTCAGGTGTTTCTATACATATTCTGAAATCTAGGTGGAAGTTCCCAAACATCAATTCTTGACTTCTGTGCACCCACAGGCACAATACCATGTGGAAGCTGCCAAGGTTTAGGGCTTCCACCCTCTGAAGCCACAGCCCAAGCCGTACTTTGGCCCTTTTTAGTCACGGCTCTGGCAGGAGTGACTGGGACACAGGGCACCAAGTCACTAGACTGTACACAGCATGGGGACCCTGGGCCTGGCCCGGGAAACCATATTTTCTTTCTAGGCCTCCAGGCCTGCGATGGGAGGGGCTGTTGTGAAGACCTCTGACATGCCTTGGAGACATTTTCCCCATTGTCTTGGGGATTAACATTTGGCTCCTTACTACTTATGCAAATTTCTGCAGCTGTCTTGAATTTCTCCTCAGAAAATGGGATTTTCTTTTCTATGACATTGTCAGGCTGCAAATTTTCCAAACTTTTATGCTCTGCTTCCCTTATAAAACTGTATGCCTTTAACAGCACTCAAGTCACCTCTTGAATGCTTTCCTGCTCAGAAATTTCTTCCACCAGATACCCTAAATCATCTCTCTCAAGTCCAAAGTTCCACAAATCTCTAGGGCAGGGGCAAAATGTCACCACTCTTTTTGCTAAAACATAACAAGAGTCACCTTTACTCCAGTTCCCAACAAGATCCTCATCTCCCTCTGAGATCACCACAGCCTGCGCCTTATTGTCCATATTGCTATCGGGCTTTTGGTCAAAGCCATTCAACAAGTCTCTAAGAATTTCCAAACTTTCCCACATTTTCCTGTCTTCTTCTGAGCCCTCCAAACTGTTCCAACCTCTGCCTGTTACACAGTTCCAAAGTTGCTTCCACATTTTCAGGTATCTTTACGGCAGCACCCCACTCTACTGGTACCAGTTTACTGTACTAGTCCATTTTCACACTGCTGATAAAGACATACTCAAGAGTGGACAATTTACAAAAGAAAGAGGTTTAACTGGACTTACAGTTCCACATGGCTGGGGAGGCCTCACAAACATGGTGGAGGGCAAGGAGGAACAAGTCACAAATTATGTGGATGGCAGCAGGCAAAAAAAAGAGAGCTTGTGCAGAAAAACTCCCATTTTTAAAAACCACCAGATCTCAAGAGACCCATTCACTGTCACAAGAACAGTGCAGGAAAGAACCGCCCCCATGATTCAATCATCTCCTGCCGGGTCCCTCCCACAACACGTAGTAATTATTGGAGCTACGAATTGATATTTGGTGGGTGACACAGAGCCAAACCATCTCAGTAACATTTTGAGTCTGGCTTCCTTCACTTAGAAAAATGCATTTTCAATTCACACATGTTGTTGTGGGTATCTATAGTTAGCTCATTTTTATTGCTGAATAGCATTTCATTTTATGGACATGCCACAGTCAATAGAAGGATATTTGGGTTGTTTCTAGCTTGGTGCTATTGTGAATAAAGCTGCTATAAATATCCATGTACAGATTTTTTGTGGGAACATAATTTTTCATTTCTCTAGAGTAAATAGCAGATACTTAGGAGTGAGATTACTGAGTCATGTGGTATGTATACTTTTACTTTTATAAGAAAATGCCAAACTGTTTTCTAGAGTGACTATATCATTCTGCATGTCTATCAGTAATGTATGTCAGCTGCTCCATATCTATACCAGTACTTTGTACTGTATTCTTTATTTTAGTCATTTTAATAGGTATGTAATGGTATCTTATTGTGGTTTTAACTTGCATTTCCCTAATTAGTGATGATAATCATATCTTTATATGTTTATTTTTCATCCACATAATTTCTTTATTGAGATATCTGTTCAAACATTTTGCCCATTTCTGATGAGCTGTATGTTTTCTTTTCTTTTTTTTTTTATTATTATACTTTAAGTTCTAGGGTACATGTGCATAACGTGCAGGTTTGTTACACATGTATACTTGTGCCATGTTGCTGTGCTGCACCCATCAACTCGTCAGCACCCATCAACTCGTCATTTACATCAGGTATAACTCCCAATGCAATCCCTCCCCCTACCCCCTCCCCATGATAGGCCCCGGTGTGTAATGTTCCCCTTCCTGAGTCCAAGTGATCTCATTGTTCAGTTCCCACCTATGAGTGAGAACATGCGGTGTTTGGTTTTCTGTTCTTGTGATAGTTTGCTAAGAATGATGGTTTCCAGCTGCATCCATGTCCCTACAAAGGACACAAACTCATCCTTTTTTATGGCTGCATAGTATTCCATGGTGTATATATGCCACATTTTCTTAATCCAGTCTGTCACTGATGGACATTTGGGTTGATTCCAAGTCTTTGCTATTGTGAATAGTGCCGCAATAAACATATGTGTGCATGTGTCTTTATAGCAGCATGATTTATAATCCTTTGGGTATATACCCAGTAATGGGATGGCTGGGTCATATGGTACATCTAGTTCTAGATCCTTGAGGAATCGCCATACTGTTTTCCATAATGGTTGAACTAGTTTACAATCCCACCAACAGTGTAAAAGTGTTCCTATTTCTCCACATCCTCTCTAGCACCTGTTGTTTCCTGACTTTTTAATGATCGCCATTCTAACTGGTGTGAGATGGTATCTCATTGTGGTTTTGATTTGCATTTCTCTGATGGCCAGTGATGATGAGCACTGAGCTGTATGTTTTCTTGTTGAATTTGCAAACTCAGTGCATATTCTGGATATGTCTTTTGTCATAGATCTAATTTGCAAACATTTTCTTCATTCTGTAGCTTGTCTTTTCATTCTCTTAACAGTGTCTTAGAAAGAAAAAGGCTTTCATTTTCACAAGGCCTGACTCATAAAGTTTTATTTTATTTTATTTTTAAAATTTTTTAAATTTTTTTTAATTATTAATTTTTTTATTTCAATAGGTTTTTGGGGAACAGTTAGTGTTTGGTTACATGAATAAGTTCTTTAGTGGTGGTTTCTGAGATTTTGGTACATCCATCACCCAAGCAATGTATACTGTACCCAATGTGTAGTCTTTTATTCCTCGCCACCCCCTTGGCTTTCCCCCAAGTCCCCAAAGTCCAATGTATTATTCTTATGTCTTTGTGTCTTCAATAGCTTAGCTCCCACATATGAGTGAGAACATACAATGTTTGGCTTTCCATTCCTGAGTTACTTCACTTAGAATAGTAGCCTCCAATTCCATCCATGTTGCTGTGAATGCCATCATTTGATCCGTTTCTATGGCTGAGTGGTATTCTATGGTGTATATATATGCCACATTTTCTTTATCCACTCATTGATTGATGAGCATTTGGGCTAGTTTCATATTTTTGCAATTGCAAATTGTGCTGCTATAAACATGTGTGTGCAAGTATCTTTTTTGTATAATGACTTCTTTTCCTTTGGGCAGATACCTAGTAGTGGAAGTGCTGGATCAAACGGTAGACCTACTTTAAATTCTTTAAAGAATCTCCACGCTGTTTTCCATAGTGGTTGCACTCATTTACATTCCCACCAACAGTGTAGAAGTGTTCCCTTTTCACCAAATCCACACCAACATCTATTATTTTTTGATTTGTTCATTACGGCCATTCTTGCAGGAGTTAGGTGGTATTGCATGGTGGTTTTGATTTGGATTTCCCTGATACTTAGTGATGTTGAGCATTTTTCCATATGCTTGTTGGTCATTTGTATATCTTCTTTTGAGACGTCAATTCATGTCCTTAGCTCACTTTTTGATGGGATTGTTTGTTTCTTTCTTGCTGATTTCTTTCAATTCTTTGTAGATTCAGGATATTAATCCTTTTTCAGATGTATAGATTGTGAAGATTTTCTCCCACTCTGTGGGTTGTCTGCTTACTCTGCTGATTATTTCTTTTGCTGTGCAGAAGCTTTTTAGTTTAATTAAGTGCTATCTATTTATATTTGTTTTTGTTGCATTTGCTTTTGGGTTCTTGGTCATGAAGTCTTTGCCTAAGCCAATGTCTAGCAGGGTTTTTTCAATGTTATCTTCTAGAATGTTTATGGATTCAGGTCTTATATTTAAGTCTTTGATCCATCTTGAGTTGATTTTTGTATACAGTGAGAGATGATGATCCAGTTTCATTCTTCTACATGTGGCTTGCCAATTATCCCCCCACCATTTGTCAAATAGGGTGTCCTTTCCCCACTTTATGTTTTTGATTGCTTTGTCAAAGAACAGTTGGCTGTAAGTATTTGGGTTTATTTCTGGGTTCTCCATTCTGTTCTATTGATCTATGTGCCTATTTTTATACCAGTACCATGCTGTTTTGGTGACTATGGCCTTATACCATAGTTTGAAGTCAAGTAATACAATGTCTCCAGATTTCTTCTTTTTACTTAGTCTTGCTTTGGCAATGCAGGCTCTTTTTTGGTTCCATACGAATTTTAGGATTTTTTTTTTTTTTTTAGTTCTGTGAAGAATAATGGTAGTATTTTGACAGGAATTGCATTGAATTTGTAGACTACTTTTGGCAATATGGTCATTTTCACAATGTTGATTCTACCCATCCATGAGCATGGGATGTGTTTCCATTTGTTTGTGTCATCTATTGTTTCTTTCAACAGTGTTTTGTAGTTTTCTTTGTAGAGGCCTTTCACATCCTTGGTTAGGTATATTCCTAAGTATTTTATTTTATGTTTTGCAGCTATTGTAAAAGTGGTTGAGTTCTTGATTTGATTATCAGCATGGTCACTGTTGGTGTATAGAAGAGCTACAGGTTTCTGTACATTAATTTTGTCTCCAGAAACTTTGCTGAATTCATTTACCAGTTCTAGGAGCTTTTTGGATGAGTCTTTAGGGTTTTTTAGGTATACAGTCATATAGTCAGCAAACAGTGACAGTTTGACTTCTTCTTTACAGATTTGGATGTCCTTTGTTTCTTTCTCTTCTCTGATTGCTCTGGCTAGGACTTCTAGTACTATGTTGAATAGACGTGGTGAAAGTGGGCAGCCTTGTCTTGTTCCAGTTCTCAGGGGAAATGCTTTTAACTTTTGCCCATTCAGTATAATGTTGGCTGTGGATTTGTCATAGATGGCTTTTATTACTTTTATTACCTTAAGGCATGTCCCTTCTATGCCAATTTTGCTTTAACCATAAAGGGATTTTGCTTTAACCATAAAGGATTTTAATCATAAAGGGATGCTGGATTTTCTCAAATGCTTTTTCTGCATCTATTGAGATGATCAAGTGATTTTTGTTTTTAATTCTGTTTATGTGGTGTATCACATTTATCGACTTACATATGTTAAACCATCCCTGAATTGCTGGTATAAAACCCACTTCATTATGATGGATTATCTTTTTCGTATGCTGTTGGATTTGGTTAACTAGTATTTTGGTGAAGATTTTTGCATTTATGTTCATCAGGGATATTGGTCTGTAGTTCCCTTTTTTTGTTGTGTTCTTTCCTGGTTTTGATGTTAGGGTGATGCTGGCTTCATAGATTGATTTAGGGAGGATTCCCTCTTTCTCTATCTTTGGAATAGTGTCAATAGGATTGGTGCCAATTCTTTTTTGAATGTCCAATAGAATTCAGCTGTAAATCCACCTGGTCCTGGACTTTTTTTGGTTGGCGATTTTTTTTATTACCATTTCAATCTCACCGCTTGTTATTGGTCTGTTCAGAGACTCTATATCTTCCTGGGTTAATCTAAGAGGGTTGTATATTTCCAGAAATTTATCCATCTCTTCTAAATTTTCTAGTTTATGCATGTAAAGGTCTTCATAGCAGCTTTGAATAATCTTTTGTATTTCTGTGGTATCAGTTGTAATATCTCCCCTTCCATTTCTAATTAAGCTTATCTGGATCTTCTCTCTTCTTTTCTTGGTTAATCTTGCTAATGGTCTATCAATTTTATGTGTCTTTTCAAAGAACCAAGTTTTGTTTCATTCATCTTTTGTATGTTTTTGTTTCAATTTTATCTAGTTCTGCTCTGATCTTCGTTATTTCTTTTCTTCTGCTGGGTTTGGGTTTGGATTGTCCTTGTTTCTCCAGTTGTGTAAGGTGTGACCTTAGATTGCCTATTTGTGATCTTTTAGACTTTTGATGTAGGCATTTAATGCTATGAACTTTCCTCTTAGCACCACTTGTCCTGTATCCCAGAGGTTCTGATAGGTTGTGTCACTATTATTATTCAGTGCAAAGAATTTTTAAATTTACATCTGGATGTCATTGTTGACCCGATGATCATTCAGGAGCAGGTTATTTAATTTCCATGTATTTGCATGTTTTTGAGGGTTCCTTTTGGAGTTAATTTCCAATTTTATTTCACTGTGGTCTGAGAGAGTACTTGATGTAATTTTGATTTTCTTAAATTCACTGAGACTTGTTTTGTGATCTATCATATGGTCTATCTTAGAGAAAGTTCCATGTGCTGATTAATAGAATGTATATTCTGCAGTTGTTGGGTAGAATGATCTGTAAATATCTGTTAAGTCCATTTGTATAGTTTAAGTCCATTGTTTCTTTGTTGACTTTCTGTCTTGATGACCTGTCTAGTGCTGTCAGTGGAGTATTAAACTCCCCCACTGTTATTGTGTTGCCATCTATCTCCTTTCTTAGGTCTATCAGTAATTGTTTTATAAATTTGGGAGCTCCAGTGTTAGGTGCATATATATTTAGAATTGTGATATTCTCCTGTTAGACTAGTCCTTTTATTATTACATAATGTCCCTCTTTGTCTTTTTTAACTGCTGTTGCTTCAAAATTTGTTTTGCCTAGTATAAGAATAGTTACTTCTGCTGGAGTTTGGTGTCCATTTGCATGCAATATCTTTTTCCATCCCTTTACCTTAAGTTTATGTGAGTCCTTATGTGTTAGGTGAGTCTTCTGAGGACAACAGAAACTTGGTTGGTGAATTCTTATCCATTCTGCCATTCCGTGTGTCTTTTATGTGGAGCATTTAAGCCATTTGCATTCAGTGCTAGTGTTGAGATGTGAGGTATTATATAATTGTATTCATCATGCTACTTGTTCTCTGAATATTTTGGTTTTTTTTTTTTCATTGTATTGTTGTTATACAGGCTCTGTGAAATGTATTCTTTAAGAAGGTTCTATTTTGGTATATTTTGAGGATTTGTTTCAAAATTTAGAGCTCCTTTTAGCAGTTCTTGTAGGTCTGGCTTGGTAGTGGCAAATTCTCTCAGCATTTGTTTGTCTGGAAAAGACTGTATCTTTCCTTCATTTATGAAGTTTAGTTTCTCTGGATACAAAATTCTTGGCTGATTATTGTTTTGTTCAAGGAGGCTAAAAATAGGACCCCAATCCCTTCCAGCTTGTAGGATTTCTGCTGAGAGATCTGCTGTTAATCTGATAGGTTTTCATTTACAAGTTACCTCATGCTTTTTCCTCATAACTCTTGATTCTTTCCTTTGTCTTGACTTTAGATCACTTGATCCTAGGCAATGATCTTTTTGTGATGAATTTCTCAAGTGTTCTTTGAGCTCCTTGTATTTGTATGTCTAGATCTCTAGCAAGGCTAAGAAGGTTTTCCTCAATTATTCTCTCAAATTTGTTTTCCAAACTTTTAGATTTATCTTCTTCCTTGGGAACACCAATTATTCTTACGTTTAGACATTTAACATAATCCCAAACTTACTGGAAACTTTGTTCATTTTTTTAAATTCTTTTTTCTTTGTCTTTGATGGATTGGGTTAATTTGAAAGCCTTGTCCTTCCTATTATGACTCACCCCTAGGGCTCAAAGATCAGAGAAGACTGGAAAATCTGAGATGTAGGCTGCAGAAAGTTATGGTTGATAACTTAACCTTTGATCACATACACACCATCAGGTCAGTACTTTTCCTTTTGGAACTCACTTGTTACCTAGGTAACCAATCAACTAACTCTCTCCAATCTGGATGCTAGATCCCTAAATACATCATCACTTCTTATTTATACTCCTTTACAGAATAAGTGGAGCTAAAACTCTTCCTTATTACAAATCCAGCACTCTTGTGTTAGATATGTAATATAACAGTAGTTGATGCCCATCACAGAGAAGTTAGTGTCTAGTTGATCAATGGTATGGAGACCTTCCTGGAAATTCCTAAGTGAGGGTTTGAAGCACAGAAGTGAAGGCAATGTGGGAAAATTGTTCTTCCAGGTAGTAAAATTTGTGTAAATTAAACTGTATATTTACAAAATGACCTTTGATGAAGTTGATAAGCATCCACAAAGATTCAAAGAGGCATCTGTTGGAGGAGAAAAAGGAATTTCTTTCAGCAAGAGGTAGAGCAGACCTGTGGTATTTGCATACTTCGTAGTCTTCACCACACTCTCACTCTTACCATCTCCATGATCAGCAAGTCACCCCCACTTCCTCTCCTCCCTCCCTCATGGCTTTGGGTGTTCTTTCATAAATTTTCTTCCTGTCATTCGTATTGTTAACCTGATTTAATGAAGATAAATTCATAAATTACACACACACTACTTGTGGAATGGGGTGCCTCTGTAGTTGTTTTTTCCCAGAGATAACCTACTTTACAGCCCCTGAACAATGTAGTCTGTTGGGAGTCAGTTTTTAGATAGAAGAAATTCTAGACTGTTACTATAACTTCATGGAGGATAGCAGCCTTGGACAGAGCTCGATTAATTGTTTAAATAAGTCTTAATTGCATATTGTTACTATTGCTGAGGACAATTTGAAATTGTACCAATATTCCCATATCACGCTGTATGCAAAAAATAAAATATAAAAATAACATAAAAAAAAGAAAGCCTTGTCTTCGAGATCTGAAGTTCTTTCTTCTGCTATTGCTGAGGCTTTCCAGTGCATTTTGTATTTCTCTGAGTGTGTCCTTGACTTCCAGAAGTTGTGATTGTTTTTTATTTATGCTATCCATTTCACTAAAGAATTTTCCTTTCATATCCTGTATCATGCTTTTTATTTCTATCAGTTAGACTTTCACCTTTCTCTGGTGCCTCTTTGATTAGCTTAATAATCGACCTTCCAAATTCTTTTTCTGGCAATTCGGAGATTTCATTTTGGTTTGGATTCAATCCTGGTGAGCTTATATAATCTTTGGGGGTGTTGAAGAACTTTGTTTTGTCATATTACCAGAATAGTTTTTCTGGTTCCTTCTCATTTGGGTAAACGAGGTCAGAGGGGAGATCTGGGATTCAAGGGCTGCTGTTGAGATTCTTTTGTCCCACAGGGTGTTCCCTTGATGTGGTGTTCTGCCCTTTCCCCTGAGAGCCAAACTGTAGTGATTGTTTTTGCTCTTTTGGATCTAGCCACCCCGTGGCACTACTGGGCTCCAGGCTGGTACTGGGAAGTGTCTGCAAAGAATCCTGTGATGTGATCCACCTTTAGGTTACTCAGCTGTGGATACCAGCACCTGCTCTGGTGGAGGTAGCAGGGGACTGAAGTGGACTCTGTGAGGGTCCTTGGTTGTGTTTTTGTTTAGTGCGCTGGTTTTGTGTTGCTTGGCCTCCAGCCAGGAGGTGGTGCTTTCAAGAGTGCATCAGCTGCATCCCTAAAGGGAGGATGCAAACTTGCCCTAGGGACACCTTGTTAAGTATTTAAGTTTCTCAAGTGGTGGGGAGGGCCATAGAGCAGGTGGAGAATGACCACCAGGTCAGGGCACCGATAGGCCTGTCTGAGCTCAGCTTCTCCTAGTGCCGGGCTTGCTGTGGCTGCTGTGGGAATGGGGGTGTGGTTCTCAGTTCAATGGAGTTATAGTCCCCGGGGGATTATGGCTGCCTCTGCTGAGTCATGCAGGTTGTCAGGGAAGTGGGGGAAGGCTGGCAGTCACAGGCAGTTGATGACCTGGGCTAAGAACTTGCCCCAGACCACAAGCCTCCCTGTTGAGAATGCAACCAGACTCACAGTTTTTTGGCGTCTCAGGGAGCCTGCAGCTGTGATCCATTTCCTTCAAAGGGTCTGTGGATTCTTTCAGCTTTCCTGGTATGTTCATATTTGGAGTAAAAGTTCACAATATGAGTCTCCAAAAACTGCTGTGTCCATCCAAGTGGGAGCTGCAAACTAGTCCTGCCTCCTATCTGCCATCTTAATCCTCATTCAATTTTTTATTTTCTGAATCATGCTTTTGTTGTGCATTTAAAAACTTGTTGTCTAACTCAAGGTCACACAAGATTTTCTGTATTTTATTTAAAATTTTTATATTGAGTCTATGATCCATTTTTAGTCTATTTTTTATCAAATGTGAGATACAGAATGTGGTTCATTTTTATGCCTATGATGACCAATTGTTCTAACGTCATTTGTTGGTAATACTGTTCTTTCTCCATTGAATACTTTTGTTATCAATTGGCCATATTTGAGTGGGTCTATTTCTGAATTCTGTACTCTGTCCCATTGATCTTGTGTCTGTCTTTTCACCAATACCGCACTGACTTGATTACTGTAGCTTTAGAGTAAGTCATGAAATCAAGTAGTGTGAATCCCTCAACTTTGTTTTCCTTCTTCAAAATTATTTTCTCTATTCTTGTTGCTTTATCTTTCAATACAATCAGCATTAGATATCTACAAAAAAAATATGGCTAGAAATCTGATTGTGTTTGTGTTAAATCTATAGGTCAGTTTAGGGAGAATTGACATCTTACAGTGTTGGGTCTTCTGACACATGACCATTGTATATTTTTTCATTAATTTCAAACTTATTTGAGTTTTTCATCATTGTTTTGTAGTTTGAAGCATCCAGACACAGAACATTTGTAGATTTATAACTATTTCATTTTTTAAGTTTTATTTTGTTTTTAATTGACACATAATTATACATATTTATGGGATGCAGTGTGATTTTTGATACATATATACATTGTATAATGATCAAACAAGGATGATTAGTATATCCATCACCTCAAACACTTGTCATTTTTTTGTAGTGAGAACATTCAAAATCCTGTCTTATAGCTATTTTGAAGTATACAACACATTGTTGTTGACTATAGTCACCCTAATGTGCAATAGAATATCTGACAGTCCCACTACTGAGTATATATCCAAAGGAAATGAAATCAGTATGATGAAGACATATTTGCATTCCCATGTTTATTGCAGCATTATTCATAATGACTAAGGTATAGAATCAACTTAAGTATTCATCAACAGATGGACAGATAAAGAAAACATAGTATATATACACAATGGAATACTATGCAGCCCTAAAAAGAACAAAATTCTGTCATTTGCAACAACATGGATGAACATGGATGAACCTAGAGGACATTACATTATGTGAAATAAGCATAGCACAGAAGGACAAATACCATATGATTTTACTCATGTGGAATCTAAAAAAGTTGATCTCATAGAAGTAGAGAGTAGAGAGCCAGGCATAGTGGCTCACGCCTGTAATCCCAGCACTTTGGGAGGCCGAGGCGGGCGGATCACCTGAGGTCAGGAGTTTGAGACCAGCCTGAACAACATGGTGAAACCCAGTCTCTACTAAAAATACAAAATTAGCCAGACGTGGAGGCACGCGCCTGTAATCCCAGCTACTTGGGAGACTGAGGCAGGAGAATCACTTGAACCCAGGAGGTGGAGGTTGCAATGAGCTGAGATAGCCACACTGCACTCTAGCCTGGGCAACAAGAGCGAAACTCAGTCTCAAAAAAAAAAAAAGAAGTAGAGGGTAGAATAGTGGTTACCAGAAGCCAGGGAGAGTAAGATGGTGGGGGATGGGGAGAGGCTGGTCAAAGATACAGTGTTTCACTTTTATTATAACTATTTTAAATGGTATGCTTAAAAATTGTGGGTTTCAATAGTTCATTTCTTATATATAAAAAGATAATGTATTTTTGTATATTATCTTTATATCCTAGAACCTTATAAAACTCATTAATTACTTCAAGGAGCTTTAACTTTTATAATGTGTTTTAATTGTTTTTTGACAACCCTTCAAGGCATTATTTTATACATTCAACTTTCTTTTAGATTTACCTGTCTATTTGCCATTTTCTTTGCTCTTATTTCCTTTTCACATCTCATATTTTCCATCTCATTTTTATTCTTCTTGAAGTATATCCTTCATGCTTTATCTTTTGTACTTTTTCTTAATGAAAAACTTTCTCAATTTCTTAATATAAAAATGTGTTCATTTTGCTATCATTCTTCAAATATATTTTCTCTTGGTGTATAATTCTAGACTATAGTTACTTTCTTTCAATACATTGAAAAAGATCAATTCACTTCCATCTGACTTCCATTGTTGCTATTGAGGGGTCAGCTATCAGTATAAATGCCACTCTTTTGAATGTCATCTGTCTTACTTTCTGGGCCTACATTTTTGTTTTCCTTTTGTCTTTGCTGGTCTTCATTTTCACTGTTAGGGGTAGGTAGAAATATTTTTAAATATCTCACTTGAAACTGAGGGGCTTCTGGAATTGTGGGGTAATGTATTTCATCAGCTCTAGAAAATTTTTACTATATCTTCATTCTCTATTGTACTTTAGGATTCTATATGAAATACTGTTAGATGTTTTCACTCTATCACCCCATGTCTCTTAATCTCTTGTTTTATTTTCCATCCTTTATTTTCTCTGTGTTGAATTCTGGATAATTTTTTCAGACTTATTTTCAAATTCACCAGTTATCCTTTTATCCGTGAGTAATCTGCTAATAATTTTATACATTAATTATCATATATCCATATATATTCATTTCTAGAAGTTATAACTTTTCCAAATCTGTTGGATATCTGATTCTTTTCCAAATCTGTTGTCACTTTATAAGGTTTCCTGTTTGCACAGATACTTTGTCTTTTATTTACGTAAATATTGAAAGCAGGCCGGGCGCGGTGGCTCAAGCCTGTAATCCCAGCACTTTGGGAGGCCGAGACGGGCGGATCACGAGGTCAGGAGATCGAGACCATCCTGGCTAACACAGAGAAACCCCGTCTCTACTAAAAAATACAAAAAACTAGCCGGGCGAGGTGGCGGGCGCCTGTAGTCCCAGCTACTCGGGAGGCTGAGGCAGGAGAATGGCGTGAACCCGGGAGACGGAGCTTGCAGTGAGCCGAGATCCGGCCACTGCACTCCAGCCTGGGCGACAGAGCGAGACTCCGTCTCCAGAAAAAAAAAAAAAAAAGAAAGAAAGAAAGAAAGCATAGTTGTTTTACAACCCTTGACTAATAATTCCAATATCTGGAGACTTCGTGAATTTTGTTTTGTTGTCTGTTGTTTCTGTTTGTCCTTATGCATTGTGCTTTCTTTTTGTGTGAATAACACTGTTTGATGCTAAAATATTTTTGAAAACTTATTTGTGGGAAAAAAATTTGAGTTCTGGTATGAAAGGTACTTCCTCAAAAGAAAATGCACATTTGCTTAAGCCAAATATCTAAAGACACTATCTGTTCAAAATCACTCAGACTAAATTCAATGCTTGAGGGGTTTGGGCTTGTTTTGGCATTCCAAAAGATGTCAATTTCAGCTAACAATACATTGAAAGGCCAATTTACTTCTGCTTCACGCTGACCTGAAGGGTAGAGCCCTTTGGAATTTCAGCTTTAAATGGAGACGATCTCCTCTTAGACTCCCACCTTGGGCAGGCGATGTCACGTTGGCTGTTAAAGTTCCAACTTCTCCAGATTGGCAAAGACCTTCAGTGGCCTCTGGGCTCCCCGTACCTCTCTGGGTTCCTGCTTTCCCTTCAAATTTGCCCTGGAAATTCTTCACTCTTTCAGCTTTTCAATGTTTTTTAAAAACTTTTTTTTTTTTTTTTTGCATTTTATCCGTAATATATGAGGTTTTCTCCCTGCAAAAAGATTGGTCCAAATAACCTAACTGAATATTAATAGAAACAAATTAATGGATAATATTCAGAGAAAAGCCCCACTACAGATTGGAATTGTATAGGTCCTGATGTGACAGGGCTACAGTGCATTATTTTTATTTATTTTCACTTTATTGTTGTGAGGAGGGGTTGCCCATTCCAGTTTCTGCAAACAACAACCTTATTTTAGGGGAAAAATGAACATTCAATAGGAGTCTTCGTCTTTTGGCATCAGCAAAGAAAAGATTTTCTTCCCCATCTATTAGTGAGGGAAGGGTCAAAAACGTCTTTTTCTCTATCAGTTTCTCTTTTCAGACATATTTCTATAATTTTATAATTTCCTTTATGTTACAAAATATTTGTTAGCAATTCTCAAATTTGCCTTTCCTATTTTGTGCTTACAAGTCTTTTTTATTCTTCTTTCCTGTTTTTCTCTTATTTGCATGAGGACAAGGGTTGAGGTTTGTAAGTTTCTTTTTATGGTCTTTTTTGTGGGAGGGACAGAGGGATGAAGGAGAACTTTTTATTTTTCCTGTCTTACTTTAATTCTTGGTCTGCTAGCCTACATTTAATTTTTTTAATTCGCTTTCTTTGTTTTTCTGGGAAACCTAGCAAGTGCTGATGCAGAAGTTTCTGAGTTTTATGGCGATGGGATTGGATTCAGAAAAAAATTTTAAAGGTAAATAAATAAATAAGGGAGGATTATAAGAAGTTTCGAAGAAACTACAAGTCAGACTTTTTGTAACAACTGGATTATCTCATCTATTAATAAATCCAACTTCATCAAGCAATAACTTGCTGCTCTCTCATTATAATCAATGCTTAAAAAGTGTTCCTAGTCTTGTCATTCATGAGTCACCACTATTAAAAACTGCACTACCTAAGGGTTTTGTGAAGAAGGGAGACTCCACCCGTATACACCCACACTGAGTGAATCAAGAGTTGATACTTGAGAAAATAAAAGATAAGTAACAAGCCAAAATATGACAGAAGAGGCTGATACAAACAAAAAGATATCAAGCAGAAAAAAGAATACTGAGATATAAAATTAATAATTATTTGGGATTATGAAACCATTGGAGGCCATATTGTCACTTCATTACAAGTTGTGCATGTCTATAAATTATCTAGGACCTCTAGTTTTCTAAATGAGATATTACACCTTCACTGTGAATTCTCTTGATTTCTCCTAAATTCAGTGATCCTCTGTTCTGGTGGAGCCTTAGGAGATCCACTCTAATAATGTGTTTCATCACAGTCATTGAAAAAGCTAGTAAGAGGTATCATAAGAAAAAATTCCTCATTAAATCAGACTGGGAAATACCAAATTAAACAAAGTCAACCAATTTTCTCTAGTGTACATTTCCTTGAGCCTTCAGCATGCTAATTGGCTTCCCAAATATCTAAGAGAGAAGGTAGTATATAGTAATCCCTTTTTACTGAGCATGTCTTGGAACCCATGCTCTGTGGAACACACTGCGAGAAATTTAGCTGTATAGAGTGAGAATTTTGAAAAAGAGGGAGAGAAAATCTATTTCTTCATCCTGTTGCAAGTTACATTACCAGTAAAGCCCTAAGAGTCTTTATCTCATTTTCTAATATTGTGTGTAATACATTCACTATCCTTGGAAATCTAAGATATTGAAAAGTTAAGTAACTTGTCCAAGATCATACATTTGTAAGTGGAAGAACTAGGATTTAAGTTCAGAAGTTCTTGATTCATGCCCTTAACAGTATATCTATCAAAAAATCTTTCTGGTGTTTACACCCATTCCTGAGTAAGAACAATTCTTGTAAGAAGATGTGCATAAACACATAAATTTCCACAGGTCACTAACATTCTGATGGTTAAGACAGCTGTGTCATCAGGGATGGATTGAATGTTATGAAAGGTGTTTGGGTGTTTGTCCTGTACATACACTTTGATTAACTGGCCTAGCACACAGGTACAATTTAGAAGGACCTAACCTTCCACCTTGCTCATCAGGAATGAGAAAAATGCCTATGGCATTCATAAAGTACAACAGTCTACATAGCTTCTTCTATCACTGGGAGGGAGTAGGGTCCAGTTCCACCAACAGCATCTCCCTTCTGTCTGCTCCTCATATATTCATTCTCTTTTACATCCCTTCCTGATTCTAATCCAAGTTTCTGTTTTAGAAGTGATTATCAAGAAAAAAAATTGCTGGTGGAATTCTTATGTGGTTCATGTTAGACGTGAGATTTACAGAGAACTTGACAGGTACCAAGTCTCATTCCTTTTAAATGATACACTAAACGTGCCCAGAGATGTTTCAGATTGTCCCAGGAACATACATACCAGGATTCGTTAGGGCATGATGTTTATCTGTGCATCCAAGTTGAAATGGTGAAAGACTTGCATATGATTCCTTCCAAGTCCTCAACAATTTATTTTTAAGGAGACAAGAAGGTTTTATATTTAAACCAAGTCCAAAAACCCCCACAAGTACAATAATAGAGAATCGGTTAAATAAAATATGTAGTGCCGATGTGACAAAAGATCAAAAAGTCTTTAAAATGTTTATAGGTTATTAATGATAAGGAGAAACACTCATGATGCAACTTACTCATTCAGCAAATATTTATTTAGCATGTACTTCGTATCAGGCTTTTTTTAAAGACTGGGGACAGACCGAATAGATATAAGCCGCCCCCTCCTCCATGCCCCTTATGTCAAGGGAATCACTGGAGGGCCCACTGCCCCAGGGAATGAAGGTCCTCTGAGTCAGAAGCCACTAACCAGATGATCCAGCAGCAGGACTGAGGGTGCCCGGGGCAAGTGCCAGCCCATGCCATCACCCTCACAGAGCCCCGGGTATGCTTGACCATTGAGGGCCAGGAGGTTAACTGTCTCCTGGACACTGGTGCAGCCTTCTCAGTCTTACTCCCCTGTCCTGGACAACTGTCCTCTATATCTGTCACTATCCGAGGGGTCCTAGGACAAGCAGTCACTAGATAACTTCTCCCAGCCACTGAGTTGTGACTGGGGAACTTCACTCTTTTCACATGCCTTTCTAATTATGCCTGAAAGCCCCATTCCTTTGTTAGGGAGAGACATTCTAGCAAAAGCAGGAGCCATTATACACTAGAATTAGGGAAAGGAAAAAGAGTAAATATATATACAGATTCTAAGTATGCTTACCTAGTCCTCCATGCCCACGCAGCAATATGGAGAGAAAGGGAATTCCTAACTTCCGAGGGAACACCTATCAAACATCAGGAAGCCATCAGGAGATTACTATTGGCTGTACAGAAACCTAAAGAGGTGGCAGTCTTACACTGCCGGGGTCATCAAAAAGGAAAGGAAAGAAGAAATAGAAGGGAACTGCCAAGCGGATATTGAAGCCAAAAGAGCTGCAAGGTGGGACCCTCCATTAGAAATGCTTATAGAAAGACCCCTAGTATGAGGTAATCCCCTCTGGGAAACCAAGCCCCAGTACTCAACAGAAAAAGCAGAATGGGAAACCTCATGAGGACATAGTTTCCTCCCCTCACGATGGCTAGCCACTGAAGAAGGAAAAATACTTTTGCCTGCAGCTAACCAATGGAAATTACTTAAAAACCTTCACCGGACCTTTCACTTAGGCATTGATAGCACCCATCAGATGGCCAAATCATTATTTACTGGACCAGGCCTTTTCAAAACTATCAAGCAGATAGTCAGGGCCCGTGAAGTGTGCCAAAGAAATAATCCCCTGCCTTATCGCCAAGCTTCTTCAGGAGAACAAAGAACAGGCCATCACCCAGGAGAAGACTGGCAACTAGATTTTACCCACATGCCCAAATCTCAGGGATTTCGGTATCTACTAGTCTGGGTAGATACCTTCACTGGTTGGACAGAAAAGGCCCAAGTGGTAATAAAGGCACTGTTCATGAAATAATTCCCAGATTCGGACTTCTCTGAGGCTTACAGAGTGACAATCACCTGCTTTCAAGGCTGCAGTAACCCAGGGAGTATCCCAGGCGTTAGGCATACAATATCACTTACACTGTGCCTGGAGGCCACAATCCTCAAGAAAAGTTGAGAAAATGAATGAAACACTCAAACCACATCTAAAAAAACTAACCCAGGAAACCCACCTCGCATGGCCTGCTCTGTTGTCTATAGGCTTACTAAGAATCCGAAACTCTCCCCAAAAAGCGAGACTTAGTCCATACGAGATGCTATATGGACGGCCCTTCCTAACCAATGACCTTGTGCTTGACCGAGAGACAACCAACTTAGTTGCAGACATCACCTCCTTAGCCAAATATCAACAAGTTCTTAAAACATTACGAGGAACCTGTCCCCGAGAGGAGGGGAATTATTCCACCCTGGTGACATGGTATTAGTCAAGTCCCTTCCCTCTAATTCCCCATCCCTATACACATCCTAGGAAGGACCCTAGCCAGTCATTTTATCTACCCCAACCGCGGTTAAAGTGGCTGGAGTGGAGTCTTGGATACATCACACTCAAGTCAAACCCTGGATACTGCCAAATGAACCTGAAAATCCAGGAGACAACACTAGCTATTCCTGTGGACCTCTAGAGGATCTGTGCCTGCTCTTCAAGAGACAACTGTGAGGAAAGTAACCAGAATTGTAGATCCTCATGGCCCTCGCCATATTTTTCTTTTTACTGTTCTCTTACCCCCTTTCACTCTCACTGCACCCCTCCATGCCACTGTACTACCAGTAGCTCCCCTTACCAAGAGCTTCTTTGGAGAATGCGGCTTCCCAGAAATATTGATGTCCCATCATATAGGAGTTTTTCTAAAGGAAACCCCAGTTTCAAAGCCAACACCCATACGCCCCTGCACTTCAGGCCATACATTTCAATCCCTGTATCTTTAACCTCCTTGCTAAGTTTGTCTCTTCCAGAATCGAAGTTGTAAAACTATGAATGGTTCTTCAAATGGAGCCCAGATGCAGTCTATGACTAAGATCTACCACAGACCCCTGGACCGGCCTGCTAGCCCATGCTCCAATGTTGATAACATCAGAGTCACCCCTCCCGAGGAAATCTCAACTGCACGACCCCTACTATGCCCCAATTCAGCCAGAAGCAGTTAGAGCGGTCATTGGCCAACCTCCCCAACAGCACTTGGGTTTTCCTGTTGAGAGTGGGGACTGAGAGACAGGACTAGCTGGATTTCCTAGGCCGACCAAGAATTCCTAAGCCTAGCTGGGGAAGGTGACCGCACCCACTTTTAAACCTGGGGCTTGTAACTCAGCTCACACCCCACCAATCAGGTAGTAAAGAGGGCTCGCTAAAATACAAATTAGGCTAAAAGTAGGAGGTAAAGAAATAGTCAAATCATCTATCATCTGAGAGCACAGGGAGAGAGACAATGATTGGGATATAAACCCCAGGCATTTGAGCCGGGAGGGACAACCCCCTGTGGGTCCCCTCCCTTGTAATGGGAGCTCTGTTTTCACTCTATTAAATCTTGCAACTGCAAAAACCAAAAAGACTGGGGGCAGAGCAGTGAATAAAGTACTCATGATCACGGGACTTGCATTCTGATGGAGGGACAGATGTCAACAGGAGTCAGATGAATGACAGAGGTGTGTCATCCATTGAGGTTCCCATGGAGGCTGGAGCCTCTCCCTAACCTCAGCTTTACTGATACCAAACACAATTGCCCTCCTCCGTTTTCTCCAGCATGCTGTTCAAATAGTATCATTTTCTCAGTGTGCCACGATGGAGAAAATGTTAGGAAGTCCTACACAAGGAAAATAAACAGGTAATATAACAATTATTGATATGAAGGAAAGATAAATCAAGGTCAGGAGAAGAATAATGGCAGTGTGATTTTATGCACCTGGTAACAAAAGACCTGTTCATGGAGAGAATTTTTGAGCAAAGCTCAGAATGAAGTGAGGAAATAAGCCATGTGGATAGTTAGAACCTTCCAGACAGAGGGAACAGCAAGTGTAAACGCCCTGAGAAATGAGCATATTTAGTATGCTAGAGGAACAGTAAAAAGGCCAGTGTTGTTAAAGAGAGTGAAAAAAGATGATAGAGATGTAAGTGAGATAACTTGAATATCCTTTTGACAGAGAAAGCATAAAAGGGAACCAGTTTATACCAAACTCAGCAAGCTGAAGTCAAAAGAAACTAAGCCTCTTTTGATGGGGCATGAACTCTCCAGACCATTATAATATTCACCTAATCGGTATTTTTGTGTCATCTGCCTGGCTCTGGAACAGCTATTTAAGTTTAAAATCCATGCTGTTTGTATGATATGTACATCCACAAACAGCAACTATTACTGAGTGATTTTTAATTTCTTTCTTCTTCTTGTTCTTCCTCTGCTTCTGCTTCTGCTTCTGCTTCTCTTCTTCTCCTCCTCCTCCTACACCTCCTCCTCATCCCCCTTCTTCTCCTTCCTGTTCTTCTCCTTCCTCTCCTTCTCCTTCTTCTTTCTTCTTCTTCCTGATGGAGTCTTGCTCTGTCACCCAGGCTGGAGTGCAGTGGCAAAATCATAGCTCACTGCAGCCTCGAACTCCTTGACTCAAGGATCCTACTGCCTCAGCCTCTGGAGTATAATTTGCCTCTTGAAAAGTTTACTTTCCAAATTTTTACAAACAGCATGCTTTTTGTTGTTGTTGTTTGTTTGTTTGTTTACAATGAGAACAACAAAAATTAAATTGGTTTCGAAAGAATTGACTGAAAGTCTACCCAAGGAGGAAAAGCCAGTTTGGAATTCCACGCCACCTTGGCCAACAAAACTCCTTGAAAATAAAGGTAGTTGGAGATGTCATTGTTCTTTTCAGCTCAAGGCAGCCAGAGAAAGGTTGAGGAGAGGCTACAGGGGTGAAGTGGTTCTAGGATCAAGTTGAGCTGAAGCTGGAGTCCTCTCCTTGTGGTCTTAGCATATGCCCCTCTGAGTCAAGCAGCCACCATGTCTCAAGGAAAGCAACACATGTCACAGGAGATTTAACAGGCCCGAAGACCAGGTGGCACAAATAGCAGCCAGTTTTCAAAACTGTCAAAATACAAGTTGATCCTCTCACTCCTGGCTCAAAATTCTTCCATGGCTTCCCATCTATTGCATCTAGAATAAAATCCAAACTCTTTCAGAGCTTACAAAGTTGTGCGTGATGTGGACCCTGCTTACCTCTGTGGTTTCATCCCTTCCTATTCTCCCTCTTGCCTACCAGGACCTTTCCACCCTGAAGATTTTTGTTTCCTCTTTCCACCTGTTACAGATTGGGTTTTCCTAGAAATAGACCCTGAGGCAGGGTTTAGCATGCAGGCTATTCATGAAGGGGTCAACACCCATGGAGGTAGGAGGTTCAAGCAGATGTGGGCAGAGGGAGAAGTCCAAGCTGCGGTGCCAGCCCAGGTGACCTGATGAGGCACTCTGGAGTTAGAATGGCCCTTCGGGATTGTTCCAAGTTGGGACAAGATGATGAGAACTTTGTATCCCTGCCTCTGTCAATCACTGGGGATGGACCACCTTGGGCAGGGACATGGCCTCTGAGGCGGTGATTCTCTGCAGCTGAGGCAGCCCCTATAGGTACTGACAGCTGGAGGCTGTTTGCTGGCAGCTCTCCCAGCAGCTGGGGCAATAAGACCTTCCTTAAACGGAGGTTGAATTGTCTCTGCCAAAAAAAAAAAAATGGTATGTGGAAGTCCTAACCCCCAGCACCTCAGAATGTGGCCTTATTTGGAAATAGTCTTTACAGAGGTGATCAAGTTAAAATCAGCTCGTTAGAATGAGCCTAATCCAATATGACTGATGTATTTATAAAACAGGGAAATTTGAACACAGATTCACATAGTAAAGATGATGCAGCAAGACACAGAAAGAACACCACATGAAGACAGAGGAAAAGCCAAGGAGTACTAAAGATTGCCAGCAAACCACCAGAGGCTAGGAGAGAGGCATGGAACAGATTCTCCCTCGCAGCCCTCAGAATAAACCAACCCTGCCAACACCTTGATCTTGGACTTCTACCCTCCAGAACTGTGAGACAATACATTTCTGTTATTTTAAGCCACGCAGTGTGTGATGATTTGTTACTGCAGCCTCTGGAAAGGAATCCAGGGAGCTCTGGGCAGCACATTACACAGTGAATACCTCATTTTACACATTCCCATATGCTCTATGGAGATGATATGCTGAGTGTTTTTTCTTTAACTACTCTCTCTCATCTCTCCTGGTCATTCTAGTGATTATCTGTTTCTGCTGAAGTGGTGCAGTAGGATTGACACCCCCTAGATGTTTGTCAGTCACCCTGACACTAGAACTCTATGCTCCCTGGGCCAGATGTTCCACCTATTTCTGTTAGTACATTACTAGATCTCCAGTCTGTCGTGTAATAGGTGCTCAGTGAAACTGTGTTTGTGAGCAAATAAATCAATCAATGAATGTTGAATATTCATGTACATGTGAACACTCGATAATGTCTGAAAGTCAGCTAAGGGGTTGCTTTGTGGAACTGGGCCGGAGTCAGAACTAGAAGCAGCACATCAAATTTAGAAGCTGAGAATGGAAAGGTATCTGTCCTACAATAGCAATGCTAGGGACCAGGAATGAACTGAGGATTCTGGAAACAAGACTACATAAAAGGCAAATTTACAAAGCATCAGATCAAAGTAGTGACTGAGAAGCAGGTGTAAGGAAGAACATGAGGATATGGAAATACACAGATAACTGGAGAGCAGGGCGGCGTCGGGAGTCTCACTCAGGCAGGTAACAGAGGCTTGTATTTTCCAATGTAAAGAAGTTAAAATCAGAAACCAAAAACTCAGGAGATTCTGTGTGTTGAGAACACAGCAAATGACACGAGCAGTAGTGGAGAATTGTGCACTCTTGAAACCGAGGCAGTCTTTCACCTAAGCCGGAAAATAAGACCATAAGGTCTTCAAGTTAGATTTTGATCCCTCCACCAGCTCTACCATTTGCTAGTTGGGGGACCTAAGGTAGAGAAGTTTTAAAACACTTCTGAGCCTCAGTTTTCTCTCGAACGATACGCATATAGAAATGGCTATCTGACTGACAGTGTTTACTAAATGTGACTTGCTTTCCCTTATGTGCCTCCTGCAAGGATCAGAGCTGTTTGTTGCGCATCATGTACATAGTGGACAAAAGCAAGCACTTTAGGGAATTGGTGAGAAAAATTAGTCAGTGGCAATGGGGTATATCAAGGCAGGGTGATGGCAGCTCCCTCCAAGTAGAGAAGCTACCCTCCCAGGGACTTCCCTTGCTTAGGGAATCTGAAATAAAACCAGGCAACCTAAAGTGGTTCCAGTCTATGCCTCATTCTAAGAGCTGTTCTGGAAGAAATAGAACTTTCTAACATATTGTGATATAACTCCTCCTTCTCTCATCCTAATGCCTCCAAAAGCCCTATATTGCTTCACACGTGTCTGCTTCTCATTATAAGGGAGCATGTTTGTATTCCTCACAGCATCTAGCACATTACCTTGCACATAAAAGTTGCTCAGTAAACGTTGAATTGTCCGATGTTGCTCTTGTTTCATAGGCTCCTATTTTACAAGCTTCTGTGACCATGACAGTTATAATATCAAGAATATTTTTTAAATAAAACCTTGACTTTCATTTCTGGTCAAATTGGACTAACAAAGGCCATATTTACTCTCCCTCCTAAAACAACTAGAAAACTAGAAAACCATATGAAACAATAAGTCTCAAGATATTAGAGATCAGGCAATGGAGAACAGTGACTCAACCCTAATAGATGGGAAACAAACAAGGTAAATCCTGCAATTACCAGTTTATTGCTTGGAAAGGGATTCCAGGATGTGGGGTGGTCATCCTGAGTTGAGGAGAAAGAACAAGGAGTCCAGGGAGGTGCAAGGTTGCTAGAGTCCACAGGACAGAGTACCAGACAGAAGAAAACTGGACACAGAGAGAGCTCTAGAGAATTACAGATGGATCCCTTGAGTATTTAGCTGAGTACTGATCAGCACGTGCTTGTGAAGAAACTACCCAAGACCAAAGAAAGAACCACTTAACAGATAGGAGGAAACAATCTCCAAACCTCATGCAGAACAAAAAACAGCCCTTGTTCCCACCAGACAGAGTAGAAAACCCCAGACATGGTAGTGGGCTAAATAATGATCCTCTAACGATGTCTGTACCCTAATACCCAGAACCCATGAAATTTGTTACATGGCAAAAAGGACTTTGCAGCTGTGATTACATTAAGGGCCTTGAGAGGAGGGGTGATTGCATTAAGGGTCTTCAGAGGGGGATTATCCTGGATTAATCTGAATGGGTCCAATGTAATCACAAGGGTCTGTCTAAGAGGGAGATAAGAAGGTCAGTCAGAGAAGGAGATGTGACAATGGAAGTACAGGCCAGAGAGGGAGGAAGAGAGAGAGACAGACAGGAAGATGCTGTGTTGCTTAGTTTGAATGTGGAGGAAGGGCCCACAAGCCAAGGAATGCAGGCACCCTGTAGAAACTGAAAAAGACAAGGAAACAGATTCTCCCCTCAGAGCCTCCAGAAGGAACCCCAGCCCTGCTGACATTTGACTTAAGCCCAGTTAGACCAATTTTTAAACTCTTGAGCTCCCAAACTGTAAGATAATAAAACTGGCCAGGCACGGTGGCTCACGCCTGTAATCCCAGCACTTTGGGAGGCCAAGGCGGGGTGGGTCACAAGGTCAGGAGATCGAGACCATCCTGGCTAACACGGTGAAACCCTGTCTCTACTAAAAATACAAAAAAAGTAGCCGGGCATGGTGGCAGGCGCCTGTAGTCCCAGCTACTCGGGAGGCTGAGGTAGGAGAATGGCGTGAACCTGGGAGGCGGAGCTTGCAGTGAGCCAAGATTATGCCACTGCACACCAGCCTAGGCGACAGAGCAAGACTCTGTCTCAAAAAAAAAAAAAAAAAAGATAATAAAACTGTGTTGCTTTAAGCCACTAAATTTGTGGAAATTTGTTATGGCAGCAACAAGACAAGAAAGGCAAATAGAAGCTGCCCAGATTAGAAATACTTTTTATTTATAGGCAATATGATCAAGTATGAACAACCCTAGGATATTTCCCAAAACCTGGTAAGCATTGATTGGCCAGTGAATTTAATAAGATTGTAGGATAGAAGATCAATATTCAAAAACTAATTGTATGTCTATGTTATAGTAAAAAAAATTTGAAAATTAAAATTAAGCCAGGTGTGGTGGCTCACACCTGTGATCCCAGCATTTGGGGAGGCCTAGGCAGGTGGATCACTTGAGGTCAGGAGTTCAAGACCAGCCTGACCAAGATGGTGAAACCCTGTCTCTACTAAAAATACAAAATTAGCCAAGCATGGTGGTGCATGCCTGCAATCCCAGCTACTTGGGAGGCTTAAGCAGAAGAATTCCTTGAACCTGGGAGGCAGAGGTTGCAGTGAGCCAAGACCGTGCCATTGCACTCCAGCCTGGGCAACAAGAGTGAAACTCCATCTCAAAAAATATATATATATAAAAATAAAATAAAATTAATAACAATAACTGAATGCTGTAAACAACAACACATTGCCGAGATAAATTTTAAAAACACCTCAATAAATGCAGAGATACACTGTGCTCTACCCATTAGTCTACTCGATAATAAGAAAAAAATTTAGGCTGGGCAGGATGGTTCATGCCTATAATCCCAGCACTTTGGGAGGCCAAGGCGAGAGGATTGCTAGGAGTTTGAGGCCAGCCTGGGCAACATAGTGAGACCCCATCTCTACAAAAAAATTTTTAAAAATTAAAAGCCACATATAGTGGTGCACAGCTGTGGTCCCAGCTACTCAGGAGGCTGAAGCAGGAGGATCACTTTTAGGCCCAGGAGGTCAAGGCTGAAGTGAGCCATGTTTGTGCCACTGCACTCCAGCCTGGGTGACAGAGTGAGACTCTATCTCAAAAAGAAAAAAAAAGAAAAGAAAAGAAAAAATTTTGAATAAAAATGGGCACAAGATTTAAACAGACACTTTAGCAATTAAGATGGTGAATGGCAAATAAAGCACATTCACCATCTTATGCTCAACATCATTCACAGTTGTGGAAATGCAAACTAAAACCATAATGGGATACCACCACACACCTAGTAGATGGCTAAAATTAAAAAGACCAACCATATCAAATGTTGGCAAAGATGTAGAGCTACCAGAACTCTTATATACTGCTGATGGTAATGTGAAATAGTGACAGATGCAGGCGGCAGACAAATGCCTAGGCAGATCAGGAAGTGTCCCCAGAGAATCTCTGATCCACCCCACAAGTGTTTATACCAGATGTTTTTGTGCAGATAAGGGAACCTGCACAGGGTCTAGCCTGGGCATGCTCACAACAGACTGGAGGCCCAAATGCACTGCGGGAATGGAGTAGAGCTACCAGGAATTCAGGCCTTATGCAGTGGAGAAGCCTGGTCTCTTCAGCTCATGTGTGGTGGTCTGGTATTCAATCTGTGAGGTGGGAGTCTGCAGGTGGGACTCCCTCTTTTTGCTGACAGCTTTCTTTTCACTTAATAAATTCCATCCTCTTCACCCTTCAATGTGTCCACGTGTCTAATTTTTCCTGGTTGTGAGACAAGAAACTAGATTTAGCTGAACTAAGGAGCAAAAAATCTGCCATCAATAGTACATCCCTCTTGGAAAACAGTTTGGCATAATGTTAAACATATACTTACTGTATGGCCCAGCTATTCTACTCCTAAGTATTTACCCAAGAGATATGAAAGCATATGGCCATGCAAAGATTTGTACATGAATGCTTATGTCAGCTGTATCTGTAATAGCCCCAAAGTAGAATCAATCTAAATGTCCATCAACAGAAGAATGGATGAATAAATTTTGGTATACCCATACAATGAAATGCTACTCAGTAAACAAATGCAATAACCTTTTGATACAAAAAACATGGATGAATCTCAAAATAATTATACTGAGCAAAAACAAAAAAAAGCTAAACAAGAAATTACATATTGTATAATTCTGTTTTACAGTAAATTCAAGACAATGCAAACTAATCCATAATGACAGGAAGCAGATCAATGGTTGCCTGGGGATACAGTTTAGGAGACTGGGGGGAATGGCATGATTATGGATTGCAAAAAAGCATGAGAAAGCTTTTACAGATGATAGATACGCCCATTATCTTAATTGTGGTAATGTTTTCATGGATGTGTATCTATGGCAAAACTTATAAAACTGTACATGTTAAATATGTGAAGTTAATTATATGTCATTATATATCAATAAAACTGTTCAAAAATATAACACCTCAAGAAAATGTAAGAGAAAACCCCATTTACAAAATCAACAAAAAATTAAATATCTTGGAATAAATTCAACATGAACCCTTTAAATCCTATATGAGGAAAACTTTAAACACTCCTGAAAGATACAAAAGTAGACTTGAACAAATGGGATGATATCCATTTGCTTTTAAATATGTTCAACAACATAGCATTACTTCCTAGGTTAATTCAGAAATACAATGCAATCCCAATATAAATCAGTTACTTTATGGGGTTGGACAAACTGATACTAAAGTTTATTAGGAGAAAAAAACAACAATGGCCAGATAAACACTAGGGGGAAAAAAACTAAAGGAGAGGAACCAACTTATTAGTCGGTAAACATGTTTTAAGGGTCTATAATTAAAACAATGTGGTACTGACATATGAATAGACAAATAGATCAGTAAAATAAAATACACTTTCTGTCCATAAATAGACCAAATTCTATGTTAAATTTTAATACATGTTAAAGATCTGGCCTTGCAAATCACTAGGGTAAAGATGGACATTTTAATAAATGGTGCTTAGAAAGTGGAGTAGCCATTTTGAAAAAGACAAACAGAAACATTCATCATACCATAAACACCATCCACAAAAATAAACTCTAACAGATCAAGACTCTACATATGAAAATGCAGCGTCATATAAGTACTATAAGGAAACATAAATGTTTATCCTTGGTATAGGAGAAAGCTTTCTAACTATGACTCAGAAGGAAGAGTCAAAGAGTCAGTAAAAGAAAAGGTCAATAAATCTGAGTACGTAATACTAAAATGTTTTTGCAGGTCAAAAAGTTCACAAAGTCAAAAGACAACTGACAAACTGAGGGAAACATTCACAATATATGCCACAAAGTCTAATATCTCTTAATATAAAAATTACTAAAAATTGAGGGACAATTTCAAAATATATAGTGCATCATTAATATCTATAATTATATTATGTCAATTAAAAATAAAATTTAAAAATAAACTAATAAAAATAATTTTGGCCGGGCATAGTGGCTCACACCTGTAATCTCAGCACTTTGGGAGGCTGAGGCAGGCAGATCACTTGAGGCCAGGGCTTCGAGACCAGCCTGCCCAACATGGTGAAACCCCGTCTCTACAAAAAATACAAAAATTAGCCAGGCGTGGTGGTGCACGCCTATAGTCCCAGCTACTCAAGAGACTGAGGCAGGAGAATCACTTGAACACTTGAATCTGGGAAGTGGAGGTTGCAGTGAGCCTAGATCACACCACTGCATACCAGCCTGGGCGACAGAATGAGACTCTGTCTCAATAATAATAATAATAATAATAATAATAATATTTTTAAAAATCATGGGAGGAAAAAAATAGAAAAATAGTAAATAAATAAATAAATAAGAGCCTATAATTAATAACAATAGCAACTACCACTGTGTATATATGTGTGTGTGTGTGTGTGTGAGTGTGTGTGTGTTTGTGTGGGTATGTATACATGGCTCTCAAACACATAAAAATATTCGAACTCACTCATAATTAGAGCATTGCAAATTTAAAAGTATGGCACCACATTCATTCCTCAGGGAATGCAGGCATTCTCAGATTGCTGGAATGCAAATTACTATAGACCTTCTAAAGAGAAATTTAGCAATACCTAACTAAAGTACTTAATGCACTTACCGTTTGACCCATCAATTTCAAGACTAGGAATCTAGTCTGAAGTCTGAATGTAGCAATACAAAAATATATACGCACTAGGTTATTCATTGTATCATTGTTTGTAATTGCAAAATATTGGAAACATCCAAAATGCCCATACATGGGAGAGCAGTTGAATAAACTATGGTGTATCCACATAGTGGTGTGCTATGTAGCTGTTTAGAACAAACAAAAAAAAACAAGAAAAGAATTACTAAGATCTCTGAACTGATTTAGAGTGAAAATATCAAAGTGCAAAAGAGTATCTATAATATGCTGCATCTTTTATAAGTAGAGGATATAATAAAATATAAACATATCTGCTCCTTTGTCCAAAAGAAATATAGGAAGGATAAACCAGAAACTAAAGACTTTTGTTTTCTGCAGGGAATTGTCAGCAAAAGGAGGGAAAGAAAAAGCAAGTGCGAATGGGTGAGAAGAGATGAACAGAAAGCTATTCTCTGATTACACTCTTTTTTTGTAGCTTTGACTCTTAGAAACATGTTTTACGTATATTCTCCCCAATAAATCACTGAAATAAACCAAGATGTGAGGGCAACCCAAAATGGAATACACATGATAATAAATTAACCAAACTGTGTTACAAAAGAATAACATAACCACACTGAAGGAGATAGAGAAGAAAAGTCCTAATCTAATTATCCTTTGAATTAGTGTTTTGACTGGATACCATAAGGCTAAAGACAAAAAGAGCTGCATACAAATACTGCACTCTAGTTAGTAAACCTGGTTCTCACAGATATATGGGTTGGTAATTCTGAAATTATTTTATATAAAGTCTAAGGTTGAACAAAAAAGTAAGTATATTTTAGGTAATGAGGGTCACTTTTCTCAATGTCAGAGTTCCAAATAAGGAAAGCATTAGAATGAACCTTGTGATATTGGATTGGAATTGGAGGTAGGTATCAGAAGGACCTCATAGTTTTTAACATACACATACAGATAGCTAGATACATAAATAAATCCATATATGTGCATACACATGGGTTAGTATACACACATATATTTTCTAGCTCTATCTACCGAGAGATCATAGAAGTAGTGATACCCAGTATTTACCACATTTACCACATACTGTATTTACAGTATTTACCGCAATTACTGTCCAGGTCCTGTTTCCTGAAACACCATTCTTCAATAAAAGGAACAGAGCTCCTTGGAGAAGCAGTTGATTCCAGGGCAGGGGCAAGAAAACTACCAGGTGAGCGTGGAACATTTTGTGGTACCAAAAAATAAGAATATGCTCAGAAAAGGATGGGGGTATGTCAAAAGAACGCAGGAGTCAACCCAAAGAAGCTCCTAATAGCCAAAGATGGAACAGCCTGAGAAATGAAATGAATAATGATAGTGTTGGATAATAACCCACAGAATAAAATAAATTATTCACGAATCTATGTTGACAGAAACAATTAAATACATAAATAGCAGATGGAAATGGACAGCCCTCCATTACTGAAAAATTCCAATTTAAAACATTTGCAAACAATGAGAGAAATGCAGAATCTCCATATGGCAAATACCATGATAATAACTGTTGCAAGTAAGATCTACTGATGGATGTTAAAATCAGTGGGGGGAAGTTTGAGGAGAAACAGGATACTAGTATATTCTAAAAATACCCCTCTGAAGATATTAATCAATTCCAAAGAGGAAAATAGTAACTACAGTAGAGAAACTTGGCAGACACCACCTTAATCAAGTAATCAAGGTTAACATCTCCAGTAATAAGATATATTGGCATCATGTACCTCCTGATATGATGCAATAAAGAGAACATAACTTCTATACGATTCTTGTAAAAAATGCATAACCTCAAACTAATCATGAGAAAAAATATTAAAACTCAAATTAAGGACATTCTACAAAATAACTGACCAGTGCTCTTTTAAAAGTTTCACAGTCATAAAAGGCAAGGAAAGACTGAGGAACTGTCACAGATTAGAGGAGACAAAGGAGACACAACAACGATATACAATATGAGATCCCAGAACATAAAAAGAACATTTAGGAGGAAAATTGGTAAAATTCAAATGAGCTTCATAGTTTGATTAATTGTACTGTACCAGTGTTAATTTCCTGGTCTAGATAATTGTACTATGCTTATATAAGACATTAACATTAGGGGAGGCTAGGTGAGGTGTATACCTGAACTATTTGTAGTATTTTTGCAACTTCCCTGTAAGTCTAAGGTTATTTCAAAATAACATGTTAAAATAATCTCGTGTGTGTGTGTGTGTGTGTGTGTGTGTGTGTGTGTGTAGGCAGTAGAGAGAAGGAGATGTCACAAGAGTCACCAGAGATGTACGACAGTGATCAAATATGACATGAGCACCAGTAAACGCTAACATCCTAAATAGTGTAAAGGTGAATGCTCACCATCTAGAGACATGAGAAAGGCAAAGATGGGGGCATTAAGCCTCCTTAAGTTACAAAAATACCCCCTGGATTTCTGATATGTGATCCACTGAAAGATAAACTTATATGAGATTAGTCTAGTCAAGTCTGACAAGCCTGCAGGGGTTTAGTGAAAGCAGACTTGAGCAGGAATTAGAAGACCAGAACCAAGTGACAGCAAAAAGACAGGTGAAAACGCACCTTTACTGAGAAAGAAATGACCATTCTCTCAGAGCCTGAATGTCCTTGGAATTCCAGAAACTTCTTTTCTCTGATGTGTGAAGTTGAGCACCCAGTGAGGCAGGTACTGAGCAGCAGCAGAGTATCAAGTACCTGGTGGCTGACTTCTTGTGCTATTATCTTTTCACTGTGTTGGTTACATTCTTACCGACTTCCTTTTGTTGATCTTGGAGTAATGCCCATGTGCTTAAAAGCTACTTCAAAAGATGAACTATTCAAATATCTTTGTTCTCATGCCTGTAATCCCAGCACTTTGGGAGGCTGAGGCAGGCAGATCACCTGAGGTCAGGAGTTCGAGACCAGCCTGGCCAACATGGCAAAACCCCATCTCTACTTTTTAGTAGAGCATGGTGGCATGTGCCTGTAATCCCAGCTACTCGGGAGGCTGATACAGAAGAATTGCTTGAACCCAGGAGGCAAAGGTTGCAGTGAGCCGAGGTTGCGCCACTACACTCCAGCCTGGGCAACAGAGCAAGATTCTGTCTCAAAAAAAAAAAACAAAAACAAAACACAAATATTTTTGTTCTCCCTTTTATTTTTTCATTCTACAGAATTTTCCTTTTATCATCTTACTGCTGCATCGGCTATTTCCAGAGGGGAAATACAATGCAACACTCAGCAAATAAATGTAGCCTCTGAACATTTTTACCACAAGCAACCACTTTAGTAGTGGAGTTTGTTAACATCACTTTTGCTGATAAATTGTCTCCATGCTAGATAAATGAATGTTAAGAGCTTTAGATTAGGCAAAGTGACAAGACAGGCAATCATTTCAGACTATTAGAGAAATGATAATTATTTTAATTTCAGGTAGGACAGGGAAAACATAATAACGGTATAGAACAGTAAGTACAGTTTTCTGGATTAAAAGAAGTGGGGGCCGGGCACGGTGGCTCACGCCTGTAATCCCAGCACATTGGGAGGCCGAGGTGGGCAGATCACCTGAGGTCAGGAGTTCGAGACCAGCCCGGTCAATGTGGTGAAACCCCGTCTTTACTAAAACTACAAAAATTAGCCAGGCGTGGTGGCGGGTGCCTGCAATCCCAGCTACTCCGGAGGTTGAGGTAGGAGGATCACTTGAACCCGGGAGGCGGAGGTTGCAGTGAACTGAGATCATGCCATTGCACTTCAGCCTGGGCGACAAGCGCAGAACTCCGTTAAAAAAAAAAAAAAGAAGAAGAAGTAGCTCGGAATATTATTGTGAAGGTAGGGAGGAGAAACAGGGTTTCTTTTGTGGCAGAGCAGTTCTAACGTAGAATGATCATGAAGCGCTTTTACTAAAAGTCAAAAAAACAAGCCCGTTGATAGCATATCTGCTAAGTTACATCCTGTTTTAGCCTCAGTTATCTAGATTCTGAGGAAAGCTTTTGTTCCAATGCATTATTCAAAAGGATATAATCCCAAGAATGAGAGAGAAAGGAAAGAGGGGCAGGGAAGGGGAGAGAATATTTACAGGTGGGAGGGCGCATGCAGGTGAGAGAAGATGTGCAGGTGGCATGTTCCTGAACTGTGTTTCTCAACTGGCCACAGCCTCTCAAGAACATCTAGCTGATTCTCAGTTATGTAGGAAATTTTCAAAGAAGCCACACAGAGAAGCTCCTTCTACATCCTCTCATTTATCAAAGTCCTCCCCTACAGAGCTTTGTTTTCTCCCACACTCAGGGCAGCTGGGCCTCTGTTGGTCCAGCCAGGTCACAGCTGAGCACTGGAGCAGCTGTAGCATGATCATCATGGTTGAAGCTGTGCCCACAGCCTGGCCCTTGGCCTGAGGGGAAGCTGAGACAATCAGCGGTATTAGGAGATGAGGCAAAGGTGTTAGTGGGGGCTCCCGGGCAGTGGGAACAACGACGTGAGCCTTCACAGGGTTGCTCTAGCTTTGCTCCCTGGGAAGCAGGCTCTGAGATGAAGATCAGCATGCAGGACTTTTGGGAGGGAGTACTCCTGGAATCAACTCCTATAAGAGAGGAAAGAAAGAAAGGATGCAGAATCGGGAGGAGAAAAGTGGAGCGAGGATTGATTCCCAACAGAAGCCTCAGCCAATCCCCCAGGAGGTTCTGAAGATGGCATGGCCCTTCACCTGATCTGGTGCTAGGTAAGCTGCCCAAAATCCATTCTATGGATTCAAGACTGTGACATTGTGAAATATATATTGGGTCCTTGTCCCCACGCCCACCCCATTTCCAGGAATCTCCAAGGTGCTGTCTTTTTATGTGCTAATGTTGACTGATCGCTTCAGGGTGGGGCTGGTCACTGGAAAGACCAAGGCAGGATTAGAGGGTTGGGATTTTCAGCTCTACCCCTGATCTCTGGGGAGCAGGGAGGAGGATGAAGGTCAAGTTGATCGCCAATAGCTAATTGTTTCATCAATCATGCTTATGTAATAAATCCTCCATAAAAACCCTAGAGGACAGGGTCCAGGAAGCCTCCAGATAGCTGAGCACATGGAGATTCCCAGAGGATGGGACATCCAGGAAGGGCATGGGAGTTCCCCACCCCTTCTCTCATACCCAGCCCTATGCATCTCTTCATCTGTATCCTTTGCAAAACCTCTATAATACACTGGTAAACATAAGTGTTTCCCTGAGTTTTGTGAACCACTCTAGCAAATTAAGCAAACCCAAAGAGTGGGTTGTGGAAACCCCAACTTAAAGCCAGTCGGTCAAAGTTTGGAGGCCTAGACTTAGTACTGGTGTCTGAAGGGGGGAGGGGCAGTTTTGGGGACTGACCCCTCAATCTGTGGGATCTGACACTATCTCCAGGTAGATAGTGTTGAATTTGAATTGCAGGACATTCAGCTGGTGTGCACAGCCGACTTGTTTGCTTACCTGGTGGTAAGGAGAACCCCCTTCTCCCCACATTTGGTCACAGAAATCTTCTGTGTCAATTATGCTGTGTTCAGTGAGAGAATAGAAAAAAATAATTTGAGTTACCAAACAAGGGGTGAGGAGGAACTCTGGACAGGCCATAGGCTCAGGTGTCATTCCAAACCTGTAGCCTCTTTTTGGTTCTGAATCGCATCATCACAAAGTTCAGACCATGGGTCTAGATTTCCAAGATCCACATGCCTTGGGTCTTGAGAAGGTCTTGATCTTCATGAGGTCTAGAGGGGCAAAAGTTCCAGAAATAGCAACCACAGATTCAGCTCATAAGCTGTTGAGAGCAACTCTCCAGTTGCAACAAACATGAAAATGAAAGGGACATCTTCCTTCAGAGGTAGCCTTCTTAGGCCTCTGCAATTCCACAGCAAGACGTAGTGACCACAGCCAGTGTGACACATAATCGAAAATGCCTTCTCATAAGAGAGTGTAGGAGACTTGTCAGCAGAGAGATACCGCCTGCATACAGTACGGAGTCCTAGACACATAGGGCCATGGGGAAACAGAAATTAAGAGATTCCAAATATATTGTTTAGGGGAAAACAGAGCAATTCAAATAACATCTGGAGTCTGTGACTGGCATCATTACAAACACTTAGACTTTGCAAGAAGGCCTCAGTGTCCAGAATGACAATTTCAGAGTATGACCAAGGAATTTCCCAAGAAAGTTATGGCAACTACCCAGTGTCAACATTCACCTCTTGGTAGGGAATTTCCCCAGAGTTTAGTTTCACAGGTCACAGGCACTAGACAACTCGTATAGTTAGTCTAGTGTTTTGGAGAAGCTGAAACCCAGAAGAATGTTTTTGCCTCATGTTTCCTTCAGATACCACTGAGTCTCTATTATGCCTTTGGCAGTAGTAACCCAGGATTAGATAGGTTCTGAGATTTCATTTGGTTTGAGAAAACTGCTCTAGTGGTATAAATTGCTGGATGTACTTACTTTTAGCCAGTCTTGTGATAATTTGTATTCCCTGTTGACAATCTGAAGTCTTTAAAAGAGAGACAGAAGACTGGCTAATATAACTTCTAGGACCCAAGAGGATGACACCTATTCTTACAAAAGGCATTTCGGGCCATGTTGCTGGAGGTATTGATAACTCTGCCCAGACATTGAGAACCTTTCTAGCTGACAGTGAGCAGAATAAGAAATTGACCGAAACACATAATCTCTGGATTTTAATACGAAGTTTTAATTTTTGGATGCTTTAAAAGTTGGACACATTAATTCTCCCTAGGTAATTAATAGTAGGAGGAAATGTATATCTGAATATGGGCTGTCCCTATGTATTTTGGTGGAATATTTTTATATCATTTAACCTCACTGAAGACATTCTACTAGGCTGGGTAGGACAATGTGGTTGGACCTAATTTGCGAGACAAAGTAAAACAGAAGGTGGATTTTCAGCCATGAAACAACCTTAAAGTAAATCTAATTGATTTCTCATTCCCAACCACTTCCACTGGGCAAAATCTGTCCTGCCTATCAGTGGTCAAAGGACATCTCCGCCAAAGCAGAAGTTGGTACTGTGGAGGTGGTTTGACAAAAATAGGAGTAGGACAACTGCCCTCTTCCAGTAGAGAGCTGGCCACACTACTGGTTGACCATGGGCTTGCCAGTTCATCCAGTGGCATGCAAGAAGAAAATGTGGGTACAGTCATCATTACTGGAAGATTCATTGTTGTTACACATTTATGCCATGTGTTCCAATGTCAGTACAGCTAACGTCTGAATCTTCCTCAGCCTACTCTTCTGTCTATATTCATTGGTACAGAGCTTAGGCATGGGTAAGAAGGGTGTTGTGTATTAACCCCTTCAATCCCAACAGCTCTGATTATGTTATGTTATGTTGTTATGTTATTTGATGTTACATATAGGAGGGAGAGAATGTTTCTGTAGTTCACAATTTTAGGCAAAGTCAGTGGTTCTCATATTCTCATCCTTGGAAAGTTTTGATTTAGGAAACAAAGTTAATCAAAGCCAAGTCCAGTGGACATGGTGAATGACTCTAGTGTGGGGAACAGGATTGCTTCTTTCTAAAATAGTTTTTAAAAGAAAGGGTGCAAGAGGATGAGAGGAAAATGAAGAATGAGATGGGACTGAAAGGAAGTGGATGACTCTTGTGACTATTTCATATAGTAGCCCCACCACTGTTTCCAGCAGCATAGTTTTAAACTTATTTGAGTCAATGAAAGCATCTTCAGAATTAGTGTTTATTTGGTCTTTCAAGGCGACTATTCCGAAACACACTACTCATTTGGACATTCAAATTCTATCTGGGATTCATAAGGTCACCATATAATCTATCACCCCCAAAAGGGGTACTTTTGAGTGTGAAAAGTGTGCTAGTAATAATTATGCTGGAACAAAGGCATAAATCAGGTATTTCCCAGGCAAACTAGAACATATGGCACCCTAGATATGTGTAAAAACACCATTGTCATTCCTTGTAGTCATCCTTTTAAATACCATCAAAAATCTCTTCTCAAAGAATTTCCATTGTGAAGTCCTATAAAAGGAGAAACATTGAAATATCTTACTAATGTGGTATCATATTTAGATAGTGGGGAAGGACTTCATTCCTTTTATATCAGCTGTGTAGCGAACAAAAAAAACAAGTATAGAAAAATTTACTCAATTGACTGAAATTTACTTACTAGATATTTTAACTGTACCGTTCCAAATGGCTAGTGGGGAATGATATTTCTTTCCTAGGTAGCCTGAACTCCCTAGCTTTGCTGGATCTAGGTAAATTGTCATAGTGTCCTCTAGCACTGATTGGGTGTGGTTGTGGTGAATGAACCCTGTAATATGTTGCCCAGATCCTCCTTCAGAAATGAAGAACTTATTCTCCCAGCTACTAGTACTGCCCATTGATCACTCTCTGCTCTCAGCCACTTTCAGGGCTTGCCTTGGCTGAAAAAATTAAAACTCCCTTACCCAAGGTCTAAAAGGGGCAAGCCACATCCAATGTCTGAACAATGCAGCTTGTATAAAGGCCTAGCTCCCTTGCCTCAATTTGGGACAGCTCTAAAGAGCCATGCCAATACCAGAGCTTCCCAGGAGATCAGCCAAGGCCTTCACTGGGACCAGCAGTTTAACCTCTCCCTCTATCCAGTTGTGTTTCCATCCCCTTCTTTCTACAGGTATTGACCCCAAGAGCACTTCCTAATAAACACCCTACATGCTGATCTCCATCTATGAGTCTCATCCCTGGTGGCCTCACACTGTGACAGTCATCTTTAGTTCTGATGTTAGTCTAACATTTGATCCGTTCTGGTCTCAAGTCCTCAATAAAAGATTCAGATTTATTCTTGGCTCACAGACTTTTTATGAATGTCCTACATGGAGACACTAAAGGTCTCTGCTCTGAAAGCTGTCACTCTCCTTTGAGGATATGTTTAAGAAGGAATAACAGATATATCTGCACACCTTTAGCAATCAAACCAAACCCAGTATGCATCAAACCAAACTACAGCAAGCAGTTCTTTGAAGCTTGGAAGCCATTTACCTCATCCGAATTGTGGGGTCCTACTGCTAGTCTCTCCATAAGGCAGAAACTGTCCTACTCAGGGTGGATCCCTAGTGCCTTGCACAGAGCCACAAACAGAAGAGGCACTTGGTATGCATTTGGTGAATGAATGAATGTATGCCTGGGTAGAAAGATGAACCAACCAATGCAGTCCCCCATGGCAGTGCTTGAGAGCCCCTAGAACTGAAAATGACCAACTCAAGATAAGGAGATGGGAGGGACAAGAAGGATCAAGGGAATGAGGGGCAAATAGGAAAGTCCATAAGGGGGAAACAGAAGATTGAATCAAATCAAGCCAGTCTTCTACTAAAGGAGAGTTCTGCAACCTCAACCACTCCTTAACTTTCTCTCGCCTTAGTCACTTGTCACCACTTCCTCACCTCCATTCAACCTACTAAACTATAGCAGCATATTATAGTCCCTGCTTTATTGCTAAATTATTTGTGGCATTGTGAGAATTTGTCTGTGGCACCAGAATAGTCCTGGCTAACTCTAAATTCTTTTTATAGTAAGCCTTTTCTGCAGCAGTTGAAATTGAAATTAGAAACATACGAGCCTTGAGCGCCAAGCTAGGCTGATGAGCAGGAAGTGGTAAATGACTAACTACCTTATTAGATCATATTTTCATTGTACAATTCCTTAGAACAAAGACAGTTGCAGCCACAAGATTTGCTACCTAGTGATATAGTTGTGCTGAAGCCAGGAATAATTGTACCATGCTAAAAAGCCTATTCAAATCCATCATTGGGAAATACAAGGAAACTTCAGACACTTCAGGATTTACTATATTTTTTCTGGATAAACTATGACTTAATAAGGAAAGTTTTAGAAGTGATTCAGGGCATCAACTAACATGACACAAAATATTTTAAATAATGGCATAAATGGATCAGCGTTCTCTTGTTTAAAACTAAAATCGATTCTTTTTCTTTTTTTTTTTTTTTTTTTTTTAAGAAAAAAGACATTTAAGACAAAAGCCTTTAGGGGTCCTTTCAAATTCTCAAATGTCTGACTAGGGTTTCAAATAACAATGGATCAGAGAAGAAACCTCCCCCAACTACACCATACTTAAACACATTAATTATTACACTAGGCTGAACAAACTAATCCTGAATGCTCAACAATGTCATTAGTACTAGAGGCAGCGCTATTTGAAAGCTTTGACTTTTCCCCTGGTACTTATGCCTGATTACAGGTGTGCGAAAGTTTCCTATAGTATGTGTCTCACAAAATCCACTGGGAATGTTTGCCACATTTCATATCATGTGAAACATTAGGCATGTGTGTAGATAGGGTAGAACTCAGCATGAAGCACTGATCAAGTAATTATAAAGCACGAGGCAGAAACCAAATAGGTGGGCACTTTTTTACTACCCAGAACTGCTTCATAAGACTACTCCCAAGAGTCCAGGTTCTAGTAAAATTCTTTATGGTTAAGTGTTATAAGGTTATGCAAAGAATGTATAAACAATAACCAACTCCAATTTTTCATGGTTGCCATTATTATTTAGGGTTCCCATATTTAGTTACCTTCTAACAGTATAGGTCTGTTTCAAAAATGAATTTTGGAGAATGTTTAAACATTATAATCTTTTTAAAATAATTATTAGCCAAATAATCTCCCAATGAATGGATAGTGATTCAAATTTAGTCAACCATAATTTAAGAAGTTCTGTTGTTTACAGTTACTCCCAGAATAACTTAATTTAGCAATGTTCCAAGTTTGTCCTATGCCCACACTCTTGCAGAACAGCCTGTCAGTTATCTGCATTCGTACACCTGAGGGTGGAAGGAAATCATGTAAAATGTCAATAATGAAAGGGGTAAAAAGCATTTTCAGAACCTGATTTTCCCCATTCCTTACAATGTGCTCAGAGCAATGGGAGGGGAGAAAGAGAAAGAATACGTACATGTTAAAGGAAACCATAAAGGTTATCCACCTTTAGCTAACCACAGAATGTGCAAGTTTTACCAAGGTGATAAAAACCGCCCACTTCATTCATTCAGGAGGTAGTCACACTTATTTCGTGTCCAAAATAAACCTATACAACTGGAGGCATTGTGGAGGGGAGGGCGTCAAACGTTAACACATACTTAACAAGCAGGGAGAGAGGGAGAAGGAATACTATTTGGAGAACAGGGGAATGAAATGGAGTGTTCTAAGGACAAATTCACAAATATGCTCTTAGAGAAAATACTAATACAAGTGAATATGAACCACAAGATGTATTCTTTAACAAATTGATGGGAGATAAATAGACCACAAAGTTTAGTTTTATTCAAAATATATTTTCTCTTTTTTTCTTCCCAGCAAGTCAGAAGCATATGCCTCTTAGCAACATCATTGCCCTACGAGAGCTCACCAGAAGGACAGCTAAAAATGGGTCCATATGTACCTTCGGCAATAAAAACGTTTCAGTAACGGCTGCCTGTGTGCTTGTAATACAGAATTTAGCCAGGTTTATTATTACACCTGATGTTGTATATAAAATTGCATGTGCTATTTAAAAATCTCTGACAGACTTACGAAATTAACCATAGTATGGGAACTCTGTGCTAACATGATGAATAAATGACTGAACATGTGAATTTCTGTCTACGTTACTGGAAAACATTTCCCTTCATGTATTCTTTTTTTTTTTTTTTCTTTTTGGGATGGAGTCTCACTCTGTTGCCCAGGCTGGAGTGCAGTGGCGCAATCTCGGCTCACTGCAACATCTGCCTGTCTGGTTCAAGCGATTCTCCTGCCTCAGCCTCCCAAGTAGCTGGGATTACAGGCATGTGCCACCATGCCCAGCTAATTTTTGTACTTTAGTAGAGGTGGGGTTTCACCATGTTGGGCAAGCTGGTCTCGAACTCCTGACCTCAGGTGATCTGCCTGCCTCAGCCTCCCAAAATGCTGGAATTACAGGCATGAGTCACCCGTGCCCGGCCCTTTCTCATGTATTCTTGAAGCTTGTTCTCCAGTTTCATCCTTGCGAAGAGCTGGTATTAGAACAGGATCTATAATGCTTTTCCCCAAAGAGAGGGGAAAAATCCACTTTTTTTGCTATTTTTTTTAAAGAAAATGTTTTATTGACGTATAACTCACATACCATAAAATTCTCCATTTTTTAGCATACACATTAATATTATATATATTATGAGTGTACATACATATATATATAATTTTTTTTTTTTAGACAGTCTCGCTCTGTCATCCAGACTGGAATGCAGTGGTATGATCATAGCTCACTGTAATCTCAAACTCCTGGGCTCAAGTCATCCCCTGCCTCAGCCTCCCAAAGTGTTATGATTACAGGTGTGAGCCGCTGCTTCTGGCTATTTCTTATGTTTATAGAGTTGTGCCACTATCATCACAAACCAACTTTAGAAAATTTCCTTCACCCCAAATAGATCCCTCATGACCATTTGCAGTCACTTCTCATTCCTACCCCAGCCCAGGCAACCAATAATCTACTTTTGCTCTCTATAAATTTGTCTTTTCTGGACATTTCATATAAATAGAATCTTACATTATGTGGACTTTTGTGACAGGCTTCTTTCACTTAGCATAGTGTTTGAGTTGCATCCATGTTGTTGTATGCATGTTGAATGCATCAGTTCATTGTTCCTTTTAATTGCTGAATATTATTCCATTATATGGATATACCACATTTTGTTTAATCATTCAAAAGTTGATGGACATTTGGGTTAGCTATTATGAATTATGCTGCTATGAACATTTGTGTGCAAGTCTTCCTGTGGACATGTTTTCATTTCTCTTAGCTAGATATCTAGGGGTGAAATTGCTGGATTATATGGTAGATTTATGTTTAACTTTTGAAGAACCTGCCAAACTGTTTTCCAAACTGATTGTACCATTTTATGTTCCCATCAGAAATATATGAGGATTCCAGTTTCTACACATCCTTGCCAACACTTATTGTCTGTCTTTTTTATTATAGCCATTCTAGTGAGTATAAAATGGTATTTCAATGTTATTTTCATTTCCATTTCCCTAATGACAAATGAACCTGAGCATCTTTTTCATGTACTTACAGAACATTAGTATATCTTTTTGGCAAAATATCTATTCAAACTTTTTACCTATTTTTCATTTGGTTCATTTGCCTTATTACTATTATTATTATTCTTATTTGAGACGGACTCTTGCTCTGTCACCAGGCTGGAGTGCAGTGGCATGATCTCATCATTTGCCTTATTATTGAGTTGAAAGTGTGTATATATATATATATATATATATATTTTTTTTTTTTTAGACAGAGTCTCGCTCTGTTGCCCAGGCTGGAGTGCAGTGGCTCAATCTTGGCTCACTGCAACCTCCACCTCCTGGGTTCAAGAGATTCTCCTGCTTCAGCCTCCCGAGGAGCTGGGATTACAGGCACTCGCCACCATGCCTGGCTAATTTTTTATATTTTTTTAAGTAGAAACAGGTTTCACCGGGTTACCCAGGATGGTCTCAATCTCCTGACCTCGTGATCTGCCCCCCTCAGCCTCCCAAAGTGCTGAGATTACAGGCATGAGCCACCGTGCCTGGCCTATATAATCTATAAATAAATATTTATCATATATTTGATTTACTTAATATCTTTTCCCAGTCTGTAGCTTGTCATTTCGTTTTTTAGTGATGTCTTTTAAAGCGCAAAAGATTTTAATTTTGAAGTCCAATTTATAATGTTTTCTTTGGGTGTCATACATAAAAGATCTTAGCCTAATACAAGGTCACAAATATTTTTCTACTATATTTTTCTCTAAGAGATTTTCAGTTGTAACTCTTACATTTAGGTCTATGATCAATTTTGAGTTAATTTCTGGTTATGATGTGAGGGAAGAATCTAAGTGTTTTTTTTTTTTTAATTTGTATGTGCAATTGTCCTAGCACCATTAGTTGAAAAGACTATCCTTACCCCATTGAAATGCAATGGAAACTTTGTTGAAAATCAATTGATCATAAATATAAGGGATTATTCCTGGATTCTTAATTATGTTCTGTGGATCTATATGCCTATCCTTAGGCCAGTACTTCACTGTCTTGATTACTCTACTTTTGTAGCAATTTTGAAATGCTCCAGCTTTGTTGTTCTACTTCATGATTGTCATAGTTGTTCTACAGCTTTTGCATTTTCATGTAACTGCTTGAAATTTGTCAGGAAATTTGTCAATTTCTACCCAAAAACATACTGCTGGGCTTTTCATAGAAATTGAATCTGTAGATGTATTGGGGGAGAATTGCTGTTAATAACATTGTGTCTCCCAAAGAACATAGAATGTATATCCATTTATTTAAATCTTCTTTAATATCTCTTGGCAATGTTTTACAGTTTTCAGTAAACAAGTCTTGTACTTCTTTTAAAAATTTATTCTTAGCCAGGCGCAGTGGCTCACACCTGTAATCCCAGCACTTTGGGAGACTGAGGCTGGCGGATCACCTGAGATCGGGAGTTCAAGACCAGCCTGACCAACATGGCAAAACCCCGTCTCTATTAAAAATACAAAAATTAGCTGGGCATGGTGGCACATGCCTGTAGTCCCAGCTACTTGGGGGGCTGAAGCAGGAGAATCGCTTGAACACAGGAGGTAGAGGTTGCAGTGAGCTGAGATTGCACCATTGCACTCCAGTCTAGGCAACAAGAATGAAACTCTGTCTCAGAAAAGAAAAAAAAAGATTATTATTCTTAAGCTTTTATTCCTTTGGATGCTATATTGAATATAATTTTTTTAAATTTCATTTTTTGGTTGTTCATTGCTAACATATATAAATACACTTATGTGTATTTCTTGTATCCTGTAACTTTCTTGAACTCTTTTATTAGTTCTAGTAGGTTTTTGTGTGTGTGAATTCCTCAGTGTTTTCTTTTTTTTTTTTTTTTTTTTTTTTTTTTTGAGATGCAGTCTCGCTTTGTCACCCAGGCTGGAGTGCAGTGGTGTGATCTTGGCTCACTGCAAGCTCTGCTTCCCAGGTTCACACCATTCTGCTGCCTCAGCCTCCCGAGTAGCTGGGACTACAGGCACCCGCCACCACGTCCGGCTAATTTTTTGTAATTTTAGTAGAGACGGGGTTTCACCATATTAGCCAGGATGGTCTCGATCTCCTGACCTCATGATCCGCCTGCCTCGGCCTCCCAAAGTGTTGGGATTACAGGCTGGAACCACCGCGCCCCGCCAGTGTTTTCTATATACGTGATCATCTCATCTGTAAATAAAGAGAGGTTTTCTTCCTGTGAATAAAGAGAGGTTTTCTTCTTTGTTTTCCACTTGAATGCCTTTTACCTTCTTTTCTTGACTTATTGCAATAGCTAGAACCTCCAGTACAATGCTGAATATAAGTGGAAAGACTGGACATCTTTGTCCTGTTGCTGACTTTGGGGAAAAGCATTCAGTATTTCATCATGAAGTATAATGTTAGTCCTTGTATTAGGCTGTTCTTGCCTTGCTATAAAGAAATACCTTGGACTTGGTAATTTATAAAGAAAAGAAGTGGCCAGGCACGGTGGCTCATGCCTGTAATCCCAGCACTTTGGGAGGCCGAGGCAGGCGGATCACGAGGTAGGAGTTCAAGACCAGCCTGGCCAACATGGTGAAACCCCATCTCCACTAAAAATACAAAAATTAGCCAGGCATGGTGGCGCGTGCCTGTAATCCCAGCTACTTGGGAGGCTGAGGCAGGAGAATCACTTGAACCCAGGAGGCAGAGGTTGCAGAGAGCCAAGACCGTGCCACTGCACTCCAACCTGGTGACAGGGCAAGACTCCATCTCCAGAAAAAAAAAAAAAAAAAAGAGGTTTAATTGACTCATAGTTCTGCAGGGAAGCGTGATGCTGGAATCTGCTTAGCTACTGAAGAAGCCTCAGAAAATTTACAATTATGGTAGAAGGCAAATGGGGAGCAGATGCATCACATGGTCAGAGCAGGAGGAAGACGGAGCAAGGAGGGAGGTGCTACACACTTTTAAACAACCAGATCTCATGAGAACTCACTCACTATCAAAAGGACAGTACCAAGCCGGGGTGGTGCTAAACCATTCATGAGAAATCCACCCCCATGATCCAATCACCTCCCACCAGCCCCCACCTCCAACACTGGGGGTCACAATTCAATACGAGATTTGTTGGGGACACAGATCCAAACCATATCTGTTCAAGTTTTTTCACAGATGCCCTTTATCAACTTGAAGAATCTCCCTTCTGTGAGATTGTGACATAATAAGAAATACATGTATATACACACATTGGTCTCTGCCCCCAGTTGCTGACATGCTACTCCTAAAACCTTTATAATATCCTGAGTGATAGGAATATCTGACACAGAGCTTCTAAGTCCCTTGAGATTTCCTGAGTGATAAGAACATATTTTGTTCTAATGAAGCTAGTTTTGGTGGGCTCCTGGATAACCTCAGGATGAGGGCTGGTTAGAAGAGGAACTAACTATGTGATTAGAGGGTTGAAACTTTTAGTTCCACCCCTAATCTCTGGGGAGGGAAGAGGGACTGAAGGTTAAGTTGATCATCAATGACCAGTTATATAATCAATCATGCCTACATAATGAAGCCTTCATAAAAGCCCAAAAGGACTGGGTTTGGGAAGCTTCTGGATAGCTGAACATCTGGGCATTCCTGGAGGGTAGTGCATGCACAGGAGACATGGAAGCTCCACACCCCTTCCCACATACCTCACCCTATGCATCTCATCCATCTGGCTGTTCATCTGTATCCTTTGTAATATCCTTCATAATAAATGGTTAAATATACGTAAAGTGTTTCTCTGACTTCTTTTTTTGTTTTGTTTTGGTTTTTTTTGAGACGAAGTCTCGTTCTTGTCCCCCAGGCTGGAGTGCGATGGCGCGATCTCGGCTCACTGCAACCTCCGCCCCCCCGGTTCAAGCAATTCTCCTGCCTCGGCCCCCCACCCCCCACCCCCCACCCCGAGTAGCTGGGATTACAAGCACCTGCCACCATGCCTGGCTAGTTTTTGTATTTTTAGTAGAGACAGGGTTTCACCATGTTGGCCAGGCTGGTCTAGAACTCCTGACCTCAGGCCTCCAAAAGTGCTGGGATTACAGGCATGAGCCACCGCTCCTGGCCATGTTTCTCTGACTTCTGTGATTTGCTCTAGAAAATTAATTGAACCCAAGGAGGGGGTCGTGGGAACCCTGATTTATAACTGGTCAGTCGAAAGTACAGGTCAAAACCTGGTGCTTGCAATTGACATCTGACGTCGGGGGCAGTCATATGGGACTGAGCTTTTGGCTTGTGGAATCTGACACTATCTCCAGGTAGACGATGTCAGCATTTAATTGAATTAGAGGACACCTAGCTGGTGTCTGCTACAGAATGGCTTGGTAGTGTGTGGGGATAAATCCCCACACATCTTATGTCAGAGGTGTGACATTGAGTGGTGTGTGAGAATAGGGAAAACACTTTGGTTTTATTCTATATCTTTAGACCTTCTATTCTTAGTTTGTTGAGGGTTTTTATCAGGAATGGGTGTTGGATGTTGACAAGTGCTTTTCTGTGTTTATTAAGATGATTGTGAGGTTTTTGTCCTTTATCCTATTAACATGGCACATTACATTACTTAATTTTTGGCTATTAAATCAACCCTGCATTCCTGGGATAAATCACAGTTGCCACACTGTATAATGCTTTTTATATGTTGCTGCATGTGATTTGGTAATATTTTGTCCAAGATATTTGTGTTTAATTCCATGAGGGATATTGGTATAGTTTTCTTTTCTTGTGATGTGTTGTCTGATTTTGCTCTTAGGGTAATACTGGTTCTATTGAATGAATTGGCAAGTGTTTCCTCTTCCCATGTTTTATAGGGAAAGTTGTGAAGGATTTCTATTATTTATTTTTTTAATGTCTGGCAGAATTTACTGGTGAAGTCATCTGTGCTTGGGCTTTACTTTGTGGGCAGATTTTTATTTACCAATTCAATTTATTTACTAGTTCTGTATTTACATATATTTTCTATTTCTTCTTCAGTCATTTTTGATAATTTATATCTTTCTAAAAATGTGATTTATTTCATCTAAACTGCCTTATTTCTTGGCATAAGGTGGTTCATAATATTGCCACATAATCTTTTTAAATTCTATAATTTGGTGGTGGTGTCTCCTCTTTCATTCTCAAATTTGGCAATGTGTATCTTCTTTTCTTATTGGTCAGTCTGGTTAAATTTTGTCAATTTTGTTGATCTTTTCAAGAAATCAACTTTTGGTTCCATTGATTTTCTTCTTTTTTTGTTTGTTTGTTTTCTGTTTCATTCTTGTTCTAGTCTTTATTATTTCCTTCCTGTTGCTGGCTTTTGGTTTAGCTTGCTTTTATTTTTCTAGTTTATTGAAGTAGAAGGTTAAATTATTTATTTGAAAGCTTTCTTCTGTTCTAACATAGGTGTTTACAGCTATAAATTTCTGTCTAAGCACTGCTTTGGCTGCATCCTCTAAATTTTGATATAGTGTGATGTTTTTGTTTTCATTTTGCTAAGAATATTTTCGAATTCCCCATATGATTTCCTCTTGGACCTATGCATTATATGGATGTGTGTTGTTTAATTTCCAAATATTTGTGGATTTCCCAAATTTCCCTTTGTCATTAATTTAGAATTTGACCTCATTTTGGTTGTAGTTCTACATAAATTTCTGGCTGGATGTCATTCTGTTGCTTTTCCCAACCAGTACTGTGACCTCAGGCTAACTGCGATGTTGTTCTTTCCTGATTATTTGCCACTGAGCTTGGTATTGTTTTTGACAGTTATCCAGGCATGGAATTTTCCAAGTTCTGCTCCAAATAAAGCCACCACTTTCTTGCAGGGCTGCGGAGCTGCCATTTTTCACAGTCTGTCCCACCTGGGTAGAATTGTGAAGCTAAGGTAAAGGAATTAGAGAAGTCCCAGAGCCTGTTTTTACAGATATTCACTAAAATTTCATGAATAAACACTCTTCAACTTGTTGTATGCGTTTAGTCAATTTTGTCTTTAAGCGGTTGTTTTGCTTTTGTTTTTGTTTTTGTTTTTGAGACAGAGTCTCCCTCTGCGGCCCAGGCTGGAGTACTGTGGCGCGATCTCGGCTCACTGCAACCTCCGCCTCCCGGGTTCAAGCAATTCTCTGCCTCAGCCTCCCGAGTAGCTGGAATTACAAGCATGCGCCACCATGTCCAGCTAATTTTTGTATTTTTAGTAGAGGCGGGGTTTCACCATCTTGGCCAGGCTGGTCTTGAACTCCTGACCTCATGATCCACCCGCCTCAGCCTCCCAAAATGCTGGGATTACAGGCATGAGCCACCACGCCCGGCCATTAAGTGGTTGTTTTTGATAACTTTGTCCGGTTTTATTGTTGCCATTTAGAGAAAGGATTTTCTGAGCCTCTTACCCCTTCTAGAAGCCCTGCTAAATTTCAGCTTTTTAAATCAATAAGATAGTCTAAAAACCATAGAGCTTTGGGACATTTTGTTGTTTTGGTGCAGTTGATATTTAAATATTACTAAATTCTTTAGGATTTCTTTTTAAGGCTGGGTAAATTGGCCATAGAATTCTTTTTAGAATTCATTTAAGTAATAATAATAACTGTTATTGCCACATCATCAGGGTTTACTATGTGCCAGACATGTAGCATACCTTATCCCATTCAATAATTAAAACCTTTCTGTAATGTATTATTATTTCATTTTGTAGATGAAGAAACTGAGACTCTGCCTAAGAGCTCATGATTAATAATCCTGGAAGTGGGATTTGAACCCAGAAATATCAGACTCCAAAGCCTTTCCTTTCCATACACTGTAGGACAGAACTGAGCATTACCAGACATGTTTCTTCCCAAGACATAGCTGCAGGTTTCTAGATAAACCTTGGACAAGAAACAGCTTTAGATCACTAATAGGATTGGCATTTATCTACTTGGTGTGACATTAGAGGATTAAAAAAAAAATGCCATGTAACCTAAAATAACTTAATTTCTAGTGCCTGGAATTTCTTCTATTTATTTGTCAGTTTGTTTATGAATGATTTATGTCCTGCCTAATTCGGAAGACTTGAAGTGACTTAGAAAAGTCATTAAATCCAATGATTTTAAATATTTGGGAGTTCATACATATTTGAAGATCAGATAAATTCTTTCCCAGAAAAATGAAAAACACATACACACAATTTTGGATAACATTTTTAGGAGTTCTTGGGCTCCAAAAGTTATTACCCCCAGATTGGGAACTCCAGATTTAATAATGGAGATGAAGCCTAGAACAACTGCTTGTTCGTAAAACACCTCTGTCAAAATTAGAAGAAGGTAGCTAACTCAGTCAAATACCCTTGTTCAGTCAAGAACCTGCACAGCTGTACATGGTGGCCCTGACAAAGATGGTGAACTTGCTAATGAAGATGTTATGCTTCCTTCCTTTTGTGTCCCTAGATCTCAGCACAATACCTGGTACACAATAGGTGTCCAATTACGTTTGATTCATGAATAAGTGGTTGCTAAAACATTTAATTTCAAAATAAGCTATGACTTAAAATGCAAATGACCTGAGAAAGGTAATAGTAAGGGCTAAAACTTCTCTTGAGTAAGGGTTAAATCCCTTATGTCAGTTCCTTTGATCGAGTGTGGGAAGTTCACAATGTGGAATTTGGGGATTTCAAAACTAAATATTTTACCAAGTCCTGAGCCAGGCAGAACTTCAGTCTTCCAGTACCTTTCTGAAGAAACTGGTTAATGAAAGTGAAAAAATAACACACTTGTGGATTGCCAAATGATAAGTAGGCCTCCACAACTAAAAGCAACACACCCTCGGCAGTGCTAGAACACCTTAGTATTTTCCATATCTCCGCAAGTTCATTTTGCTTCCATGGAAACTACTGATTTACATTGACTCATAAAGAGTTTCTACAGGCAAATACTTGGAGAAAGTCAAACGCAGGCAGATGAGTTCCATGTATTCTGAGGTCTCAAATCTTTCTGTCCATGGAAAGCTGTCAGGAGCAGCCAGCGCACCTTCTGGGCCTCAGTTTATTCAACAGTCTTATGGGCATTGCTGACAATATCATGTTGAACCCCCAAACTTCTGATTCCTACAATTCAATTCAACAAACATTTATTTATTGAGGGGCTACTATGTGCCAGGCATGGTCCTAGGCAGTCAATGCAGTATTGACCCCAGGGAAATCAATATTTGTCTGCTATGAAATTTTTTATTACACTAGGAGACCGGACTCTCTTATTCACTACTTTATTCCTGACATCTAGTATGCGGCCTGTTACAGAGTAGATACCTGACAAATGCTTGTTGAATAAAATAATAATTAAAGCAAGTTAAATAAGTTTAAATTGTTTCTGATGGCAAGATAATTTTCTAAGGATAAAGAACCACCACTCTGTAGAAAAGGCTGTATGATAGGAGGTAGGGGTTAAGGCAGAACCGCCTCCCTCTAAGGTAGGGGAATTAAGGCAATTAGACCATAAGACTTCCTTCCCCAAAACATATCTTAGTGCTGTGTCTCTGACATGTTCGTTTTCTATTCAATCAGCTGTTTTCTGCTGATAGGACTTACTAGGCTTAAGAAGAAAAAACAAATATATACACATTATATATATTATATAGACACATATATATTATACATATATGTGTATGCACACACATATTTTTATATTTTATATAGATACATACACATCTATTATATTATGCTTATATGTATATTATATATACACACATATATATTTTTATATATTATACACACACTATATATATTATATATATATAATATATATTTAAAAGAAGTCTACACTTTTTTCCCCTCTAGGAAAGGAAAGAATGGTGGACAGACTCTAAAATGGCCCTCAATGATCCCAATACCCCCTGGTATTTATGCCCTTGCATAATCCTCTGCCCTTCAGTATAGGTGGAACCTACTTCTAACAAATAGAATATAGTAAAGGTAATAGGATATCACTTCTGTGGTTACTTTACAGAAGATTGTAACTTCTGTATTGCTAACTGGCTCTCTGCTTTGCTTGCTTTGATAAAATAACTGCCATGCTATAATATTCCCAATGAAGAGGACCAGGTGGCAAAGAACTAAAGATGGCCTTCCACAAACAGCCAGCAAAAAAACTGAGGAATTTTGTCCATCATCCCTTGAGGAAATGAATCCTGCCAACAACCACATGGGCTTGGAAGTAGGTCCTTCTCCATTCAAGCCTCCAGATGAGGCCCCAACCCTGGCTGACACCATGATAGCAGCCGCATGAGAGAATGAAGTGGACAACCCAACTAAGTCATGCTCAGATTCCTGACACACAGAAACTAAAAGGAAATAAATGTGCATTGTTTTAAGCTGATAAGTTTGTGGAAATTGTAATGCAGCAACAGATAATTAATACAAATGGAGAGCTCATTCTATTGCATTTTTCTTTTGTCAAATAACCTTTGCAGCTTTATATTCCATCTGTCAATTTAGTTCTGGATTTAATAGCAAGAGAACACCAGCCAAAGTGGTGGGTAAATTTCTTTTTTTAAATTTTTTTTTACTATTATACTTTAAATTCTAGGGTACATGTGCACAACGTGCAGGTTTGTTACATATATATACATGTGCCATGTTGGTGTGCTGCACCCATTAACTCGTCATTTACATTAGGTATATCTCCTAATGCTATCTCCCCGCCCTCCCTCCTCCCTACAATAGGACCTGGTGTGTGATGTTCCCCTTCCTGTGTCCAAGTGATCTCATTGTTCAGTTCCCACCTATGAGTGAGAACGTGTGGTGTTTGGTTTTCTGTTCTTGTGATAGTTTGCTGAGAATGATTGTTTCCAGCTGCATCCATGTCCCTACAAAGGAAACAAACTCATCCTTTTTTATGGCTGCATAGTATTCCATGGTGTATATGTGCCACATTTTCTTAATCCAGTCTGTCACTGGTGGACATTTGGGTTGATTCCAAGTCTCTGCTATTGTGAACAGTGCTGCAATAAACATACGTGTGCATGTGTCTTTATAGCAGCATGATTTATAATCCTTTGGGTGTATACCCAGTAATGGGATGGCTGGGTCAAATGGTATTTCTAGTTCTAGATCCTTGAGGAATCACCACACTGTTTTCCACAATGGTTGAACTAGTCTACAGTGTGGTGGGTAAATTTCAAGGCTAATAATAGACGTTGCCAGAGCTTCTAGAACCTCGGTAAAGGAATGGAAACGTGTAGTCACTACAGAAAACAGAAAGGATGAATAACAAAATTTTTCTTTATAGGTCATGAAAGTAATCCTGTGAAGATTCCATTTCTGGCCAACATGGAGTAATGCAGCGTGGATTTAACCTGCATGCTGAAACAACTAAAACACAGACAAGTTACATGAAATAGCAGTTTGCAAGACACACTACATCAGAAAATGAAGGACAGTGATCCATTAGAGACAGACAGAAAACAAAGGAGATGAGCTCTATAATTTATCCATCTTACAGCCTTGAGAGATTTTCCAGGCCACGCTTCAGGAAGGGTAAATGCAGACAGAACCCAGTGATTTTCTGATTCGAAGAGACAAATCTGAGAGTTTGGGAAGACCAAGTCAGCAAGAGTTCTCATAAAAGGGTACCAGAGAGGAGAGAGCTGCATATGAAGAGAATTTCAGGGGTCTGCAGAGGGTCCTCCTGCATATTCAAATGTGTAATGATCAGTGCCTCTGCGTGAGGAAACTACCTGAGGCCAGAGGTATAATTCACAATATCTGGGATCAAATATAAAATTTCCAGGAATAACCAGGAAAATATAACCCAAAATGAGCGGAAAAATTGCTCTATGAAAACTGACACAGAACAGATATAGTGGTTAGAATAGTAAAATATTAGAAAAAAATTTAAAACTGTATTTCATACATTAAAAAAGAAAAGTAGATACATAAAAGATATTTACAGGGCCCCAAATAAAATTTTTAGAGATACGAATGAAAATGAATGAGATAAAAAAAAAAACGCACCAATAGGATTAATGTCAGATTAGGCATTGCAGAAGAAAAAAACTAGCAAACTTGAAAACTTGTATAAAAATTATACAAACTGCAACACAGAAAGAAAAACTGAAAATAAAAAAAGAACTAAAGGGAAAAAAAAACAGCATCATTTAGCTCTGCCTACAAGCAACCTAATGGATGTGCAATTAGAGGTTCTGAAATGGGAATAGGGAGAGTGGGGAGGCAGAGAAACACATTTGAAGAAATGATGGCCAAAATTTTTCCAAATTTCAAGATCTAAGAAACTTTATAAACCCAATCACAAGAAATAGGAATAAAACTGTACCTGGCCAGGCGTGGTGGCTCACACCTGTAATCCCAGTACTTTGGGAGGCCAAGGCAGGCAGATCACTTGAGGTCAGGAGTTCGAGACTAGCCTGGCCAACGTGGTGAAACCCCATCTCTACTAAAAATACAAAAATTAGCCGGGCATGTTGGCAAATGCCTGTAATCCCAGCTACTCGGGAGGCTGAACCATGAGAATCACTTGAACCCCGGAGGCAGAGGGTGCAGTGAGCTGAGATCATGCCACTGCACTCCAGCCTGGGCGACAGAGTGAGATTCTGTCTCAGAAAACATAAAACAAAACAAACAAAGCTACACCAAGGCACATCATAAACAAAGTGATGTAAAACAGTGATAAAGATAAAAATCACAAAAGCAGCAAGAGAAAAAAGACATCATGTATACAGAGGAACAATAAGAATGATAGCAGATTCTCCACAAAAACAATGCAAGTCAGAAAACAGTGAAGCAATATTTTTAAAGTACTAAAAAAAAACTGTGAACTTAGAAATCTATACCCAGAGAAAATGTCTTTCAAAAACAAGGGAAAGCTAAAGACTCTTTCAGACATACTAAAGACAAAATCATTCATCACCAGCAGACACACTACAAGAAATAATTAAAGGATATCCTTCAGACAGAAGGAAACTGGTATCAGATGGAAATATAAGTCTATACCCCCAAAAAGGTAAATACATGGGTAAATATGTAAGTTTTTTCTTATTATTTAAATCTCTTAGAAATATCATTAAATAATATAATTTAAATAACAATGTTGGTGGAATTTGCAACACATATGAAATAAAACTATGACAATAGCACTAAAGTTGGGAGGGAAAAAACAGAAACATAATGTTGCAAAGTTCTTATATTCTACACGAAGTGGTACAATATCACTAAAAGGTTGAGTGTGATAAGTTAAAGATACATACTATTACTCCAAAACAACCACTGAAATAACAAAAATGTTATGCCTATTAAGTTATCAGAGAAAATAGAATAATAAAAATGCTTAAGTCATTCAAAAGAAGGCATAAAATTTAGAAAAAGGGAACTGGGCGAGTTGAAACATACAAGGGGAGAAAGTAGGTTGGTAACTTTAAACCAACAATACTAATCACACTAAATGTTAAAAGTGTGAAACATCTTAATATAAAAATAGAGATGTCAGATTAACTTTAAAAAGAAGGCCAGGTGCAGTGGCTCATGCCTGTAATCCCAACACTTTGGGAGGCCGAGGTGGCCAGATCACTTGAGGCCAGGAGTTCAAGACCAGCCTGGTCAACATGGTGAAACCCTATCTCTACTAAAAATACAAAAATTAGCCAGGTGTGTTGTGCACACCTGTAATCCCAGCTACTTGGGAAGCTGAGAAATGAGAATTGCTTTAGCCCAGGAGGTGGAGGTTGCAGTGAGCCGAGATTGTGTCACCACACTCCAGCCTGTGTGACTCTGTCTCAAAAAAAAAAAAAAAAAAAACTCAACTATATGCTGCCTATAAGAAATGAACTTTAAATATGAGGACACAAATAGTAAAAGAACCAAAAATATATACTATCCTAATACTAATCAAGAGAAAGTTGGAGTGGCTATATTAATATTGAAGCAGATTTCAGAGTGAAGAATATTACCAGGGATAAAAAAGATAATTTCATAATGATAAAATACTAAATATGCATCTATTAATAAAGTATCAAAACACATAAAGAAAAAACTTTATGGCAGAATGATTTATATTGCTTTGGGTATATACTCAGTAAATCATTACACCATAAAGACATATGCACACAAATGTTCATTGAAGCATTATTCACAATAACAAAGACATGGAATCAATCTAAATGCTCATCAATGACAAACTGAATAAAGACAATGTGGTACATATACACCATGGAATACTATGCAGCCACGAAAAAAGAATGAGATCATGTCTTCTGTAGGAGCATGGATGGAGCTGGAAGCTATTATTCTTAGCAAACTAACACAAGAACAGAAAACCAAATACCGCATGTTCTCATTTATAAGTGGGAGCTAAATGATAAGAACTTAGGAACACAAAGAAGGAGACAGCATACACTGGGATCTACTTGATGGGGTAGGATGGGAGGAGGGAGAGGAGTAGAAAAGATAACTATTGGGTACTGGGCTTAATACCTGGGTGACGAAATAATATGTACAACAAAATCTCGTGACACGTGTTTACCTACGTAACAAATCTTCACATGTACCCCCAAACCAAAATAAAAGTTAAAAAAAAAAACTGACAGCACTGCAAAGAGAAATAGCCAAGTCAACAAGTCTGATATTTCTTTTTTTTTTTTTTTTCTTTTTTTTTTTTTTTTGAGACGGAGTCTCGCTCTGTCGCCCAGGCTGGAGTGCAGTGGCGCGATCTCGGCTCACTGCAAGCTCCGCCTCCCGGGTTCACGCCATTCTCCTGCCTCAGCCTCCCGAGTAGCTGGGACTACAGGCGCCCACAACCGCGCCCGGCTAATTTTTTGTATTTTTAGTAGAGACGGGGTTTCACCATGGTCTCGATCTCCTGACCTTGTGATCCGCCCGCCTCGGCCTCCCAAAGTGCTGGGATTACAGGCGTGAGCCACCGCGCCCGGCCAACAAGTCTGATATTTCAAAACACCTCTCAATAATTGACAGAGGTAGTAGACAGAAAACTAGCAAGGATATAGTATACTTAATACTATCAAGTAACTTGACAAAATTAACATTTATAGAACACCCCACCCAACAATAGCAAAATCACATTCTTTTCAAGTATACATGAAATATTTGCCAAGATAAGCTGTATTTGGAGACACAGGTCATAGTAAACTTAGAATTCAAGTCATAAAACATATGTTCTCTGACCACAATGAAATTAAATTAGAAATCAGTAACAGAATAATATCTGGAAAATCCCCAAATATTTGGGAACCAAATATTAGACTTCTAAATAATCTGTGAGTCAAAGATGAAATTTAAAGTGAAATTAGAAATATATATATATACACATACATATATATATATATATATTTTTTTTTTTTTTTTTTTTTTTTTCTGAGGCAGAGTCTCATTCTGTCACCCAGGCTGCAGTACAGTGGTGTGATTTCGGCTCACTGCAACCTCTGCCTCCTGGGTTCAAGTGATTCTCCTGCCTCAGCCTCCTGAGTAGCTTGGATTATAGGTGCCCACCACCACACCCAGCTAATTTTTGTATTTTTAGTAGAGACGGGTTTCGCCATGTTGGCTAGGCTGGTCTTGAACTCCTGACCTCAGGTGATCCACCCACCTCAGCCTCCCAAAGTGCTGGGATTACAGGTGTGAGCCACTGTGCCTGGCCTAGAAAATATTTTGAACTAAATTAAAATAAAGAGACAGCATATCAAAATTTGTGGGATACTGCTTAAGCAATACTTAAGGAAATTCTACAGCATTGAATTGTATATTTGAAAAAGAATAGTCTCAAATCAATGACCTCAGCTTCTACTCAAAGAAACTAAAAGCCAACAGGAAATTAAACCTAAAGTATAAGAAAGGAAATAAATCAAGAAAAACAAAAGCTACTTATCTGAGAAGATCCATAAAATTCATAAACCTTTAGCCAAAGTAATCAAGAAAAAAGATAAATTGCCAACATCACAGATAAGAAAGTGGACATTACTACAGATCTTTCCAATATTGAAAGCATAATAAGAGAATATTATAAATAATACATTCAACATCTTAGATGAAATGGACAAATTACTTGAAAGACACAAACTTTAGAGTTCACCTGAAGAAATAGATAATCCAAGCAACCCTATGTCTATTTTTTAAATTGAATATGTCATTAAAATCTTTCCACAAAGAAAACTCCAGACTCAAAGATTTCACTGGTGAATTCTGCCAAAATAAGGAAAAAATAATACCAATCCTACACAATCTCTCCCAAAAACTTGAAGACAGGGGAATACTCTGACTCATTCTATGAGGCTGAAATGACTGTGACAATAAAATGGACAAAGATATTATTGTGGGTTGAATTGTACACCCCCTCCCCAAATTCAGGTATCGAAGTTTCAACTCCTAGTACCTTAGAATGTGACCTTATTTGGAGACAGGGTCCTTACCAAGGTAATAAAATTAAAACAAGGTCATTAGAGTGGGCCCTAATCCAATATGGCTGGTGTCCTTATGAAAAGGGGAAATTTGCACACAGACTCATACAGAGAAAAGACAATGTGAATTCACAGAAAAGAGATGGCCAAGAAAAGAGACCTGGAACAGATCTTTCCCTCACAGCCCTCAGGCGGAACCAAGCCTGCCAACACCTTGATTTCACATTGCTAGACTCCAGAACTGTGAAATAATTTATGTTCTTTAAGCCACCTAGTTTGTGGTACTTTCTTATGGCAGCCTAGCAAACTAAGACCGATAATACTAGAAAACTATAGACCAATCTCCCTCGGAAACACAGATGCAAAAATTCTATACAAAATTTTTGCAATTCAAATCCAACAATTCATCCAGTAATATACCAAAAAGATATATTGTCATAAATTTATGTAATATAGTTGCTGCCTTTTCATCCATTTTTAGGCCTAACATAAGTTATCTGAAACCCAGTCGTACCCTGTTACCTTTGGCCTAGTTAGAACTTCCCCTTCCTGTATACTTGCTTGCTATATAACCCACTTGTTTCTCATTCCACAGACCTAAAACCCAACACATCCCACAGCTGCTGACCACAATACAACCTAATTGTCAACAACAGAGTCAGGTAAATAAGTCCTCCCCCTTGCATGTGTTTTCTTTTTTTTTTTTTTTTTTTGAGACGGTGCAGTGGCGCGATCTCCGCTCACTGCAAGCTCTGCGGCCTCCCGGGTTAAAGCCATTCTCCTGGCTCATCCTCCAGAGTAGCTGGGACTACAGGCACCCGCCACCACGCCCAGCTAATTTTTTTGTATTTTCAGTAGAGACGGGGTTTCACCGTGTTCGCCAGGATGGTCTGGGTCTCCTGACCTCGTGATCCGCCCGTCTCGGCCTCCCAAAGTGCTGGGATTACAGGCGTGAGCGACCGCGCCCGGCCGCATGTGTTTTCTTTAGCCAATCTACAACCCCCACAGGAAAAGCTAAAGGATAATACCCATTGACCTTAATAAAGCATAGTCCCACAGGTCCTCTTTCTTTTCTCCCCGACCCCCATTTATCTATCTTTCTCTCTCTAAGACTTTCCATCAGCCCTCGAGGTCACTCCTCTTCTCTCATAGATCTTTGAGTAAGGAAATGCTTCTGTTATTTGATGTGTTTTGTTGAGTTACCTTCCCTGTGTCTCACCTGAATGACACACCTGAACCTAACTCTCCTCCCTGTCAGGGCTCCCCTAAAAAGTGGCTATCTTGGTAGGAATAAACAGGACACAGGTCAGACAAGAGCCACAAGGGCGCCTGCCAGAATAAATAAGTTTCCTGTGAGAAGGACACCTATCTGGTCACAGGTCAGACACTTGGGCATTAGGCCATCCGCCAGGATAAGGAAGTATCCCATGAAGGCATGTCGTAATCATCCACAATGACCTCCCCTGAAGCCCCATTAGGGTAGGGCTAGAATGTATAGCCACTCTCCAGAGAAAGATCTCAAGACCAAATTAGAGGAAAATACAATATATATCATGGCTAAGTGGGCCTTAGGCCAAGAATGCAGTCAATTTAACATTCCAAAGTCAATAAATATAATTCATCTTATCGACAAACTTAAAAAAATATGATCATCTCAATATTCAGAAAAAGCACTTGAAAAAATCCAACACCCTTTCCTGGTGAAACCTCTCAGCAAAGTAAGACATGACACCAGAAGCACAATCCGCAAAAGAACATGTTAATAAAATGGATTTCCTCAGAATTAAAAACTGCTCTTTAAAAGATGCTAAGTGAATGAAAAGATAAGCAACAGACTAAGAGGAAGTATTTGCAAATGATATATCTCATAAAGAACTTACATCCAAAATATTTAAAGAACTCTCAAATTCCAATTATAGGAAAACAAAATCCCAATACATTTGAACAAAGGATTTGAACAGACCAAAGAAGATGTATGGAAGGCAAATAAACAAATGAAAATCACTAGGGAAATGCAAATTCAAGCCACAATGAGATACCACCGCATGCTTATTAGAATACCTAAATTTAAGATACTCATACTAAGTGTTGGTAAAGATGTGGAACAACTTTGAACTCTCATAAACTGGTCGTACGAACGTAAAATGGTACACTTTGGAAAGCAGTTTGGCAGTTCTTCAAAAGTTAAACATACCCTGACCATATTATGCTTATCATATGACCCAGTCATCCATTCCATTCCATACCCAAGAGAAATGAAAGCACGTGTCTATACAAAGATTTGCAAATGAGTGTTCAAAGTAGCTTTCATTGTAATAGCCAAAAAACAACTCAATTCTACTTTAACATGTGAATAAATAAACTGTGGTATAGTCATTCAATAGAATATTACTCAGCAATATAAAGGAATAAACTGTCAATACAAGCAGCAATATGGAAGAGTCTCAAAATAATTATACTGGGTGAAAGAAGCCAGAGAACAAAGAGTGCATGCTTTATGATTCCACTTACATAAAACTCTAAAAAAATGCAAGCTAACCTACAGTGATAGAAAGCAGATCAGCGGTTGCCTGGGGATATGCAAAAGGCAAGGGATGTGGAAGGAACAGATTACAAAGGGTTAAGGAGAAACTTCTGGGGGTGATGGATGTGTTCATTATCTTGAATGTGGTGATGGTTTCACAGGAATATACATATATCAAATTGCACACTTGAAATATGTGTAGTTTCGTTGTATGTCAATTAATCCTCAGTAGAGTTGTTTTTTCCAAAAGAATTAAAAAATATTGACATTGAACATTTGGATGGACGGGAGAGAAAGCCTGTTGGTATGCACACTCGACAAAGAAAACAAATATCCATAGTTTTTTTTTTTTTTTTTTTTTTTTTGAGACGGAGTCTCGCTCTGTCGCCCAGGCTGGAGTGCAGTGGCCGGATCTCAGCTCACTGCAAGCTCCGCCTCCCGGGTTCACGCCATTCTCCTGCCTCAGCCTCCCCAGTAGCTGGGACTACAGGTGCCTGCCACCTCGCCCGGCTAGTTTTTTGTATTTTTTTTTAGTAGAGACGGGGTTTCACCGTGTTAGCCAGGATGGTCTCAATCTCCTGACCTGGTGATCCACCCGTCTCGGCCTCCCAAAGTGCTGGGATTACAGGCTTGAGCCACCGCGCCCGGCCAAATATCCATAGTTTATTGAAAGGGAAGTAAATTTCAAAATAGTTGCAACTATCAAAAGAGGAAAAATGTATATTCTATGTATAATATTGATTGCTACTAATGTTATTTGTGTCAAATGTCAGAAATATTTTCCTTATTAAAAAAAAAAGAATCCCTTGCAGTGAGCTGAGATCCGGCCACTGCACTCCAGCCTGGGCGGCAGAGCGAGACTCCGTCTCAAAAAAAAAAAAAAAAAAGAATCCTCTGAAATTTGCATTCCTTATAAATCTAACATGATGAACCCTACATGGAAAAGCATGACCTGAATACCTATTATACCATCTAGATTTACAAATGTGTCACAGTTTGCTCCTAAACTATCTGGAGCTCTGTCTTTATTGCATAGTTAGGAAGGGAAGATTTGAAGGTCTCCTAAGGGACCAGCCAAATCTTTGAAATTGGGCCAGATCAAACTCTTGGGCAGGGCTCTGTCTCCTACTGGTGCTAAGTGCTTTCCACACAATATCCATTCAAAGTAATCATTATTATCCTCATTTTGTAGATAAGAAAACTGAGGCTCAGGAATGGTAATTTCCTCTGGCTCACCCAGTTGCGCCAGAGGCCATCATAAAGCACTCTATCACATAGGCTAGATTAGAAAGTCAAGGATATTTGCAGAGAGTAAGAATTCATGTTTGCTGAGGACCAGGCCCTTTTGCAGGCCCTCTACACATGTTATTGTATTTAATGATAAAAACTTGGCCGGGCGCGGTGGCTCACGCCTATAATCCCAGGACTTTGGGAGGCTGAGGTGGGCAGATCACTTGAGGTCAGGAGTTCAAGACCAGCCTGGCCAACATGGTATAACCCCGTCTCTACTAAAAATACAAAAAATAAAATAAAATAAAATAGCTGAGTGTGGTGGCACGCACCTGTAATCCCAGCTACTGAGGAGGCTGCAGTGGGAGAATTGCGTGAATCTGGGAGGCGGAGTTGCAGTAAGCCAAGATCGTGCCACTGCACTCCAGCCTGGGCAACAGAGCAAGACTCCGTCTCAAAGCAAACAAACAAAAAACAAACTCTCAGGGTAGATTTTATCATTCCTGACCTACAGATAGGGAAACCAAGCCAGAAATGGGTCAGTACTGGTGAGTCACTGAGGACCTGGGGGTGGATTGTAAAGATGATAATACCATAAAGTCGAGACAGACAGATGAGTTTCAGAGAGACAGATGAGGACCAGAGAGATGGCAGAGGTGCACAACCTACATCTTGCAGCCGAGAGATGATTTTACCAAAAGTAATAGTTTGGCTGTAGCTACATTTTACTTCCATTCAAGACCCTTGAAGCCATCCTCCTCTATTTTTTAAGAGAATAGTGGCAATCCTGACAATGCTCTACTAGACTCATGGAGATAAATCTGTGATTGGGTCTGGGCCAACCTTCATTTCCTTCTGTGAGTGTTTGTTTGTTTGTTTTGTCACAAAACTATATTAAACCCCAAAACAGAAATACCTCTGTTTAATATTCACCCTGTCCATGTTATCCCATGGTAAATTATTTGGATACAGAAATTGCATCATCTTGGCTTTATTTAATGTTTACTCAAATACACGAAAAGATATAAAATCTTTAAAGAACATTTTACCTCAGCACCTCTTAATTTGGAAGATAAAAAGCTTTATATCCAAAATGATCAAGTGTTTGTTTAGCAAAGGAAATGTAAAATATATTAAAGGACACTGCTTGTATAGAGTTCTCTTCACCTAAGAAGGCTCATAAAGCCAAAAATAAAGTTCTTTGAGTCCAGTTTTGCTGACCATAAAAAATGCATACATATATAGAAGAAATTCAAATGATAACTACTTTATAAAGCTTCAAACAATAAGATCAATGTTTTGAGTGTCTACTAAATGCCAGGAAGCTATATTCATGCTCTTTCTTTTTTTTTTTTTTTTTTTTTTTGAGACAGGATCTCATTCCGTTGCTCCAGTTGGAGTGCAGTGGTGGGATCACAACTCACTGCAGCCTCAAATTCCTAGGCTCAAGCAATCCTTGAGGCAATCCTCCTGTCTCAGCTCCTAAGTAACTGGAACTACAGGCACACACTACCATGCCTGGCTAATTTTTAAAATTTTTTGTGAATATGGCTCACTTTGTTGTCCAGGCTCATGCTCTTGATTATATGTCGGTATCTTCATTTTCAGAGAAGGGCATGAGATTCAGAAGGGTTGTGTAACATTTTCAAGTTCACACAACTAATATATATCAGAATAAGGATTCAAACCCAGCTTTGTTTGACTTCAGTCCCCATATCACGCTGCCACCCTGGTATTAGAGAAAAGGACCACTTCTGCTCTAATTTCCTTTTCCTTAGTAGACATGTTTCAGATGACCTGAATTGAACTAGTGTGTGACTGAAATTGTAGGAAATTATCTGGTTAGAAAAGATCATCAAATATTGTCTAAACCTAAATTAGCAGCCCCTTGTATATTTATGCTTTCAGCCTCCTTTTTTCCTCATATGCAAATTAGGTCTGATGGTGGATATTGCAGAAATATGGACCTTGAAATTGGTTCTCATCTATTCGGAAAGCTATATGATGGGCTGGTCCACCCATACCAAGATAAGTATCATACTTTGATGTACCCCTGAGGGAGAAGCTGGTGAACTGTCCTGTATGGGATTCAGGAAGGGCTGCATCCAGGGTTTCAGAGATGCTTTTTTCTTCAAATCGGTGTCAAAGGCCTGTTCCAAGACCCTGGTGGTATGGCAGAGGTTTTGCCATCTGTTCACAGGCTTAGCATCAATATTTATTAAATTCTTTTTTTTTTTTTTTTTTTTTGAGATGGAGTCTCGCTCTGTCGCCCAGGCTGGAGTGCTGTGGCCGGATCTCAGCTCACTGCAAGCTCCGCCTCCCGGGTTCACGCCATTCTCCTGCCTCAGCCTCCCCAGTAGCTGGGACTACAGGTGCCTGCCACCTCGCCTGGCTAGTTTTTTGTATTTTTTAGTAAAGACGGGGTTTCACCATGTTAGCCAGGATGGTCTCGATCTCCTGACCTGGTGATCCGCCCGTCTCGGCCTCCCAAAGTGCTGGGATTACAGGCTTGAGCCACCACGCCCGGCCTATTAAATTCTTTATATGGATTATCTCATGTCATCCTCATTGAAACTTGACGAGATAGGCAATGTTTCAGGCGAGCAATGGGTCAGAGAGAGGCAGAGTGATTTGCCTAAGGTCACACAGCAAGTAGTGACAGAACCAGGCTTCAAAACCAGGTCAGTATGACTTCAAAATCTATCCCCAATAATAAGGTGGGAGTATTTATTCCCTGGCTTCTTCCCTGCAGTGTCATCTCAGGTTGGCTGCATTCCTCAAAAGAAAGTCACCATGTATGTCAGATGCCCCTCTATGGGTGATTATAACTACTCTCTCCTTTTATCCTTTCAGCTCCAGGGGTAGTAACAGCCACACCATTAGTGCACTATCCCATGAGATTCTCAAACCTCTGTAAATTGTTCCTTTAGTAAACCTTCCTGAAATCATCCTAATTTGAGTGTGTCACCTCTTTCCTCCTGGGACCCTAACCAACATACACGTTATTCAATGATGAAGGTGGGTCTGGAGTTCAGACCTAGTCTGGCTCCAAAGCCCATGCTCTCTCTTACCACTACCCTATTCTTGTATTCTGACATCTTAGCTTAAGCATATCCCTGTGCTCACTCATTTCAATTCAATGAACATTAACAGAGGATCTACTATGTGTTAGGAATTGCCTGAAATCACAGACAAGTTGCTGAACATTTCGGAGCTTCCTTTTTCTATTTCTGTGAATAAAGAATGGTATTCTCTACCTGAATTGTAAGATTGTTCTTAGGATAATATAATATTCCCTATAAAACATGCCAAGAAAAGTTCATCACTCATTTTTCCCTCAGAACCTTCTACTACTACTCAAAGCAATCTACAGATTCAATGCAATCCCTATGAAAATATTAATGTCATTTTTCACAGAAATAGAAAAAAAATCCTAAATTCGTATAGAACCAAAAAAGACCCCAAAAAGCCAAAGCAAACCTGAGCAAAAAGAACAAATCTGGAAACATCATATTACCTGACTTCAAAATATAGTGCAAGGCTATAATAATCCAAACAGCATGGTAGTAGTATAAAAACAAACACATAGACCAATGAAACAGAATAGAGAACTCAGAAATAAATCCAAGTATTTATAGACAACTGATTTTCAACAAAGGGACCAGGAGCAAACATTGCAGAAAGGACACTCTTTTCAGTAAATGATGCAGGAAAACTGGACCCTTATCTCTCACCATATACAAAAATCAACTCAAAATGGATTAAAGACAAATATAAGATGTGAAATTATGAAATTACTAGAAGGAAACATAGGGAAAACATTTCAGGACATTGGTCTAGGCAAAGATTTTATGGCTAAGACCTCAAAAGCACAGGCAAAAGCAAAAATAGGCAAAAGGGACTAAATAAAACTAAAAACCTTCTACACAGCAAAGGAAACAGTCAATAGAGTAAAGAGACAATCTGTTGAATGGGAGAAAATATTTTCAAACTATTTATCTGACAACAGACCTAATATCCAGAATATACAAGGAACTCAAACAATCCAACACTAAAAGAATAATAATGTCACTAAAAAGTGGGCAAAGGACATGAATAGACATTTCTCAGAAGAAGACATACATGGCCAATAGGTATAAGAAAAAAGGCTCAACATTACTAATCATCAGGGAAATACAAATCAAAGCCACAATTAGATATCATCTTACCCCAGTTAGAATGTCTGTCAAAAAGACAAAAATAATAGATGCTAGTAAGGATGCAGAGAAAAGGGAACTCATACACTGTTGAGGAGAACATATGTTAGTACAACCACTATAGAAAACAGCATGAAGGCTGAGTGTGGTAGCTCAGGCCTGTAATCCCAGCAGTTTGGGAGGCCAAGGCAGGCAGATCACCTGAGGTCAGGAGTTTGAGACCAGCCTGTCCAACATGGGGAAACCCTGTCTCTACTAAAACTACCAAAAAAAAAAAAAAAAAATTAGCCAGGCATGATGGCCTATGCCTGTAATCCCAGCTACCCAGGAGACTGAGGCAGGAGAATTGCTTGAACCCAGGAGGCGGAGGTTGCAGTGAGCCGAGATCGCACCACTGCACTCCAGCTTAGGCGACAGAGCAAGGCTCCATCTAAAAACAAACAAACAAACAAACAAACAAAAAACCCAGCATGGAGATTTCTCAAAAAACTAAAAATAGAACTACCATATGATCCAGCAATCCCACTACTGGATGTTTATCCAAAGGAAAGGAAATCAGTATATCAAAGGGATACCTGCACTCCCATGTTTATTGCAGCACTATTCACACTAGCAAAAATATGCTATCAACCTAAGTACATGTCAATGGATGATTAAAGAAAATGTTGCACAGATACACAATTGCATACTATTCAGTCATAAAAATAATGAAATCATGTCATTTGCAGCAACATGGATGGAACTGGAGATCATTATGTTAAGTGAAATAAACCAAGCACAGAAAGACAAATATTGTATGCTCTCACTCATATTGTGGGAGTAGAAAAGTTGATTTCATGGAGAGAGATAGTAGAATGATAGATATCAGAGCCTGGGAATGGTGTGGGGGCTGGGGTGGGAAATGAAGAGAGGTTGGTTAATGGATACAAACATACAGTTAGATAGAAGGGCTAAGTTCTATGTTCAGTAGCAGAGTAGGGTGACTATAGTTAACAATGCATTGTATATTTCAAAATATACATAATATAGGGAGGATTTGAAATGTTCCCAGCACATAGAAATGATAAATACTTGAGATAGTAGATGCCCTAAATACCCTGACTTGATCATTTGTACATTCTATGCATGTAACAAAATATCACATGTGCCCCATAAATATGTACAAATATTATGTATCAGTAAAAATATATATAAATAATTTGGGAATGATTATATGTGGGATAAAATAATAAAACTATAAAAAACAAATACAAATTTATTTATACTGTAACTCACCAAAAAAATAATAATAATCTTCTACATGCCTGGTTATAGTGGGACTCTGGGCTGGGCGTGGTGGCTCACGCCTGTAATCCCAACACTTTGGGAGGCCAAGTCGGGTGTATCACGAGGTCAGGAGATCAAGACCATCCTGGCTAACACGGTGAAACCCCGGATGGATAGATGGGTGGATGGCTGGATGGATGGACAGATAGACGGAGCATGGTTGAGTTTTGTACATTTAGAAATGCTAGAGATGTGTAATATATTAACTGCCTCTTCACCTGAGCTTTAAGCACTCAAAGGGCAAATGGTTTCCCATCTTTATGTGAGGCCCTTCTCCTTCCACTTTAAGGCTGAAAAGGCTGAGAAACAAGATAAAGTTCAAATCTCAAAACTCACCCAAGGGTCACCCTCCTAAAAATGACTGTACTGCCCAGGAACAGTGGCTCATTACTGTAACATCAGCACTTTGGGAGGCTGAGGTGGGAGGATTGCTTAACACCAAGAGTTCAAGACCAACCTAGGCAACATAGTGAGACCCCCCCCATCTCTACAGAGAAAAAAAAAAAAAATTAGGCAGGCATGGTGGCACATGCCTATAATTCCAGCTACTCAGGAGGCTAAGGTAGGAGGATCATTTGAGCCTGTGAGGTAGAGGCTACAGTGAGCCACTGCACTCTAGCCCGGGCAACAGAGCGAGACCCCATTTAAAAATAATAATAATAATGGATGGACCAAGTCTATACTTTTGCAGAGAACTTTACATCGATTTTAAGGCTATTAATAGAAATGTTTTCCAATACTTGGAGAAAGACTCAAAAGGCGCTTGAACACTCAATAACTTCCAAAGTAGCATTTTAATGAATTACAGTAAGTGCAAATTGATCAGAAACATATGGATTTAATTTATCCTTAAGGACATGCATTTCAACATTCAAGGGGAAAATGTGTCTTCTGAAATATATTCTGGATCTTGTCCAGTATAGAACATTTAAAACAAATTTTCAAATTGTAGATGAATCCAGATCTCTGGTATGCTCACTCAGTCTTCATTGAGAGATACAGATGGAAGATTATTTTTATCTTCAAAATGGAATTCTCAGAAGGAGCTGGGAATTGGATGGCCAACACTTAAGCCCCAGCCTGACCATTTATTGTGTGACCTTGGCAAAGCTGCTTACCCTTGTAGAACATTTTCCACGTATGAAAACTAGATAATGCCTTGCACACTTCACCTGGTTTCTGTGAGGTTTAGATGAGGTAATTTATATCATAGAATTTGTTGACTTGGAAAGTGCTATGCAAATTAAACTATTATTTGGTGCCATACACATCACAAAATAAATTACTTGCTATTTCTTTGTGTTTCCCTTTTATCATCACACATTCAGCTTAGAGTTCAGTTGACTCTTGCCTGTTTGGCTGAAATGTACATGGATGCTCATTGCTGGTTTTTGACATTAGTTTTTCACAGACTCCCAGAATCTCTGGAAGGAACGCTAACCAATCTTCATTCAATTAACACAAAGAACCTTCCCATGTCATCTTTCTAGCATAATTGATTAAAATATATTCTGCTAATAATTTGCTAATCAGCTGTGGCTCAGGGCAGGATAAACTGTGCATGTACCTGCCCCAAACTACACCAACCTGTTCAAACGCATTCACACGCTGCAATGTCGATTTATCCTTGCCGTTCCGGTAGCAAAACCCTTTGACCTAAAGTAACCTCAGGTGTGGAAGGCAGCCATTCAAGAATTCTAGAAGCTATTCTCTCTGGCATTCTTTTTTCTTTCTCTCTCCAAACCCAAAGACAAAATTTTTGTTTGGTGGTTATTTTTTCTTACTTGTATCTCTGCCACATCTTGACTCTCAAGGAGAGACTTTTCTTTTTTTACTTTCAATTTTAACTTTAGTTATAAAGAAATAATTTTAGATATAGAGAAATGTTGCCAAAATAGTGAAAAGAATTCCCATATGCTCTTCACCCACCTTCCACTAATGTTAACATCTTATATAATAATAGTACAATAATCAAAATCAAGAAATTGACACTGGCACAATAATATTAACATTTAACACTCTTATTTTCATTCCACCAGTTTTTCTACTTATGTACATTTTGTGTTCCAGGATCCAAATGAGTGTCCCAAACTTCATTTAGTCATCATGTCTCCTTAGTCTCTTCTGGTCTGTGACATTTCCTCACTATTTCCTTGTCTTTTATGACCTTGACACTTTTGAGAACTACTCATCAGTTACTTTGTCTGACGTCCCCCAAATTGGGTTTCTCTGATGTTGTCTTGTGATTATTTTAGGAACATGTATTTTTGGCAAGAATACCATGGAAATGATGCTGTGCCCTTCTCAGTGCATCATATCAGAGGATACATGACATTGATATACCTCATTACTGGTTATGGTAACCCTGATCGCTTGACTAAGAGGATGTCTGCTCAGTTTCTCTACTACAAAATTCTATTTTTCTCTTTGTAGTTAATAAATATCTTGGGATAAATACTTTAAGCAATGAAAATATTCTATTTCTCCTCAAACTGTCAAGGATCAGTTTTAGCATCCGCTGGTGGATATCTTGCCTGCAGCAACTACTACTGTCATATTCTAAAGATGACTGTATTTCCCTCACTCCTCCAATAATAGTTGGAGACATCAATATTCCACTTTCAATAATAGATAGAATAACTAGGCAGAAGAACAACAAGTAAATGGAAGTTTCACAACACTAAAAACCAACTAGATCTAATGGATGTGTATAGAACACTCCACTCAACAACAGTAGAGTACATAAAAGATTCTCCAGAATAAACCACATGCTAAGACACATAAGCCTAAATAAATGTAAAAGCATTCATATTATGCAAAGTATCTTCTCTGATCACAGTGGAATGGAATTAGAATTCAATCACAAAAAGAAATTTGAACATTCACAAATATGTAAAAATTAAACAAAACACTCCTAAATAACCGATGAGTCAAAAAAGAAATCACAAGAGAAAAGAGAAAATACAAATGAAAGTAAAGATACAGGTATACCTAATTTTATTGCATTTTGCTTTATTGCATTTTACAGATATTGCATTTTTTACAAATTGAAGGTTTGTGGTAACCCTCTATTGAGTAAGTCTATCAGTGCCATTTTCCCAACAAGACATAGTCACTTCATGCCTCTGTGTAACATTTTGGTTATTCTGGCAATATTTCAAGTGTTATCATTATTATCATATCTGTTACATATAGATATAACAGATATAATAATATCTAATCAGTGATCTTTGATGTTACTTTTGTAATTGTTTTGAGACACCACAAGCCACAGGCATATAAAACAGCGAACTTAATTGATAAGTGTTATGTATGTTCTGACCGCTCCAATGACCAGCCGTTTCCCCATCAATCTCTCTCTCCTCTGGCCTCCATATTTGTTAAGACACAACAATATTGAAATCAGACCAATTAATTATCCTACAATGACCTCTAAGTGTTCAAATGAAAGAGTCCCCTGCCTCTCACTTTAAATCAAAAGCTAGTAATGATTAAACTTAGTGAAGAAGGCATGCCGAAAGTCAAGATAGCCTGAAAGCTAGGTCTCTTTTACCAAACAGTTAAGTCGTGAGTACAAAGGAAACGTTCTTGAAGAAAATTGAAAGTGCTACTCCAGTCAACACACAAATGATAAGAAACCAAAACAGCCTTATTGCTGATATGGAGAAAGTTTGAGTGGTCTCAATAGTGTATCAAACCAGCTACAACATTCCCTAAGCCAAAGCCTAATCCAGAGCAAGGCTCTGACAGTTGATCAGCAAGTGCTGATGGAGGAGCTGCAGCAAGTTATCCAGATTTAGTAAACATCATTGATGAAGATGGCTACTCTAAACAACAGATTTTCAATCTGTGTGAAACAGATACATATTGAAAGATGTCATCTAGAACGTTCACAGCTAAAAAGGAAAAGTCAATACCTGGCTGCAAAGCTTCAAAGGGCAGACTCTCTCCTGTTAGGGGCTGATGCAGCTGGGGATTTCAAGTAAAGCCAATGCTCATTTGCCATTCAAAAAATCCTAGAACCCTTAAAAATCATGCTAAATCTATCTGTGCTCTATAAATGGAGCAGCAAAGCCAGGATGACAGGATATCGGTTTACATCATGGTTTACTGAATATCTTAAGCCCACTCTTGAGACCAACTACTCAGACAAAACTATTCCTTTCAAAATATTACTGCTCATTGACAATGCGCTTGGTCACCCAAGAGCTCTGATGAAGATGTACAAGGAGATTAATGCTGTTTTCATGCCTGCTGACAAAATATCCATTCTGCAGCCCATGCATCAAGGAGTAATTTCGACTTTCAAGTCTTATTTTTTTTTTTTTTTTTTTTTTTTTTTTTTTTTTTTTTTTTTGAGACGGAGTCTTGCTCTGTCACCCAGGCTGGAGTGCAGTGGCCGGATCTCAGCTCACTGCAAGCTCCTCCTCTCGGGTTCACGCCATTCTCCTGCCTCAGCCTCCCGAGTAGCTGGGACTACAGGCACCCGCCACTTCGCCGGGCTAGTTTTTTGTATTTTTTAGTAGAGACGGGGTTTCACCGTGTTAGCCAGGATGGTCTCGATCTCCTGACCTCATGATCCGCCCGTCTCGGCCTCCCAAAGTGCTGGGATTACAGGCTTGAGCCACCGTGCCCGGCCTCAAGTCTTATTTTAAAACTACATTTTGGTCGGGCACGGTGGCTCACGCCTGTAATCTCAATACTTTGGGAGGCCGAGTCAGGTGGATCACAAGGTCAGGAGTTCGAGACCATCCTGGCCAACATGGTGAAACCCTGTCTCTACTAAAAATACAAAAAATATCTGGGCGTGGCGGCACGTGCCTGTAGTCCCAGCTACTTGGGAGGCTGAGGCAGGAGAATTGCTTGAACCCGGGAGGTGGAGGTTGCAGTGAGCCGAGATCATGCCACTCTACTCCAGCCTGGTGACAGGGCAAGACTCCATCACAAAAAAAGAAAAGAAAAGAAAAGAAAAGAAAAGAAAAGAAAAGAAAAGAAAAAACTACATTTCACAAGGCTATAGCTGCCATAGATTCCTCTGATGGATCTAGGCAAAGTGTATTAAAAACCTTCAGGAAAACATTCACCATTCTAGATGCCATTAAGAACATTCATGATTCATGGAAGGAGGTTAAAATATCCACATTAACAGAAGTTTGAAAGAAGTTGATTATTATTATTATCCACCCTTATGGTTGACTTTGAGGAATTCAAGACTTCAGTGGAGAAGGTCACTGCAGATGTGATAGAAATAGCAAGAGAACCAAAATTAGAAGTGCAGCCTGAAGATGTGACTGAACTGCTGCCATCTCATGATAAAACTTAAATGGATCAAGAGTTACTTCTTATGGATTAGCAAAGAAGGTAGTTTATTGAGATGGAATCTACTCCTGGCGATGATGCTGTGAACATTGTTGAAATGACAACAAAGGATTTAGAATATTACATAAACTTAGTTGGCAAAGCAGCAGCAGGGTTGGAGAGAATTGATTCCAACTTTGAAAGAAGTTCTACTGTGGGTGAAATGCTATCAAACAGCACCTCATACTACAGAGAAATCTTTCGTGAAAGGAAGCATCAATCAACATGGCAAACTTCATTGTTCTCTTATTTTAAGAAATTGCTACAGCTAAGGTTAGGTGTGGTGGCTCACACCTGTAATCCCAGCACTTTGGGAGGCCGACGCAGGCGGATCACCTGAGATCAGGAGTTCGAGACCAGCCTGGCAAACATGGTGAAATCCCATCTCTACTAAAAATACACAAATTAACCGGGCGTGGTGGCACGTGTCTATAGTCCCAGCTACTCAGGAGGCTGACACAGGAGAATGGCTTGAACCTGGGAGGCAGAGGTTGCAGTGAGTCAAGATCAAGCCACTGCACTCCAGCCTAGGCAACTGAGAAAGACTCCATCTCAAAAAAAAAAAAAAGAAAAAAGAAGGAAATTGCCACAGCTGCCTCAGCCTTCAGCAACCACCACCCTGATCAGTCAGCAGCCATCAATATGAGGGCAAGACCCTCCACCTGCAAAAAGATTATGACTCACTGAAGGCTCAGATAATTGTTGGCATTTTTTAGCAATAATGTACTTTGAAATTAAGGTACGTATATTGTTTTTTAGACATAATGCTATTGCACACTTACTAGACTCCATATAGTGTAAACACAACTTTTATATGCACTGAGAAATCAAAAAAATTGTGTGACTCATTTTATTGTGATAGTCACTTTATTGTGGTGGTCTGGAACCAAACCCACAGTATCTCAAAGGTATGCCTATATACCAAAGCAAAACTTGTGGGATGCAACTGAAGCAACACTAGAGGGAAATTGATAGCCCTAAACATCCTCATTAAAAAGAGGAAAGACCTGGCTGGGCACAGTGGCTCATGCCTGTAAGTAATCCCAGCACTTTGGGAGGCCAAGGCAGGCAGGTCACTTGAGGTCAGGAGTTTGAGACCAGCCTGGCCAACATAGTGAAATCTGTCTCTACTAAAAATACAAAAATTAGCCAGGCTTGTTGGCACACTCTGGTAATCCCGGCTACTAGGGAGGCTGAGGCAGGAGAATGGCTTGAACCCGAGTGGTATGGTAGAGGTTGCAGTGAGCCGAGATCATACAACTGCACTCCAGTATGGGTGACAGAGCAAGACTCCGCCTCAAAAAAAAATTAGAAAAAAGGGAAAGACCTCAAATCAATAACATAATTTTTATTTTCAGACCCAGAAAAATGAAAGAGCAAATTAACCCCAAAGCAAAAACAAGAAAATAAATGATTGCTGAAATTAATAAAAGAGAGAATAGAAAAGCAATAGAGAAAAACAACAAAATCCAAAGTGGAATTTTTGAGAATATTGGCAAAATTGGCAGACCTTCAGCTAGAACGACAAAAAAAAAAAAAAAAAGAAAATTAAAAAAAGAGAAAAAACTAAAGATTGAAATAGGTCAAATTACTACCAACCTTAGAGAAATATAAATATAAACATAAATATGCACAATTGTATGCTAACAAATTAGATAACGTAGACGAAATGGACAAATTGCTTGAAGGACACTTTCTATAGTGACCCAAAAAGGAACAGAAAATCTGAATAACAAGCAAACAGACTGAATTAAAAATAAATGAAAAAAAATACTCACAAAGAAAAGCCCAGGCCCAGATGTCTTCAGTGGTGAGCTCTATTAAACATTTAAAGAAGAATTAATATGAATTCTTTCACAAACTCTTATTTATGTATTTATTTATTTTGGTTTTTGTTTTTTTGGGGTTTTTTGTTTTTGAGATGGAGTTTCCCTCTTGTTGCACAGCCTCCTGAGTAGCTGCGATTACAGGCATACGCCACCATGCCCAGCTAATTTTGTATTTTTAGTAGCGACAGGGTTTCTCCATGTTGGTCAAGCTGGTCTCGAACTCCTGACCTCAGGTGATCCTGCCTGCTTCTGCCTCCCAAAGTGTTGGGATTACAGGCATGAGCCACCACACCCGGCCCACAAATTCTTTTAAAAGATAGAAGAGGAGGGGACACTTTCCAACTCATTCTATAAAGCCAGCATTACCTTAACACCTAAGCCAAATAAAAAAATATCACAAAAAAAGAAAACCACAGACCAATGACTTTTATGCATATGGACACAAAAATCTTTAACAAAAACTAGCAAACCAAATCCAGCAACATATTAAAAACACTATATACCATGACCAAGTAGGATTTATTCCAGAAATTTAAAATTAGTTTAAGATATGATAATTAATTAATGTAATAAAACATATCAATAGAAAAAAAGAACAAAAACCACATTATTATTTCATCAGATATTTAGAAAGCATTTGACAAAATCTAACAAGTTTTGATGATAAAAACAACACTCAACAAATTAGGAATAAAAGAAAACTTTCTCAAAGTGATTAAAGGCATCTGTGAAAAACCCATAGCTAACATCATACTTGACAGTGAAAGATTGAATGCTTTCCCCTAAGATAAGGAACAAGACAAGGATGTCTGTTGTCAACATTGTAATGGATGCAAGACAAATTTAAAAAAAAAAAAAAAAAGCATCCAGGCTGGAAAGGAATAAGTAAAGCTTTCTCGATTCTCAGATAACACAATCTTGTATACATTTTTTTAAATCCTAAGGAATCCACTAAAAACGTTGTTAGAAATAATCAGTTCAGCAAGGTTGCAAGATAGAAGATTAATAAACAAAAATAAATTGTATTTCTAACCACTTGAAATGAATAATTCAAAAATGAAATTAAGGAAACAATTCTAGGCCAGGTGCAGTGGCTCACGCCTGTAATCCCAGCACTTTGGGAGGCCAAGGCAGGTGGATCACGAGGTCAAGAGTTCGAGATCAGCCTGGTCAACGTGGTGAGACTCCTTCTCTACTAAAAATACAAAAATTAGCCGGGAGTGGTGATGGATGCCTGTAATCCCAGCTACTCAGGAGGCTGAGGAGGAGAATAGCTTGAACCTGGGAGGCGGAGTTTGCAGTGAGATGAGACCGTGCCACTGCACTCCAGCCTGGGCAACAGAGTGAGACTCAGTCTCAAAAAATAAAAAAAATAAAAAAAATAAAGAAAGAAAAGAAAAGAAGGCCGGGCGCGGTGGCTCAAGCCTGTAATCCCAGCACTTTGGGAGGCCGAGACGGGCAGATCACGAGGTCAGGAGATCGAGACCATCCTGGCTAACACGGTGAAACCCTGTCTCTACTAAAAAATACAAAAAAACTAGCCGGGTGAGGTGGCGGGCGCCTGTAGTCCCAGCTACTCAGGAGGCTGAGGCAGGAGAATGGCGTGAACCCGGGAGGCGGAGCTTGCAGTGAGCTGAGATCCGGCCACAGCACTCCAGCCTGGGTGACAGAGCGAGACTCCGTCTCAAAAAAAAAAAAAAAAAAAAAAAGAAAAGAAAACAATTCTATTGTAAATAGTATTAAAAACACATTGAAAGAAATTAAAGACATAAATAAATGAAAAGACTTTCCACATTCACAAATCACATTCACAAATCACAAGACTATTGTTAAGATGTTAATACTCACCAAATTTATCTGCAGGTTCAACACAGTTTCCATTAAGATTTCAGCTGGCTTCTTTCCATAAATTGACAAACTGATCCTAAAATTCATGTGAAAATTCTAAAAACATGGAGTACCTAAAAAATCTTTTAAAAAGAAGGAGAATGAAGTCAGGCGTGGTGGCTCACGACTGTAATCCCAGCACTTTTGGAGGCCAAGTTGAGTGGATCACCTGAGGTCAGGAGTTCGAGACCAGCCTGGCCAACAGGGTGAAACACTACAAAAATTCGAAAATTAGCTGGGCATGGTGGCTCATGCCTGTAATCCCAGCTACTTAAGAGGCTGAGGCGGGAGAATCACTTGAACCCAGGGGGCGGAGGTTGCAGTGAGCCGAAATCGTGCCACACACTCCTGCCTGGGCAACTGAGCGAGACTCTGTCTCCAAAAAAAAAAAAAAAAGAAGAAGAAGAAGAACATTGGAGGACTCATACTTCCTGATTTCAAAACTTACTAGAAAACTACAATTAAGATAGTGTGTTACTGGCATAAGTATAGACAAATTAATTAAATAGAATTGAGAGGCTGGAGATAAATTCTCACGTTTATGGTCACATGATTTTTAACAAGAGTTTCAGGACAAGTCAGTGGGGAAAGAATAGGCTTTTCAACAAATGATGCTAAGACAACTGGATATTTACATGTAAAATAATGAAATTGGACCACTACCTCATACTGTATATACAATACACTCAAATTGGATCAAAGATCTGAATGTAAGAGCTAAAACTAAACACTCTCAGAAGAAATACAGGTGTAAATCTTTATTACCTTGGAGTAGGAAAATTATTTTTAGATAGGGCTCCAGGCCAGTGCGGTGGCTCATGCCTGTAATCCCAGCACTGTGGGAGGTCAAGGTGGGCAGATCATCTGAGGTCAGGAGTTCGAGGCCAGCCTGGCCAACATGGTGAAACCCCATCTCTACTAAAAATACAAAAATTAGCCAGGCAGGGTGGCACATGCCTGTAGTCCCAGCTACTCGGGAGGCTGAGGAAGGAGAATTGCTTGAACCTGGGAGGCAAAGGTTGCAATGAGCCGAGATCGCGCCATTGCACTCCAGCGTGGGTGACAGAGTGAGACTGTGTTTCAAAAAAAAAAAAAAAAATAGGACTCCAAAAGTACAAGGAACTAAAGACAAAAATGGTAACTTAGACTTGATGAAAATTTAAAACTTTTATGCTGCAAAGGATACCATGAAAAAAGTAGGCCAGGCGCGGTGGCTCACGCCTATAACCCCAGCACTTTGGGAGGCTGAGGTAAGCGAATCACAAGGTCAGGAGTTCGAAACCTTCCTGGCCAACATGGTGAAACCCCGTCTCTACTAAAAACACAAAAATTAGCTGAGCGTGGTGGCGGGCGCCTGTAATCCCAGCTACTCAGGAGGCTGAGGTAGGAGAATTGCTTGAACCCAGGAGGCGGAGGTTGCAGTGAACGGAGATCGCGCCACTGCACTCCAGCCTGGGTGACAGTGAGACTCCATCTCAAAAAAACGAAAACGAAAAAAGAAAGAAAGTGAAAATATAACGGAAAAAATGGGAGAAAATATTAGCAAATCATATATTTGATAAGGACCCATATCTAGAACTTATATGAAGAATTCTTACAACTCAATAATAAACATTTACCTTAATTGGCTCCATTTCAAGCGCTCTTCATCTCTTTGTATTGATCTAAGTTTTTATCTGGTATCACATTCCTTCTGCCTAAAGAACTTTCCTTAACTTTTCTTGTAGTATAATTCTAATTTTGTGTTTGTCTGAGAAAGTGTGTATTTTTCCTTCATTTTTTGAAAGGTGTTTTTGCTGGCTTTAGAAATTCTGGGTTGAAAAACTTGCTTTTCTGCTTTTCTTGCAATACCTTAACATTTTCACTCATTTTTTTCTGTTTTACATGGTTTCTGATGAGAAGTCTGCTGTAATTCCTCTTTCTTCCTCTGTATGTAATGTGTCTTTTTTGCCTCAAGATTTTCTCTTAGTGTTTTGTTTTCAGGAGTTTTGTTATTTTATGCCTGGGTAGGTGTTTGGGGTTTTTTTCTCTTTGTTTTTTATTTTTGACATGTGTCTTTCTTGGCATTCTCAGCTTCTTGGATCTGTAGTTTAGCGCATATTATTAACTCTTGAAAATTCTCAGCCATTTCTTCTTCAAATTCTTCTGCCTTATTCTCTTTCAATTTTCCCTCTGATATTTCAATTATGTGTGTGTTACACTATATGATGTTATTCCACAGCTCTGGAATGCTCTGTTATGCCTTCCTTTTCTTTTTTTCACTTTGTGTTTCAGTCGTGATCATTTCTATTGACTTACCTTCAAGTTCACTGCTTCTTCCCTTGGCTATGTCAAGTCTGCTTAATGAGCCAGATACATTCTTCATGTCTGTTACTGTGCTTTTCATTTAGTTCTTTCTTATAGTTCTGATCTCTCTGTGGAATTTACTCACTTGATTATGTATGTTATCCACCTTTTCCATTGGGGCCTTTAGTATATTACTAATGGCTATTTGAATTTCATGCCGGATAGTTCCAACATCTGTGTTATCTCTAAATCTTATTCTGCTGATTCCTTCGTCTTCTTTTTTCTTTTCTTTTATATACTTCATGATGTTTAGTTCACATTCAGACATCTTGTGTAGGAGAGTAGATGCCAAAGGAAACAGTTTTTATGCCTGGAAATGGGCATGCCTTTCTGTTTGCTAAGCCGTGCTAAGTGTGGCGTTTCGAGTTAATCTAGTCAGGAGCTGAGCTGGGTTTGAACTCTTTTGGCTGCCTTAGTTACCTACAGTACACCACAGGCTTCAAATTCCTTTAGCAATATCTTGTATTTAGGCTGGATCTGGTGTGCTAGAGGGATTTTTTTTTTTACTGTCACATCAGCTTTACATTTTCCTTTTAAGCTGTGTCTGCCTCCACAGCCTTGCAACTCTTTTGGCAATATTCCACCATTACTTGTTACTTGTTGGATTGTTGTAAGACAGCGTGGGGGTGGGTTGTCTATTGTTCTGATTAAACCTCAGTTTTAGGCAGGCAGCTGTGTCCTGGGATCTTTGATGTGTGGCCTTCTTGGTGCTCCAGTCCCTCCCCTATACATATGTTAAGCCCTTGTACCCATTGCTGCCCTTCCTTCAGGAATAAAGGTTTAATTTTTTCTCTGCCTGTTATGGTTTGGCTATGTCCCCACCCAAATGTCATCTTGAATTGTGGTTGCCATAATCCCCACATGTCGTGGGAGGGACCCGGTGCGAGGTGATTTAATCATGGGGGTGGTTACCCTCATGCTGTTCTTGTGATGGTGGGTGAGTTCTCACAAGATCTGATGGTTTTTAAGAGGCTTTTCCCCTTTTTGCTCAGTACTTCCCCTTGCTGCCACCATGTGAAGAAGTACATGTTTGTTTCCCCTTCTGCCATGATTGTACATTTCCTGAGGTCTTCCTAGCCATGCTGAACTGTGAGTCAATTAAACCTCTTTCCTTCATAAATTACCCACTCTCGGGTATGTCTTTATTAGCAGTGTGAGAACAGACTAATACACTGCCCTTCCCCTACTTGCAACAGATGTGCAACAATGTTCCATGGACAACAGTGTTTGTTGCCCTTCCCAGTATGTATTAAAGCTTCTGTTCCATAGAGGATACAAAGGAGAAAAATCTAGGCAGCGTTTCCTGCCCTTTTCACAATGGCTGCTCTTCCTCTGTCCCAGGCCTTCACCATAAAAGATGTTTTCTCAAAACTCTCAGCAAGTGGGGTCCATGAAGAAAAGCTTCCCTTATATCCGCACCTCCCAGGGGCTCCACACACCATCACCAGTCAGCACTTAGCCTCCATTGATTTTTCAGTGAATTTTTTATACCAGTGTCTAGCCCCTTGTGCCCCAGGTAAACAAGTGCCCACAGCCAGTGTTTCCCTCCAGGTGCCTGTCTCTCCTTTGATTTCAGGCTACTTGGTTATCCTGCTACCTCAGCTCTCTCAAGAAAATTTCTGCATATGCAATTTGTCTGCTTTTTAAATTGTAAGGGTGGGAATGACTCTTTTCAGCTTTCTGCATCCCTTTATGGAAATCAGAAATCCCCCAGGAAGATGTTCAAGGCAATTTTTACTATCTTCATGGCAAAGAGTCTATTCTACCAAAGGCCATAGAGTTTCAGCTCTGAGTAAATGGCACTGTGCTGTGACATACAAATGACTGTTCAGATCAGCCCAGTATCAAACAAAAGATAAGGGAAGATGATATTGAACATTTATATTCTTGGAAATGCTTTATAGCATGTTCTCATCTACCCCTTAAGCCTGCAGAAACTTCCCTGTGTCCCTGGGCCCTTCCATGACCAACCGCTCAATAACAAGGTCAGAATTTGATTGAATTATACATTCACATTGTGTCTGTGCATATTATTAGTCCATTGAATTCTAAGGAGTTCAGTCTGTTTCTTCTTTTAATCCTAAGGCAAGTAGAGAAACAGCCCTTAAATAATTAGTAGTAATAAGTAAACAAGAGCAGCTTGGGTGTTTTTCACCACCGTGTCTTCAAACAGTTGCAGTAATGGATCCAGCCTACACTCACTTAATCCATTCAGCAGTCAGGGCCAGACCCTCACCTTAGTTACAAGTTATTCCTTCAAAACCCGTGTGACCTCATGGTGGCTCCCAAACCTGGCTACACACTAGAATTACTTAGCAAGCACACACCAGAGATTCCAATATAGTGCATCAAAGACAAGGCCTGGGAATCTGTGTATTTAACAAGTTCTCCGGATGATTCTAACATAGCTGCTTTGTCTTTAGAAGCAAGAAACTTAGGGATGCAGCCTGGATCCTTGGTTTTGGATTTCTTAGATGGTGTGCAAACCACAGCCAGGTTACCTTTATGGAACATTAATACCAACAGGGATTATTCCTGTTTTCTCAACCACACAGTTTAACTTCTTTACAGCCTTTTGCATTAGTCCATTCATTGCTGAGAGGAGCCCCTGGGCTTTGATCCCAACCCAGCCAACATACTCCATCATGAGGAGCCGAGTTGTTTGGTATTTTGCAAGATCTCGGTGTGACAGGCAACCACCAAGATGGCTCCCAAAGATCCCTGACTCCTGATATTCACTTTTTCAGTCCTTTCCCATATTACACTATGGTTCATCTATGTGACAAATAGCATGTGGCAGAAGTGATGGTATTTCCCTTTCAAGATTAGGTTAGGAAAGACTGCAGCTTCTGTCTTAAGTACCCTCTCTCAGATCACGTTCTCTAGGGGAAGTCATATTGTGAGCTGTCCTTTGGAGAGACCCACTTAGCCTATGCCAACAGCCATGTGAATGAGTTTGAAAGCAAATTCTCTAGCCTATTTAGAATGACGAGAGTCCCAGCAAACAACTTAACTGCAACCTCCTGAGAGACTCTGAGCCAGAACCACTCAGCTATGCCTCTCCCAAATTTCAAACTTTAAGAAATTCTGTGAGATGATAAGTGTTTGTTGTTTTAACCTTGTACATTTTGGAGTAATTTGTTATGCAGCAATATATAATGAATACACTGGGTCAGATCCACAGCTGTTAATGGGGAAGCAACAACTGAGGACAGAGCTCTCCTAATGCTAGGAAAGATTGGTTTTCCTTCAGACACAAATAAGCTCATTTACTCAGATCATTTCCCCCAGTCCATGCTATCCTGTACATCGAGGATAGGGCAGCATAACTGTGAACTTTCTCAGCACAATGGAATCAGAAGGAAGACAGGCTCATCACAGCTCAGCAACCACATGATTAAAAGCATCGCTTCCTCATTCCACCCTTTCAAAAGCACCTGAACACCATGGTGATTGACACTATAATATCAGGCAGCCAGTGGGCAAGAGAACAATGAAATTTTGTGCTATAACAGAAAACGGGAGCATTGTCTATACATAAGTCCTCTAGAAAGGAAACTTCCAGAATGTATGGAAGGGAAGAAATGTTGGCACTTGCAGAAAGCGGGAGAGGCAAGCAGCTTCTGGTGAGCATAAAGCAGCCAGATAAGAGATTGGTATTAAAGCAACAGGTCTTGTGTGTAAAGGGCATGCCATCATGCTGCTTTGAGTTGTGGCAACATGGCAGAATGGAATATGCTAGATCATTTGCAGTCTCTGGAGTTTAAAGCAATGATGATGTTTCAACTCAATTCAAGAAGTACTAAATATGTGCCTTCAAGCCAGGTACTAACTTTAGAGTCTACATGAGATTAAAAGGTGTGAGTCCTATGCTCAGAAAGCTGACATACACACTGGAGAGATGTGAGGCATCTGCATTTAAAACTGACAGGCCATAATCCAATATAGTTTTCCTGGTTATCCTCTGTTTACTCACCCCTCCCATTTACATCCCTCTCCAGCTCTGATCTGCACTGTGCAATAGACAATTCCTTGGGCCCCTTAGATTTCTGGTTTCCAGCTTGAATCAGCCAATGTGACATCCTGGAGATAAATTGGAAGGCAGGAGGAAAGAGAGCTTGGAAAATATTTTCCCTGTCCCTTCCCTGCTTTGGACCATTTTTCCTGGCACCTGCTGCATCCTTCTGTGTCTACAACTCCTGCTAAGGGGGTCCCTCTTCCACTTTTCCAGGATTCCAGCTCAGACTGGCTCCAGGAGCACTGTTCTCTCCCTTGTCCCTTCAGACCTTGAGGTAGTAATGGTTTCCTGCTGCTGCTGGTCTCTGGGGACCTCAACGTCCCTACTTCGTTGCTTTAACCTACCTGTTCTTCCATGAGTACTCCTTTCATTAAAGTCTTTTAAACCATCTGAGCTTGATTACTTCCTGCCAGGACCCTGGCTAATGCGGCAGACCATTCATTCATTCATTCATTTCATTCTTTAACTATTTATTGAGGACCTCATATAGACCAGGAACCAGATACTGGTGATTCAGAGGTAAGCACAACTTATTCTGTACCTTCCTACAATATGCATTCTAGTAAGGGAAAGAGACAATAAATGAGTAAATATATCATATTTCACTCAGTATTAGATACTAGGAGGAAAATTAAAGCAGGGTAAAAAGATTAAAAAGCAATAAAGATGTGAGAGGGGCTATTTTACATAGGAAAATCAGGGAGCGCCTCCAAAAATGTGACATTTCATCAGAAAGGTAAATAAAGTCAGAGAACAAGCCATATATCTATATGGAGGGAAAATTATTCCAGACAGGAGGAATACCAAGGCCTTAAGGTATATGGAAATACCTTAATGTAACTCAAGTAGAGTGAGCAAGGAGGTGAATTTTGGGTAAATGAGGTTTGAGAGATCGGTGGGGGCAAATCATGTGTAGCCCTATAGGCTGTGATAAGTGCTTTGAGTTTTATTCTTACTTTGATGGAAGTCCGTTGAAAGATTTGAACAGTGATATCATCTGGTTTATATTGCAGAATGATTACTCTGGCTGCTCTATAGAGAATTGGCCATAGTGTGGCAAGGGTGAATGGAAAACATTCAGTGGTTCAAGCAAGAAAGCAAGAGATGGTGGTGACTTGAAGAACAATGGAAGTGACAAGAAGTGGTTACATTCAAGGCATACTGTATTTTGAAGGAAGGGCCAGCAAAGTTTGCAACGAATTGGATACGAGGATATGGACAAAATAGAGCAAGGACTAGCAAACTACAGCCCACAGGACAAATCCAGCCCACCACCTATTTTTGAAAATAAAGTTTTTATGGTACGCAGCCACACTCACTCTTCTACTATTGTCTATGGCTGCTTTCTTGCTACAGTAGCAGAGCTGAATAGTTGTGACAAAGACTGGATGCTCTGCAAAGCCTAAAATATTAACCCTGTGGGCCTTTGCAGAAACATTTGCTGACCCCCTAAAAAGAAGTCATCAAGAATGGCTCCTATGTTTTTGGCCCAAACAGCTGTGTGAATGACAGCACCTTGTACTGGATAACAAGACCTGCAGAAAAGGCACTTTGTCAGGGAGAATCAAAGTTTGATTTCTGCACAAGGTAAATTTCAGATAATCATTTAACACCCAACCAAAGATGTAGTGTAGGCAGTTATAAGTTGAGTCTGGCATTTAGGGAAGAAGTCAGGGCTGGAAATAGAAATGTGGGAGTCAAGCCAGGCACAGTGGCGTGCTTGTAGTTCCAACTACTTGGGAGGCTGAGGTGGGAGAATCGCTAGAGCCCAGGAGTTCAAGTCTAGCCTGGGCACATAGCAAGTTCCCATATCTGAAAAAAATAAAAAATAAAAAGGTAGGAGTCATCAGCACATTGGAGAAATATGCAATGACTTAAGAGCAGAAGCTCCAAAATGTTCTTGATTTACAGCACCCTTAGTGTTTCAGTAATTTTTTCACAGAATCCCATGCCAAAAGAAATACCTAACAAATCTGTTTACTAAGTAGTTAAGTCTGTGCAACTTAGTAAGCATTTATGTCCTGTTAACGTAGTAGCCATTTTAAAAAGTAATACACATAAATTGAAAGACAAAATAATACTTTTATTTCATTCTTATATAACCACAACTACTTGCTAACTGGATGCATGCCCCTGTTGGGCACTGCACAACTTCTCAAACGTTGGAGTCAGATTAAATACTGCCATCCTCACTTCCAGTTTCACGTTTATTTTTGTGTGGTATTTTCTTTTCATCACAGCAACCCCCAAAGACCCAGCTTCACAAAGGTATAATCTCATTAAATGAAATATAGAACAAAGGTCCAGCACAGTGGCTCACACCTGTAATCTAGGCACTTTGGGAAGCTGAGGCAGGAGGATCACTTGAGCTCCAGAGTTCAATACCAGCCTGGGCAACATGGTGAGACCCTGTCTCTAAAAAAAATTTAAAAATTAGCCGGGCATGGTGGCACACATCTATAGTCCCAGCTACCTGGGGGGGAAGATCGCTTGAGCCCAGTAGTTCAAAGCTACTGAGCTATGATGGCACCACTGCACCCCAGCTTCAGTGACACAGCAAGACCCTGTCTCAAAAAAAAAAAAAAAAAAGCAATATGGCACAGTCTAAGGTTGGAACTATGAACTGCCTCAAGCTAGTTGCTTGTGGAGTGTTTGACATATGTCAAGGATCACCATGTTTCCTTCCAAATTTTTAAATATTCCATGGTATCCCTGAGAGTTTGTGCAGCACCCCAGGACTCCTTGGGGACCACAGACCTAGTGAACAAGTGTGGATAGAGAATAGATGAGATCCAAGGACCCCCTGGATTACTTCATCTCTAACAGAAAAGGAAGATCATCCAGAAAAGAAGGCTAAAATGCAGCAGCCAGTGAGGGAAAAGGAAAGCCAGTAAGTATCCTGAAAAATCAAGCACATTTTTTAAAGTGTCTTGAGAAGGGACCAACTTTGGAAAGAGTAAGATAGTGTGAGGCCGGTGGCTTTGGCCACATGGATGTGACTGGTAAGCCTGATGCTAGTAGTTTCAATGGAGTGCTACGGATAAGGGGCTAAGGTCCCAAGGGAGAGGTGAAGAGACTAATCACTACAGACATTCTGCAAGGACATTTCTATGAGATGGTGAGGACTGTGTAGGCAATGAAAAGACCCAGGACTTAGTGTTAACCTTTGAGTATTAGGAAAACCAGGTAAGAGAAGGGTGAGTATTTCAGGAGGAAGGGACAGCATGAGCAAAGATGCACGGGCAACAAAGAGCAGGTCATGTTCGGAAGAGAGTGAAAAGAATGACCTGACTGGAACAGAGCATTTAGACAAAAGAAGAGACAAAGTCCCAAATGTGGCCATCCTGGAGTAAGCTCTGGGATAAGAAAGTGTGACAAAAGGACCTTAAACGTGCTCTATGCCTGCTGTATACAGTCATGAAGCAGGAAGTTTTGAGTGACTTATCTCTTCCCCAGTAGGTATTAGAGTCAAGTGGCTCATCCACTTCTCTCCTGGGCATAGAGTGGTGACTAACAATTCCAGTTACTCTTCCTACCTCCTAAGCCCACTCTCTGCCATTCTTACCCCCTTTTTGGTGGTGTAGCTTCTCATCAGCCAGGAGCATGTCAAAGAGTGGGGTAGAGCACAAAATGGGCCCTTGGAATCCCCAATTCCAGGACTTGGCTCTTAGATGGCATTTTTGGACCTGCCCTGGGCCACAGGGGAGCCCACTGCACTGAAGAGTGAATCCCAGGCCAGACAGTATGCACCGCCAGCTGATTGAAGAGCCCCTGGGCCTTAAGGGAACACTGGCAGTAATCTGGCAGTACTCTGAATGAGCCTGTGGTAGTAGTGGCCATGGGGTGAGACTCCTCAGCTTTTGGAAAGGAGAAGGAAGAGTGGAAAGGACTGCACCTTTTTGTTTGAGTGCAAGCTCAGTCACAGTACAATAGAACACAAAATAAATTTCTAAGGTTTTTGACTCTACTCTCTGGATCCCAGACAACACCTTTGGACCCTCCTGGGACCTAGGGGAACTTGCCATCCTGAAGGGGAGGACACAGGTCTGCCTGGCATTGCCACCTGCTGATGGTAGAGCCCCAGGGCCTTGAACAAATATAGGCTTTAGCCAGAGAGTGGTTACCGTTGGCCTTGGGTGAGACCCAGTACTGTGCTAGTTTCAGGACTGACTCAGTATGGTCCTAGTGGTGGTGGCTATCAGGGTGTTTATGTCACTCCACCGCCTGCTCCAGGAAGCTTGGAACAGAGAGCGAAGGACCCCAGTTGTTCGAGAAAAAGTAAGAGAACAGAACAAGAGTCTCTGCCTGGTAATCCAGAGAATTCTTTTGGATATTCTCCAAGACCATCAGTGTGGTACCTCTACAAATCTGCAAGAACCACAGTGTTCCCAGGCTTAGGGTACCCCCTAAAACAGATGTAACTTAGATCACAGAATCCATGTCCTTTCAAATATCTGGAAAGGCTTCTCAAAAAGGATGAGTACAAACAAGCCCAGACTGAGAAGACTACAATAAATAACTAACTCTTCAATGCCCAGACACAGATGAACATTTACAAGTATCAAGACCATCCAGGAAAACATGACCTCACCAAATGAACTAAATAAGGCACCAGGGACCAATCCCAGAAAGACTGAGATATGTAACCTTTCAGACAAAGAATTCAAAAGAGCCCTTTTGAGGAGACTCAAAGACATTCAACGTAACACAGAGAAGAAATTCAGAACTCTATCACACAAAATTTTAACAAAAAGATTGAAATAATTTAAAAAGAATCAATCAGAAACTCTGGAGCTAAAAAATGCAATTGACATACTGAAGAATGCATCAGAGTCTTTTGATAGCAGAATTGATCAAGCAGAAGAAATAATTGGTGAGCTTAAAGATAGACTATTTGAAAATACAGAGAAGACAAATTAAAAATGAATAAAAAACAACTCTATAGGAAAATATCTAATAATCTGATCAAAAATGGTTGAAAGATTTGAATGGACATTTCTCAAAAGAAGACATACAAATGGGAAACAAGCATATGAAAAGGTGCTCAACATCTTGGATTATCAGAGAAATGCAAATCAAATCAAAACTATAATGAGATATCATCTCACCCTAGTTGAAAATGGCTTTTATCTAAAAGACAGGCAATAACAAAAGCTGGCAAGGATGTGGAGAAAAGGGAGCCCTCTTACACTGTTAGTGGGAATGTAAATTAGTACAACCACTATGAAGAACTGTTTGGAGGTTCCTCATAAAACTAAAAGTTGAGCTACCCAGCAATCTCACAGCTGGGTATATACCCAAAAGAAAGGAAATCAGTATATCAAATATATATCTGCACTCCCATGTCTGTGGCGGCACTGTTTACAATAGCCAAGATTTGGAAGCAACCTAAGTGTTCACCAACAGATGAATAGATAAAGAAAATGTGGTACATATACACAATGGAGTACTATCCAGTAATAAAAAAGAATGAAATCCAGTCATTTGCAACAACATGGTTGGAACTGGAAGTCATTGTGTTAAATGAACTAAGCTAGGCACAGAAAGGCAAACATCACATGTTCTCACTATTTGTGGGATCTGAAGATCAAATCAATTGAACTCATAGACATCAAGAGTAGAAGAATGGTTACCAGAGGCTGGGAAGGGTAGTGGGGCACTGGAGGGGAAGAGGGGATGGTTAATGGATTAAAAAAAAATACTTAGAAAGAATGAATAAGATGTAGTATTTGATAGCACAACAGAGTGACTATAGTCAATAATAATTGTACATTTTAAAATAACTTAAAGAGTATAATTGGATTGTTTGTAACTCAGTTGATAAATTCTTGAAGGAATGGTTACCTCATTCTTCATGATGTTCTTATTTCACATTGCATGCTTGTATCAAAACATCTTATGCACCCATAAATATATATACCTATGTACCCACAAAAATTAAAAATAAAATAAAATAAATTTTAAAAACAGCTAATGGGAAGGGTAGTTGGGAGGTGGAGATGGTTAATGGGTACAAAAAACTGGTTAGAATGAATAAATAAGACCTGTATTTGGTAGCAAAACAGGGTGACTATAGTCAAAAATAATTTAATTGTACACTTTAAAATAACTAAAAACTATGCTTGCATTGTTTGTAACACAAAGGATAAATGCTTGAGGGGATGGATACCCCATTCTCCATGATGTGATTATTATGCATTGCATGCTTATATTAAAATATCTCATGTACCCCATAAATATATGCAGCTACTTTGTACCTAGAAAATTAAAATTAAAAAAGAAAGAAAGAAATACCCGAGGCTGGGTAATTTATAAAGAAAAGAGGTTTAATTGGCTCACATTTCTGCAAGTGGTACAAGAAGCATGATGCCAGCATCTGCTTCTAGTGATGGCCTCAGTAACCTCACAGTCATGGTAAAAAGTGAAAGAGGAGCAGGCATCTTATACAGTGACAGTGGGAGCAACAAAGAGAGGGAAGAAGTGCCACACACATTTAAACAACCAGATTTCACGTTTACTCACTCACCACCAAGGAGATGGAGCTAAGCCATTCATGAGGGATACTCCCCCATCATCCAAACACCTACCACCAGGCCCCATCTCCAACACTGAGGATTACATTTCAACATGAGATTTGGAGAGGACAAATATCCAAACTATACAAGAATTTTAACATATGAGTTTTGGGGGGATACAAACATTTAGACCATAGCAGTCACCTTTTCCCATGTCTCTAGAGTAAATGATCCCTGTGACTCCTTAATACTTGCTGCTGTCTGTGATTTGAATGTGTTCCCCAAAAGTTCATGTGTTAGAAACTTCATTCCTCTGCCCTCATGAATGGATTTGTGTTGCTATCATGGAAGTGGATTTGTTATCATGGTAGTGACTTTGTTATAAAATTGAGCTCTCTCTGGCTCTTGTACTCTTGCCAATGTGATGCCCTCTGCCATGTTATGATGCAGCAAGAAGGTCCTCACCAGATGCTGGCTCCATGCTCTTGGACTCCAGTCTCTGGAACCGTGAGCTAAATAAACTTTTCTTCTTTATAAATTACCTAGTCTGTAGTATTCTGCTATAGCAACGGAAAACTGACAAAGACATATGCCTTTTGTTTTCTCTTCATTGGCCCTGTTTTCATAGGTTGAGAATAAATATCAGCAAATTTAGGGACCACTATCTTAATTTGATACGTTTAATAATGACTTTATTCATTCATTCACTCACTCAGGAAGCATTTATTACAGGACTTCAGTAATCATCTTGTCTAATGCTCTTATTTTACTGACAAAGAAACTAAAATTCAGAGTAGGTATGTGACTTATTTAGAGTTACACAGACGTTTTTGTGCATAACTTGGGATAGAACATGGATCTTGGCACCCCTCAATTTTTGCTCTTCCGGTTGCACTAAGGGGCTCAACCAACCGCCCTCTTTTCTCATCTGTTACTTGTATACCTTTGACCCATAAGCCTGTGACAACTAGATGTGGTGGCATTCCATTTAAGAAACAAATAATATTACCAGTACTACACTAGACACTATTTTCTAGAAATTAACCTTCCTGCATCTCTCCCTCTCATTATTTCTTTTTGCTTTTTTTTTTTTTTTTTTTTTTTTTTTTTTTTTTGAGATGAAGTCGCACTCTTGTCCCCAGGCTGGAGTGCAATGGCGTGATCTTGGCTCACTGCAATCTCTGCCTCCCGGGTTCAAGAAATTCTCCTGCCTCAGTCTCCCGACTAGCTGGGATTACAGGTGTCTGCCACCATGCCTGGCTAATTTTTTTGTGTTTTTAGTAGAGATGGGGTTTCAACATGCTGGCCAGGCTGGTCTTGAACTCCTGACCTCGGGTGATCCACCCACCTTGGCCTCCCAAAATCCTGGGATTATAGGTGTGAGCCACCGAGCCCAGCCCCCCTCATTATTTCTGAGAGGTCCCAAATGGGTGGCTCCCATGAACCTACAACCCAGTCTGACAGTTGCAGCCTCCATGCAGCATTCTCCTATTCTTCCTCTCCCATAAAGCTCCCTCTTGTTCATGTCCAGCGTTCATCCACCAGCTCTGTGGAGAAGCCTCTGTACTGACACCACTCACCAGGAGAATGTCTGAGTATGTTTCAAGGATGTCAGCTCTGATGCTTGCAAAGGTTCCCACTCAAAGTGCTCCCAAGCATAGCTGATTTCCACACAGTGGCAGGGTAAATAGCCTCCTTTCCAATTCTTTATTTATTTGTCCTTTATTTATTTCTTCATTCAAATATTTATGGAGTCCTCACTGTGTTAAGCACTACGCTAAGCACTAGGAAGGCAGAACAGTGTAGTATCTAAGAGCACAGATTCTGAGGCCAGGCGTAGTGGCTCATGCCTATAATCCCGGCACCTTGGGAGGCCAAGGCAGGAGGATCACCTGTGGTCAGGAGTTCTAGACCAGCCTGGCCAACATGGTGAAATCCCATCTCTAATAAAAATACAAAAAATTAGCCGGGCATGGTGGTGGGTGCCTGTAATCCCAGCTACTCAGGCGGCTGAGGCAGGAGAATCACCTGAACCTGGGAGGCAGAGGTGGCAGTGAGCCAAGATTGTGCCACTGCACTCCAGCCTGGGCAACAGAGCAAGACTCTATCTCAAGAAGAAAACAAAAAAAGAAAGAAAAACACAGATTCTGGAGCCAGATTGCCTGGATTCAAATCCTGGCTCCATATTTACCAGCCATCTGACCTTGGAAGAATTACTCAGCAGATCCGTGTCTCACTTTTCCCATCTGTAAAAGGCAGAGACAAAAAAAAAAAAAACAAACCGATAATTAATTTATAGAACTTTGGTGATGGTTAAGTGAATGAGTATGTGTAATTGTCTAAGAATAGTGTCTGGAATACAGTAAGCACTCAATAAGTGATGGTTATTATTAATAAGGTATTTAGCAATGAACAAGATAGGCATGATCTCTTTCCTCATAGAACTGATCATCTAGCAAATAATGGGAAACAATTTGTTACCTGAGTCTCGAAGAAGCTACAGTTGTTCCCAGAATCATATTCAATCTATTAAAAAAGTAATATATCTCTCTTTTAACCAGAGAATCAAATTCAGGTGAACGGGCCTGTTTCAGTCAAAGTTTCATCAGGAAAAAAATGGCACTAAAATAGTTAATTCAGAAAAGCTTAATAAAGGGCTATTTCCAAAGGTGTACACAGTGTCTAGGAAAATGATCAAAACATGGTGCAGTTCCCTCAGGCTAGCAAGAGTGGGGAGCTATTATCTCCCAGGCCTGAAAAGGGAAGTAAAAGAAGTTACAGGAACAAGGAAAACTATGACTAACTAAAATTATGACCCAAGCCTTGGGTTGAGACGTAGGTTGAGGATTCAGCCAATCCATGCTGACTAGGCGGGAAGGGAATTAGAAAATACATACTTTGACTTCACTCTGTCCACCCTCTGATTGCCTCCCACTAACTGAACTCAACACAAAGCCAAATGGTAGGGAGCCTCTTGATGCAGCCCACAGATGTCAGTCTCCTGAAGAACAGAGCAGAATGGAGAAGGAGGGGAGTGAATCTGGAAGGTAAGCAACTCCAGATCAAACCAGGAACAGATGTTATACCATGCACTCCACTCTTTACCTCTATACCTCTACTCCCCAATATGAACTTTTTTCTTCCTCAAGTTAAAAAAATAATTAAACACCTATATATATGCTATTGTCTGAATGTTTGTGTCCCCCCAAAATTCATATTTTGAAACCTAATCCCCAATGTGATGGTATTAGGTAGGAATTTGGTGAGGTGATTAGGTCATCAGAGTGGAGCTGTCATGAACGGGATTAGTGCCCTTGTAAGAGAGGCCCCAGGGAGCTCCCTCACTCCTTTTACCACGTGAGGACACAGTAAGATGTCAGTAGTCTGCAACCTGAAAGAGGGCCCTCACCAGAACCCAATCATGCTGGCCACCTCATCTCAGACTTCCAGCCTTCAAAACTATGACAAATAACTTTTTATTGTTTATAAGCCACTGAGTAATTTTTATAGCAGTCCCAACAGACTAAGACAGTATATAAGACAGTATAAATAGGGAAGGGGTTAGGCTGGGCCCAGCTTGACCGGCTAAAATGCCTTTATACACATTAATAATGGCATGTGTTTGGAGAAAGGATTATAATATCAAGAAAAAAATAATTAAAGTGACTCAATACAGGTTACATGCTTTATTCAGATGATGCACATCAGGGTGCAACTCAAAATTAAGTAACTCTTTAAGCTGAAGCAGGATTGGAGAAGAGAGAGGTATGTGACATTGGTCTTGCCTCAGGTTTCAATTTTTTTAAATCTGTAACTGCTGTAAAAACTTGCAGTTGGAAAGGTTGGGATAGGTTGGTTTTCATGCCTCTTTCTTAGGATCATTAGTGCAATCTCATTTTGGCAGCTGAGAGCATAGTGCTTTCAAGAGCTATCGTTATAAATCTTGACGGTTGTCTGTTAGCTGTGTAATGTCAGCTAAGGCTCAGGGGAGCGGGAGATACAAAAGGAAAATAAATGAAAAAGAGAAGAGAGAAAAAACAAGGATCCAAAGATCTAAGCAAGGAAAACTGGAATATACTATAATTCTTTTGTAGTCCCTCCTCTTGGCCAAGATAAATAACTTTCAGCTCCACAAATCTTTTGGGAGAAAAAAATCTACAAGGATGTACAATGCTCAAGAATTGAGTCAAGAAGGCTTCCATACTGAATTAGAGGAGCCGTTTGGTTTTGGACTTCTGTTCTTAATCATACTTTGGACCATTTATTTGGACAGGACAGTGCTCTTTGCCTTCATTAGACATGATTAGATGTACTTGAAAAGGGATATTCCTATCAGCAGGAAAAAAAAATGATCACTATCCCTTGGGGAAAAGTGCATACCAAGGATTGCATCCCTGATGGAATATCCAGCAGAGGAAGAGGCCATTTCCCAACCACACAGTGATGATTCATAGGTCCAGAGGCCAGGGACATGTCATTCACTCAATGAATGTCTTTGTTGGCTTCACAGATGTGTTACTTCAACAAAAAGACATCAGAAAGGTTTAGGGGGATGTATGTGCAGCAATCATCATTGACAGCTGGAGAAGTGCATCACTTAAATGCCAGGATGATATGGTTGGATTTGTGTCCCCACCCAAATTTCATGTCTAATTGTAATCCCCAGTGTTAGAGGAGGGGCCTGGTGGGAGGTGACTGGATCCTGGGGGGGTAGATTTCCCCCTTGCTGTTCTCATGGTAGTGAATTCTCATGAGATCTGGTTGTTTGAAAGTGTGTAGCACCTCCCCCTTCACTCTCTTCCTCCTGCTCCAACCATGTAGGACATGCCTGCATCTCCCTTACCTTCTGACATGATTGTAAGTTTCCTGAGGGACCTCCCCAGCCATGCTTCCTGTACAGCTAACAGAACCATGAGCCAATTAAACCTCTTTTCTTTATAAATTACCCACTCTCAGGTAGTTTTTTGTTTTTTTGTTTTGAGACAGAGTCTTGCTCTTGTTGCCCAGGCTGGAACAATGGCATGATCTCGGCTCACTGCAGACTCCACCTCCTGGGTTCAAGAGATTCTCCGGCCTCAGCTTCCCGAGTAGCTGGGATTATAGGCGCCTGCTACCACACTCAACTAATTTTTGTATTTTTAGTAGAGATGGGGTTTCGCCATGTTGGCTAGGCTGGTCTGGAACTCCTGAGCTCGTGATCCATCTGCCTTGGCCTCTCAAAGGTGCTGGGATTACAGGCGTGAGCCACCACGCCCAGCCTCAGGTAGTTCTTTGTAGCAATGTGAGAACAGACTAATACACAGGATGATGCCTAATGCCAGTTGCTGGTAGACTGGAGTTCCTGCATTTCTTGAGCAAGTGTTTCAGTATATTTGAAACACTTTGTGAAGGCATGGATGACTTCACAAACGACAGTATGTAAAACTCAAGTATTGCATCAAAATCTCCAGTAGACCACAGGGTTGCTCCTTCAGGAAGAACTGCAGCATAAAACCTGACCCAGGTGGTGTGGAATCCATCTGAATTGATTCCAAGTATTTTAGCTCCTTCACACAGTTTCTTTTCATCCTTTATTGAGAATGGATATTTTGCAGAGAGTAGTCTTCAAAGAGAGCAGAGGGTTGCCCACACTTAAACATTGATTGCTCTGGTTCAAGAGGAGTTTGACTCCTACCCTAAAGAGATGATAAATTCAGATGGGTGAGATAACATATCCCTGTCCAATTGGCTGGCAAAAACCAGTGATCAGTAGACACACACACACACACACACACACACACACACACACACACAAATATTAATCCCATGGGGGCTTCAGGATAAAAAACAGTCGAACTTTTATCATTTAGCTGTCCTGGGTGAAGCTGGCTCAATGATATTCATCCCCTTAAACTGGGCCTGGTAGGTTTTATTACAATAGCTCAGGTCAATAAATTAAGGATTAGAAACAAATATTTCCTTTGGAAAAAAATAGGCTCCCTCTTTTGGGGGAATATACTAGGTAGGGTATGCTAATCTTGGAGCTTTGTTGGAGATCGAGGTTGTGTGGGACCTTGGCCCAAATGACAGCGGCAATGATGGACAGATATATCTTGGATTAGGGAACAGATATTTGTAATAAAGCAACGGAACTGATGGGAAAAGGAAGACAGTGTAGCAGAATCAACAACCATAGATGACAATGGCTTCATAAGTTTCAGTCTGAGCCAGAAAATACCAAAAATGTTGGATATTGAGGGAGGAAGAGGGGAGAAAAGAAGAAGGGAAAGGAAAAATAGGGAGAAGTAAAAGTAGCAGAGCAAGGATAGGAAGCATTACTATGATTGATACTTGGAGGTGATTCTATAGAAATACATTCAGAAATTAAAAGGTGGAGAGTAAGAAACAAGGCTAGGATGACAAGATAGATAACAAAATTGATACGGAGTCTTGTTCTGTCATCTTCTTGGGGAAAGCTATCTCCTTTGTGCTGTCATCTGCTTCAGAAGAGTTTCAAGAAAGTCTGTTTTAAGTCTTCTGTTAAGGAAGAAGATTAAACTGAGAATTATTACTGTGAAGTGTGTTGAATTTGCAGGTATAAAGGGCAGGGAAACATGCTTACACTATGTGCTCTTAAGTCTTGTATAAAGTCATTAAGACTTTTTTCCAGTAGGACACGAATACTGCAAGGACTGGTACAAGAATGAGTAAATCTGCAACAGTGGGTTGTAGTTTCGCTGGGTACTTTGGGCTTTAGGAGATACCGGAACAATTTAGGAACAGGCATTGTGGGATCTCATAAGGCTTCTATATCCTTTTTCCCACATTTGTAGATGATACAGCCCAGAGGACACTGGGGACTGAGGAAAGTACATAAGAAAATTGAGGTGATTCTAAGGGTAAGAGAGTTGGAAACACGAGAGTGCAGAGCAGTCAAGGGAAGCCATCATAAGATGTATTCGGTCATCCTAGTCAACGAGATCAAGAAAAAGTCCTTCACATATGTGACCATCTACTAGTGCCACTTTAGTTAGCCTGTCTACCTAAAATAACTGAAAGGATAAGAATCTAGTTTAAGAAGTTATTCACGGGGAAAGCTGGAAGTGGCCATTCAGGAGACAGAGGCTCCAGAGAAATGGGGTCAGTGCCCCAAAGTTAAAAGTTAGATTCTTGCTTATATAGGCGGAACACAAAGAAGTTTAACAGGGTTGCAAGTTTTCTATACAAGGCTGGTTTAATAGTTACAACAAATTAGTTAGTTAGTTACAGTCTGTTTTCTTTCTCCTATGGCTTGTTTTCTTTTCTTTACAGCTGGTTTTCATTTCCTTTCCAATTGAAAAGAGCATATTTAACATTCCATCTTAAGATAATGTGATAGCCATTAAATCTTTGTGTGAGAAAGGTAAGAGGGAGGTTAATCTATAACGAAGATCAACAGTACAGCGGGAAGGGGGTCTTTTCTGGTGTCCTTCGGTCACTTACAGCATTTTACAAAACAACGCAGGTGAAGAAGAAGGGTTTAATCTATAATCACAGAAACAAAATGTACAGCTGCCCTGGTTACAGCTGGCTGTCACATGACTCAGGCTCCATAATCACATTCCTTTAAGGCTCAAAATAATTTAGAGTTCCAACAGCTTATATTTTGAATTAGTTATTTTCACAACCCAAAATGTCCCAACCTAATAGGTTGAGGGGAAGGAAGAAAATGAAAGGACTAAGAAAGAAGAATGACACATTAAGAAGTGAAGGTCCCAAGAAGACGGACAGGAAACTGTGTTGTACCTGTGGTAGGACCTTTATTCCCTTAAGTTATTTAAGCTACAATGCCATAAGTTTGTGGTGTGAGGTGTTCTCTTTATTTATCATCTTATCCCCAAAATGCTGGGGTAAGTGTTGTAATTCATGTATAGTCATGGTCTGCAAGCCTATTTTATGCTTCTGAGCAGCAGCTTACATTTCAGGTTTAAGGCCATTAACCAAAAAAATGGTGGATATCACAGCTCCGAGTGGTTTTAATCAGTCACTAATATTAGAGACAGATTTATCATGCCCTTATTGACAGGACTGGATGATTCCCCAGTCAATGTAAAGGAGAAAAACTTCAGAAGCAGTATTTTTTAAATGTTCTCTTATTTCTAGGCCTTTTACATATGCAGAGACGGTGTTATTTCTATAAGGTTAGTTTAATCCTTATTTATAGAGGCCAGTTGGCCTTGTCAAACCAGGTTCAGGGATCTCCTGGTCCTATTGAAAGATGTGTTGAAAGATACAGATAAAGGAGCTCAGGAGCATAAGCCCCCAAAATCACCCTGAATAGCTCAATACATTTATTTCTTTTTGAGTATTTGGGAAATCTTTAATATGGCATAAAGGTCAGCTCACAACCAAGGTTTGAAGGTCACTTGTGATTGAGGTATTGGATTGGGGTCAGGAGCTGCTTGGGAAAGAGCTGATGAAGGCCTGCATCTAAAAATGAGAGGGAGGTGGGGAAGAGTACGAAGAGGAGGAGAAGGGCACAGAAAGGAGGGCAAGGACCAGGAAAGCAGGGCAGCAAGCAAGGACTGGGATTATAAGAGGCAGAAGCAGAGCTAGACCAAAAGGAGGAGGTCTTTGTGGGGAGAAAGTTGAAGTTGTTTTGGAGAGACCGTAGATTAGAGTCTGCCTGAATTGTTTCTTTACTTGGCTTCTTCTTACCAATTAAAGAAAGCTACCTATTGTAAGTTAGCTATTTTGTCTTCTTTTATTCCAAGACACTTTGCAAATATACAAGTTTTGACTTGTTGCAAGATTCCAATATTGCCTTTCCTGAAGTCCCACAACTTAGAGAGACATTTAATAGTTAGGACCACATTGGCAGAACATCTGCCCAGTGGGAGTCCATTGAAGGAGGAAGTTGGGTAGATTGTTTCCCAATAAAGGAAGTACTAGATAGAAGAAGGGAGAAGGGTCTTGTCCTACCTTAGGACCATCATCTAATCATCCACTCGCCCAGAGAATCCCAAAAAGACGAAAGGAAAATAGATGCAGTGACCTGTCAGACAATAAGTTAATCCTTTCAAAGAATAGAAGCCTGAAACCTCTGTGTTACAAGAAAAAACCTGAGTGCAGAGTCAGGAACATGATTTACCTCTCAACCCAACAGCAGTCCCCAAGAAAGGAGGAAGCAAAGGTTCCTCAATGCGTTCTCTCCTCCTCTGAAACTGCAGCGGGATCCAAGATCCAGGTTTATCCAGATCCTAAGTCACAGCATTAAACTGTCAAGAAAGAAAAAATAGTTAAAGTGATCTCAAACAGAGGTCAAAGGCTTTATTCAGTCAATGCGCATGAGGGAGCACCTCAAAATTAGGTAACTCCCTGAACCAAAGTAGGAATGGATTTGTTACACAGCAATGAGAACAGAGGGGTATGTGATTTGGTCATGCCCCAGGTTGTAGTTTTCGTTTTCTGTAACTGCTACAAAACTTGTGGTTGGAAAGATTGGGATAAGTTGGCTTTGAGAAATGTGAGCCCCTTTAGATTATCAGGCCCAGAAAGGCCTTGAAATGTGACAGCAGTCATGTCTTACTTCCCTCTTTGTAATTGCCCAACAGGTTCTTCTTGCCCACTGCCCAGCTAGAGCTGACGTTCAGACAGGAGAAGGGCAATACAGAAAGAGTTTAATATACATAGAGATGGCTAAACAGGAAACCTGAGTTTATTATTACTCAAATCAGCCTCCTCAAAAATTCAGAGGCTAGGCTTTTTTGAAGATAGTTTGGTGGGCAGGGGGCTATGGAGTAGGGAGTGCTGATTGGTCAGGTTGAGGATGAAATCATAGGAAGTCAAAGCTGTCCTCTTCAGCTAAGCGAGCTCCTGGGTGGGGGCCACAGATCAGACAAGCAGGTTTACTGGTCTAGGTGATGCCAGTTGATCCATCAAGTGCAGGGTCTGAAACATACCACAAACACCAATCTTAGGTTTTACAATAGTGATGTTATCCATAGGAGCAATTGGGAAAGTTAGAAATCTTGGGGCCTCTGGCTGCATGACTCCTGAGCCATAATTTCTAATCTTGTGGCTAAGCTGTTAGTTTTGTAACCACCTGAGGTATTCTTCCTGCCCACTGCATAAAGAAAGATCACAGGATTGTAGTAGAGAAAGACTAATAGACATGAGGCCGGCTACGCCACGTGGGAGATGGAGTTCGTACTCGAATCACCTCATTCGAAGCTCATATGTTAGGGGTTTTTCAAAGGAAGTTTGGGGAAAAAGTGGGGGGGTGGCCACCAGGTATCAGGTGCTTGCTGTTGATTGGTTGGGGCAGAGATGAAATCATAGAGGATTGAAGCTGTCTTCCTGCGGGCAGAATGGCTTCTGGGTGGGGCAACAGTAGCAGGGTTTTCAGTCCAGATGGAGTCATCTGGTCCAGGTGGAGCCAAGGGTGTCAGACATGCAAAAACCTGGAACGATATCTCAAAAGACCAATCTACAAAACTGGTGTTATTTGCAGGAGTAATTGGTGAAGTTGCATATCTTATAACCTCCGGAGTAATGTCAGCTCCTCAACTCTCCTCAGCCTGATGGCCTCCTATTAGCTTTTCAAAAGTGGTTGAGTTTTGGGCAAGGCCTATTATCATTTAAACTATATCCTAAATGTCTTCCAAAGTTAGTTTGGCCCAATGGCCCAGGAATAATTAAGGGAAAGGCAAGATGGGGATTGGGTTAGCTTAGGTTACTGTTATAACTTTCTCACGGATACAACTTTTGCAAAGGCAGTTCCAGTTTTATAAATACAGTCTGGTCCCCAAGCAAGGAAGTGTCAGAGGCATTTGAACCAGAGCAACTCCATCTTGAATACGGGCTGGCTAAATGAGGCCGAGACTTACTAGGCTGCATTCCCAGGAGGCTAGGCATTCTAAGTCAGGGGATGAGATAGGAGGTCGGCACAATATACAGGTCACAAAGACTTTGCTGATAAACAGCTTGTGGTAAAGAAGCTGGCCTCTGGTTGTCCTCACTGCTCATTATATGCTAATTATAATGCATTAGCATGCTAAAAGACACACTCACCAACGCCATGACAGTTTACAAATGCCATGGCAATGTCAGGAAGTTACCCTATATGGTCTAAAAATGGGAGGAACACTCAGTTTCTGGAATTGCCCACCACTTTCCCAGAAAACTCATGAATAATCCAATCCTTGTTTAGCATAGAATCAAGAAATAACTATAAGTCTCCTTAGTCATACAGCCCATGATGCTGCTGCTCTGTCTATAAAGTAGCCATTCTTTTATTCCTTTACTTTTTTTTTTTTTTTTTTTTTTTTGAGACGGAGTCTTGCCCTGTCACCCAGGCTGGAGTGCAATGGCACAATTTCTGCTCACTGCAAGCTCCATCTCCCGGGTTCACCCCATTCTCCTGCCTCAGCCTCTGGAGTAGCTGGGACTACAGGCGCCCGCCACCACGCCCAGCTAATTTTTTGTATATTTAGTAGACACGGGGTTTCATCGTGTTAGCCAGGATGGTCTCGACCTCCTGACCTCGTGATCCACCCGCCTCGGCCTCCCAAAGTGCTGGGATTACAGGCGTGAGCCACTGCGCCCGGTATTCCTTTACTTTCTTAATAAACCTGCTTTCACTTTATGGACGTGCCCCGAATTCTTTTTTGCTCGAGATCGGAGAACCCTCTCTTGGGGTCTGGATCAGTTATGTAGGAGAAAGAATAAATTATTTAGGCAGATAGTGAGGGTACGAAAGTCCTCAGTAAGGTTTTCCTTTTAATAAAAAGGAGTCCCCAAATCAGTTCTTTTCTAACAAAGAGCAGCCTGTAAATCGAGCTGCAGACATAGATAAGCAAGCTGGAAGCTTTCACGAGTGAATGCCGGCGGCTGTGCCAATAGGAAAAGGCTACCTGGGGGCTAGGAATGTTTAACATGGCGACTCCATCTTCCCTTTTCTTTGTCAACCACGTGTGCAGTAAGGAACAGACAACAGGGCACCGGCTGGGGAGAGAATCCATCTGCATTATAGAAGATTAGGGTGCGGTGGCCAGCTTCTTCAGGCTTTATGTAAATGGCACACCTGGTCCAACCAGTCTTTGGCCGTATATAAATCAGACACCACCTCCTCAAGTCAGTCTATAAAACCCCATGCACTTCACTGTGGCCTGGAAGACCCACTCGAGCACCCCCTTTCTCTGCAGGAGAGAGAGCTATTCTCTTTCTTTGGCCTATTAAACCTCCACTCTTAAACTCACTTCTTACATGTCCGTGTCCTCGATTCCCTTGGCATGAGACAACGAACCTCAGATATTTACCCCAGACAATGACACAGCTTCATCAGGACCCCTTTTCGGTAACAGAAGGGGTTTGTTTCAGGGAGGGGCTCTTGTCATCTTTGTTTCAAAGTTAAACTATAAACTAAATTACTCCCAAAGTTAGTTTAGCCTATGTCCAGGAATGAACACGGGCAGCTTGGAGGTTAGAAGTAAGATGGAGTCAATTAGGTTAGATTTTTCTCATTGTCATCATTTTTGCCAAGGTGGTTTCACCTTGAGCTGAATAATTACCTCTTGAAACCACTTGCTGTGTGGGTTATAGACTGATGCCAAGTACCCATAAATTAATGGAATAATGCCATAAGCTGGACATTATAACGCATACCCTATAGTTCAACCATGTATAACCAATCACTAATCAATGTTATTTCTGTAAACCAATGAGAATTTCTGAAAAATAAATAAATAAATAAACTTTTGTATTAATAATTGCCCTCTCCTTGCTTGCGCTTTTTTCTTTTAAAACCTAAGCCTCTCCTTTGTTCCCTGGAGCATTTTCTGTGTTTCCTGGGCTGCAGTCCTCAAACTTGGCCCAAATAAGCTCTTATTTTTATTTACAAGTTTTCTAAAAAGTTTATTTTTTGGCCTCCCAAAGTGCTGGGATTACAGGGGTGAGCCACCATGCCTGGCCCCAAATAAACTCTCTATATTAATTTTGCCTCAGTTTCCTTATTTAGGTTGACAGTTTTCATGCCACTTTTTGCAGATGCAATTTAATTAAATTGCAGTGCAATTTAATTTTACCAGCTGAGAGAACAGTTCTTTTGAGCGCTATCTGGTAAGTAAGCCTTGATGGTTCCCTCTTAGCTGTCTAATGCCAGTTAAGGTTCAGGGAAGTTCCCAGGAGATAGAAAAGAAGAAAAGAGCAAGAGAGAGGACAGAGGGGGAAAACAGAAAGGAGGAAAGAGTCTAAGCAAGAAAACTCAGGTCTGTTTTAATTTTTTACAATAGGAAGTGATAACCTAAGTTCAGTTAGGGACATGACCCACTCAGGACATAACTACCTTAACTACTTGTGGAGAATTGAGTTGGAATCTGTGCTTTGCATGTATTAGCCCCCAGCAGTGACCAAAATGAAATAGCCTGGTCTTTTTCCCGAGTCCTTTGGCCACTACAAGAGTAGCGAAAGCAAACCTCTAATCGGCAGGTTTTCTATGACTGAAACTACAACCAGTCAGGGAAAGGAAGGCAGAAAATGTGTTCGGACAAATTTTCTAGAACAATGCATTCCTGAGCTCTGCCCAACCACACTCTTGCCCCACCCTAAGCCACCAGCCCCTCCTGAACAAGGAATTCACACATGCCCTAGGCCAAATTCAGAATTGAAGAACACCTGGGCCTATGAGGAAATGAGCTAGTCTCATCTCTTCCCCCTTCCCAGAGGCTGCAAACATAAGAGGCTCACACGGTCTTGCATTTCCCTGCCCAGCAGCAGGGGATAGGCTTACTCATTATCAAGCAAGCCTTAAACATCTACTCTGAGCCAGCCTTAATGAATACAAAAATGAATAACACCAAGCCATGAATAAAGAGCTGATAAACTTCACTTTACTCATACATTTTTGTTCAGCAATGTGTTCTCATTTACGGGAGCTGAACATCAGATCATTTAAAAGCTCAAAGTCTTCAAGTATTATGTAGAGATGAGAGAGGTCAAAGATAAAGAAGAAAGATGGAACTGGAGGGGGGTCTAACTCCCTGACTGATCAATGACTTCAGTCAAAATATCGGCTCTTATTGTAGAAGCCAATGATGCAGCCCTAACCCCATACCTTGTTCTCTTTATACTTGTTATAGTTTCGATGCTAGAAATGTGATTCCTTTTTCCTTTTTATACAGTTGGCCCTCTGTATCCATGGGTTCCACATCCCTAGATTCAACCAATTGTGCGTCGAAAATACTCAGGAAAAAAAAAACGCATCTGTGTTGAACATATACAGACTTATTTTTCTTGTCATTATTCCCTAAATGATAGGGTATAACAAGTATTTATGTAGAATTGACAATGTATTAGGTATTATAAGCAATCTAGAGATTATTTAAAGTATACCAAAGGATATGCATAGGTTGTATGCAAATACTACATGATTTTGTATCAGGAACTTAAGAAGCCTTAGATTTTGGTATCTAGGGGAGGTTCTGGATCCCTCATGGATACTGAGGGACAATAGTATTTCATTTTGAAATACCTTGGATGAAGAAGGGTCTTTGACATGCAGAGAAATACAAGGGAAAAAGAAAGCATGTATTAGAATAGGTATGTGGGGCAATTTACCTGGTCCAGCCCAACTAGCCAGGAACATTAGAGCGGTCATAACTATCATCCATGAAGTGTGCCTCCAAGATTAGGCCATACCCGATCCTTTGCCCCCTGCCTGTGGTGGGGTTCCTAGAAGCAGTGCTCACACGGGAATTCCTATTGAAGTGATTTATTGAGGAAGGACTCTATGTAGGGGTGAGGAGAACTAGCAGGATGTGATGTGTGATCTAAGCAGGCGACTAGCTTCAGCCTGATCCCACAGGGAAGCTCTGGAGTACAAACTGTACCCCTTTATAAGTTAGTCATTGGCCACAGTCTTTGGTGGGCAGTGGTAGGGGGTGCATGGGGATTGCTGGACAATCTTCTTTGGAGAGGGAGGCAGCTAGAGAAGAAGGCATCTGTAGGTTATTAACCAACAGTCACAGCAGCTAAAATATGAGTGCAGGGAGAAGGAAAAGGAATCTGGGTGAGGACATCAACAGCATCCACCACCTAGCCCCACCCTCATTATCTTTTTCTGTAAAGGGCTAGATGGTAAATACTCTAAGCTTTTGCCTTCATGGATGGTAAATACTCTAAGCTTTTGCCTCTAAGCTTGTGGTCTTCATCACAAGCACTCTTGTTGTAGCACAAAAGCAGCCATAGGCAATATGTAAATGAATGGACAAGGCTGTGTTCCAATACAATTTTATTTACAAGAACAGGCAACTGTGGCTTCTGTCTGTCCTCTTCCAGAGACAAAAAGAGATCTTGGTCTGTCACTAGCACCATGTGCAAGGATCAGATATGGACCGCAGGGGGAAAGACTGGGCTTCTAATCACAGCCCTGTGTCTCTGTAGCTCTTTCAGATGCAAGTGCCAGAAACCCAATGAAACAAGAAATTTTCCTTGACCCTTTCATGGGCCTCGCGACAGGGGTGCCTTCCTTACTCAGCTCTCAACTCCTCATGGTAGGGGGAGCACGCAGGTGAGTGGCTACAGGAGCCAGAGCAAGTGATTTTGGGTGCTGGCAGGAGCAAAACTCTGTGCGGCCCCACAGCAGCATCTAGGGGGGTGTCTGTGAGCCCTGAAGCCCCAGGGGGATCGTGTTACAGTGCTCTTTTAGCTTGGCCTCCACGGATGGCTTAAGTGTTCAACAGCTCAGTGGACCCTCTGCCTTTGTGAAAAGGCAGAGGGTCAGTGTGAGAGATTTCTGTATCCTGAGCTCTTGTCCGGTGTCCAGAAAAAAATCACAGGAACAAATTGAAGGATAGTAAATGTGGAGGATATTTCTTCTTTTTTATTATACTTTAAGTTCTAGGGTACATGTGCACAACGTGCAGGTTTGTTACCTATGTATACACGTGCCATGTTGGTGTGCTGCACCCATTAACTTGTCATTTACATTAGGTATATCTCCTAATGCTACCCCTCCCCCCTCCCCCCACCCCACAACAGGCCCCGGTGTGTGATGTTCCCCCTTCCTGTGTCCAGGTGATCTCATTGTTCAGGTGGGAACCTATGAGTAAGAACATGCGGTGTTTGGTTTTCTGTTCTTGCGATAGTTTGCTGAGAATGATGGTTTCCAGCTGCATCCATGTCCCTACAAAGGACACGAACTCATCCTTTTTTATGGCTGCATAGTATTCCATGGTGTATATGTGCCACATTTTCTTAATCCAGTCTGTCATTGATGGACATTTGGGTTGGTTCCAAGTCTTTGCTATTGTGAATAGTGTTGCAATAAACATACGTGTGCATGTGTCTTTATAGCAGCATGATTTATAATCCTTTGGGTATATCCCCAGTCATGGGATGGCTGGGTCAAATGGTATTTCTAGTTCTACATCCTTGAGGAATCGCCACACTGTCTTCCACAATGGTTGAACTAGTTTACAGTCAATGTGGGGGATTTTATTGCTGATGGAAGTGGCTTTCAGCAGGAGGACTAACTGAAAAGGGGATGGAGTGAGAAGGTATTCCTCCCCTAAAGTCCAGCTGGCCAGACTCTTCTCCGAAGTCCTGCTGTCAAGCTGTCTGTCTGAAGTCAAGCTGTTTCTCTCTGACGTCAAACCACAGTCTCTGACGTCCAGCTGCTTCTCCTCTCTGCCAGTGGAGCCTGGGGTTTTTATGGGTACAGGATGGGGGACCGGGTAGGCCATGGGTGGTTTTGGAAAAGGCAACATTGGAGCAGGAAAACAGGAATGCATGCTCTCACTTTGGGCAACAGTTCTAGGCTTGAGGGTGGGGCTTCGCCAGGGACTTCATCCTTTTCTGCCTAGAATTTTCCTGCCTCCTGTTCCTATCACTAAGTCAAATAAACTCAAGGAAAACGGTAGGTGAAAGGAAATACTTAGTGACTCGGGTAACCTAACCATGGGTGGACTCGCCTCAAGGACAACTATTCCAAGAACTCAAACTCTTTAAGACCTGCCCTCCGCTTATCTCAGCGTTTTGGCTTTAGTCTCTCCTACTATAGGTGGACTTTGTTTCTGCACCTGGGAAGACAGACCTCTGGTAGTTCTAGACTCAAACACTGATGGCTGTAGCCCTGGAGAAGAAAGAGGATCTTCTTTATCCAGGACCAGGTAAAAAGATCTTGTAGAAAGCATTGGATTACATGCCCATCCATGGATGACAGATCACCCCACCCCCCCGTCACCCCACCCAGTGTGGTCAGGGCAATAGTGTCTGACCCAAGAAATATGATGATGAAGAGAGCCCAGACCTGGCCGCTGGGGAATCATTTTGAACCACAGAGTCTCCCCAAATCATGTTGGTTATAGTAGCCTTGACCTACTGACCTCTGGAATCTGTGTCTTCTCCCCTCTCTCTGTTTGCCTATGCTGAGATTTTAGTACTCAAGAAGTACAAATACTTTTTGAGCACATACTATGTGTACCGTGCTAGGTACTGTGGATTTTGTATGAACAAGACAAAAAAAGACTGACTTCACTTAACTTCCAGCAGGTGAACCTTGCAAAACCCAGAACAGCCAGTCCTGATCTTTTGTGTTGATGGCGTGAGAAATCACAGAACAAGGTATGCTGCTCTAAAGAATAGCCTTCATGGCCGGGCGTGGTGGCTCACGCCTGTAATCCCAACACTTTGGGAGGCCAAGGCAGGTGGATCACGTGAGGTCGGGAGTTTGAGACCAGCCTGACCAACGTGGAGAAACCCTGCCTCCACTAAAAATACAAAAAATTAGCCAGACATAGTGGCGCATGCCTGTAATCCCAGCTACTTGGGAGGCTAAGGCAGGAGAATTGCTTGAACCTGGGAGGTGGAGGTTACAGTGAGCCGAGATCATGCTGTTGCACTCCAGCCTGGGCAACAAGAGCAAAACTCCATCTCAAAAAAAAAAAACAAAACAGAATAGTCTCCATTCACTGTCTCCACTTCTTGTTCTCTCATTATCTCTATCCCACTGCATTGTCCTCCACCATTCCACTGAAACTGCCCTGGAAAAACCCACCAAGAACCTTCTTATTGCAACCACAAATGCACCATTTTTGTCCTCATTTGTATTGAACTTGGGTGCATTTCATATTGCTATCTACTGCCTATATTCTAAAACTCTGTCTTTTCTTACCTTTGGTGACGTGCACTCTTCTGGCTCTCCTAGATATCTGAATGAGAGGTCAGTTAATTATACTTTTCAATTTTCACTCTTTATACTTCTTTTATAAATAGAAAGTTTTATATTAAAAATTGAATTTTTTAAATAAAAGTAATTTAAGGCTAATAAGAAAGCTAAAAAAATCTAGGATTCAAGAGAAAAGGAGTATTGATCTAGCTCTAATTCTATCTAACAGTCAGAATAAACTCTCTACATTTCAATAGCCTAATCTCTAAGAAAAGGAGATATTGCTAGATTTAATTGAATAAGCATTGACTGTACATTCATTCTCTGTACCAAATCACATAGATATATAATACTAGGTATTTGGAGTACAAAGATGATGAAGACCTTGCCAATGGCTCAAAGAGCAGTGGTGGAGGGGCAGGACAGATTTTGTAGATGAAATGATAATTGTCCTGAGATCCAAGCAAGTGTTCATCAGGCTAACAAAGTGTCATGGTAGTCAGAGTCAAAGCAGGTAGATTAGCAAAAGCCAAATTTGCTGTGAGTCCTGAGTAGGATCACAGCTGAAGTATAGAGTTTGGAATACGGAGCAGGGAGCCAAGCTGAGGCCAGAAAGAGGAGGCAGGAATCAGATCAAGGAAAACCTTACAGGAAGTGCAAAATGTGAACTTTTTCTGCAAGCAATGGGGAGGCAGTAGGGCTGGGCTTTCTTAGCCTGGGCTATTAATGTAGTTGACCATCTTTTTGCATGTGTTAACCATTTCAAAATCTACTAGATTGCTTATCTTTTTCTTATCAATTGGTAGGGCGCTTTAAATATCTAGATCTTAAAAATGTACCTGTTTCCAGTGTTGCAAATATTTTCTCTCAATCTGTCACTTATTTTTTACGCTTGCCTATGTGACTTTGCAGTATAGAAGTTCTGTAGTTTAATGTAGATACATGCAGTGGTCTTTTACTTTTGTGAATTCAAAGAATTAATTTTGTGTTTTTAAAAGTCCCTCTTCATTCCAAATGTGAAAAATATTGTCTTGTCTAATTATATCATAGTTTTGCTTTTATAGCTAGCTTTATTCTGTCTTGGATTTTACTTTGTGCATGGTGTAAGGTACACATCAAACTTATTTTTTTCTCAAAGGAAGAAATACCTTTCACACCATTATTTCTTGTGCAGTCTATTCTGTCCCATGGTATGAAATGTCATCTTAATCACATTCTAAATCCAGATTTTCCTGTATACATTAATTAACATATGTAAATACATAAAACATTCAAAACCACCAAAAGCTAAATAAGAAAATGGTCAAAGGACATGAACAGAAAATTAATGGAAGATATATTTAGCTAACCTCCAACCTCAGTAGAAGCTTAAAGTGCTGATTAAAATAATAAAATAAAATTGTTTCTAAAATCAACAAAATGTCACACTAGGGGTTAAAAATAAACCAAAGTTTATAAAGGTAAATTTTAATGAACATTCTCATTCTCTCCTGTTGAGAATGTAAGTTGGTATAATCTTTCTATTCTTAAATTCATAATTCTCATTAACACAATAAATCATCCTTTAGCAGTGTATCCTTTAAAAAAAAATTCAAAGATTGTCAAGGATTTACATAAAGGATGCCCGTGTCAGTGATATTTAAAACCAAGACAAATTTAAAGCAACCTAAATGTTCGTCAATAGGAATTAGTTAAATTAATTATGATACTTGCTTATTAGAGAATATCACACAGTTATTTATTTATTTAGAGACGATGTTTTGCTCTTTTTGCCCAGGCTGGAGTATGTAAAGGCACAATCTCAGTTCACTGCAACCTCCACCTCCTGGGTTCAAGCTATTTTCCTACGTCAGCCTCCCAAGTAGCTGGGATTATAGGCATGCGCCACTACACCTGGCTAACTTTTTGTATTTTTAGTAGAGATAGGGCTTCACCATGTTGGTCAGCTGGTCTCAAACTCCAGACCTCAGGTGATCCACCCACCTCGACCTCCCAAAGTGCTGGGATTACAGGTGTGAGCCACCGTGCCCGGGCCACACAGTTGTTTAAAAGGATGCCTTCATAGTGTGATTTTTAAAACAGTTTCAATTAAAAAATGTTTCTGCACAAGATTCAATATACAGTTATTAACAATGTCTTGCCAAGCTAATTTCAGTTCTTTTTTGAAGAGATAACTAGACTGATACGTAAGTGGAATTTAATACAACTGAAAGAATGTGTAAAACTTCTAATATATAGAGAGAGAGCTCCTGGTACACCTGGTGGATTGTAGTTGCCAGGTACTGAAATATAGAAGTAAATAAAATGTAACCCCTGCCCTCAAAAAAAGCACATAATCCAAAGACAGCAGGGAACAGACAGATGAAAAATTATAGCACAATGTTGTAAATGCAAGGAGTATTCAGACTTACCATGTAAGGAAGCACAGAGAACAAGTATGAAAGTCAACCCAAGGGCATCATGGTAGAATGACTTAGAACCAGTATATCTGAATCCTGCAATTTTTGAGAAGGACTCTCCCATTCTTTGTATGGATTTGAGTGGAAAATGCTGGAAGAATGGCAAATCAACTTGGTAGGTCCATTGAACAACTTATCTGATAACTAGTCTCTACTAGCATACCTCAGGATGCTGTACTTGACATTCCTCCTTTTTTTGAAAACGTTTTAAATAATTTGGATGAAGACGTATAAACATACTTTAATCATTTACAAATGACCCAAAGATGGGAGGAATAGTTAACATAAAAGATGAAGGAATCAAGAATCAAGATAGAGCTGGAAAGGCTGAAATGACGGACCTCACTGACAGGATGCAAGTTAACCAGAATGCAAAGTCCCACATTTAATTCAAAGGCTGGGTTAGCCTAGAGTAGGTAGCAGTTTATATTTTTAAAGACCGATGGGTTTCATTTGATTGCAAGTTCAACACCATCTTAAGGGACACTAATGCATTTCTGTCCAAGACATCAGCTGTGCCTGCATCAGGACACTCTGTACTGGCTGGACTACACCTGAAACAAAACCACTATCTCCCTTTAAGGAAGGGCTGTATCTTGCCAGATCGTAGTGAAAACAGGAGAAAATTGAGACTCTTCTGCATGAGAAAGAGAACATGAGAGTCTTCCCCAAATATCTGATGGATCACATTTATTCTGCATGGCAACATAGGGAACAGTTTGGAACTTAACAGGAGATATATTTATCCACATTGGAGGAAACATTTATGAGCACCTTAGGACAGGTAGCACATCTAAATAATAACATTGCAGAACATTTACTCTCTGCCATGGAATTTCTCATTTAATCTTCACTCGGTTTTATGAGGTCGGTAGTATTGTTATGCCCATATTACATACATAAAATAGATTTACTGAATTAAATTAAAATTAACTCATGCTGCCCATAAATAAAATGGACTGCCCTCAAGGTAGTAAGTATCCAGGTTGATGCAGAGGGAATGTAGCACTGAGGCCCTCCCAGTCTAAAATTCTATCATTCTGTGATTAGATGAACTCAAGTTTATATGGGACACAGTTACCATGTCCAGGAAAAGTATGTGAAAATTTGCTATATCATTATTTTAAAAGGAGCAAGAATGAAAAGTCTTTCTGTGCAGCCCCTGTCCTCTTAGCTGGGGCAATTAGTCGTGTCTTTAATAGGTGAGCTCAGCTCCATCAACTTGCTCAGCCATCCTGCCACTTGCTCGAACATGGGTGAGTTAGATGCCCAGTTCCACTATCTGGTAGAGCCTAATGGTTCATGTTTCTCCCACATCTAAGCATTCCTACTTCCTGCTATGGTGACCCAAGTTTAAATGTTATGACTTTCACCTCTGTTTCCCTGACTGGCCATCCTATTCATCACCTGAGACAAAAGTTCTACCTACCATATAGTCGACATCTTTTAGCATTTACTAGGATGCTAAGTCCCATGTAATGTTTCCAAAAACCCTATAATAATAGTAAGTAGTATTGCTATTCCTATTTTATAGATGTGGAAACAGGTTTTGCATGTCCCTGAAGTACTAACAATTCTACGGGCTGGATCTACAATTCAAACCTAGATCTGTCAACTTCCAAATCCATGCTCTTACCCATCATCCCCTGGAGCTAGTTCTCTTGACTAATACCATCATATGTTGTTAAGTCTTTCCATGCCTGGGGCCATGAATGTATTAATGACTATAATCATGGAGCCTCCGCTCACAGGAATCCTAGGATTTCCCACCACACAAATTGTCTCAGTGCTGTGCCCCACCAGCTTGATTAGATGTCACTTTTGAGCTGGCAGTGAGCCATCTTAATGTCCCTGAGAGCCCCCATCAAGGCCAAATTGGTTTCTCTTAAGTTCCCTTGCTCCCCTTGATAACGAACAAGAAAGAGGAGAAAAATGTGTAAATCAGAAGTGAAATCATCACCTTGAAATATTTCATACCCTTCAAACTCTTGAGAAATAACCAAATGTGTTGTCACAAATAACTGGGAGACATTAGAATAAAAGTTCATGTGACATTTGAAGGAGAGGATGAAGATCCTCCAAGTGCATCAGCAGAAGCAGCGAAAAAGTAATAATATATTTTATGCAAGAGTCTATTGGAAAGAGGAAGCATATGGAAGAAGGCAATAGCAGATTACTAAAAGCAGATGGGAACATTTTTACTTTGTGAAGAAAGTCTATGGAGATCCCAAGTTAACTAGAGAAACATTCCTATTTTGAGTACAACAAATATCTCAGTCCCATGAACACTGGGCCTAGACCAAGGATTGGCAACATTTGGTGGTCAGAGTGCCCTGGAAAAAGGATTGGAGAGATAGGCAAAGTAGTTTAGGGGGCTTGCCTCAGCATTAGACATGGTTGCACATCAAGGAGCTGAATGTTTGAGCCCTGGGTAGACTCTATAGTATGTGAAGAAGACCCTTAGCTCTCCTGCCTGTCCCTGGAATACTGGAATTCTGAGAAATTGCCAGTCTTGCACTGTGGAGACATTCCCATACCTACACGAGAGCTTCAGGAGCTGAGGACAGCTACCCATAGTGGGATGCCGGGACCAACATCAAGGTAATGGCGAAAGGAAATTTTCAGGAAACGGTGTGACTGGCCACGCTCTGTGTGAGCAGCAAGAGAGACTTGCCACTGTGTGTTTCCACCTGGAAAGCTGTAAAATCTGTGGAGAAGGTCTGTGAATATATTGAAACCAGTCAGTAGAAAGACAAATAAATATAATCATTATTGAATTGTTATAACAAGTGAGTCTATTGCAAACTCATTATGATGGTATAAGCCTATTGACCAACTACATCCTTATTATAGTTATTATAATTACTGGCTCAGTGGAACTATCACCAAACTCCCTACTATAATTTGTTTGGTCTTTTTTTAAATGTTTGTTATAAACCAGTAAGCCTCATCCTCCTGTGAGATGTATCATGTTATCTGTTACTAATACAAGTTAAATACTAAGATATAGGAATTACTTACTTCTATTACACAGAATCCAAAATTTTCCCAATAATAATGCTATTAGCACCGTAGCAGATACTGTTAGTGCCTAACCCAAATCCCCTGAGCCCCACCCCTACAGACTAAAGGCTGCTTACTGTGAATATCTGTGACTCTCTGCTTGAGAGTGTTTTCCTGGCTACCAGAGCATGCAGGGGCCTATGCATGGCAAAATGAAAGTTCTGAAGAATTAATTAACTCCCAATGATGAATGGGAGTTGGAAGATAAAAACCCCAGCTTCCTTTCCCTTTGGTTGAGATAACTCTGAGGTGTGTCTTTTCCACTAGCTCCAGGAGTTTCCCAGCAGTATTGCACTCCAGTTGCCTACGGTGGTAACTTACTGTAATACACATCCTTTGTTGGCTTCCCTGCCTTATATCCCCAATCCTCAACCAGTGCTTTCTGATATTCTACCCCTCACCCAAATTAATAATTAGCACTCAAATCCTTGTCTCAGGGTCTACTTCTGCTGTAACCGAGGCTAAAACATCTACTAACTCTTTTTTTCTGACATACCTTTCTGGGTGGGGAAGACAGTGGACTGTAGACATTTGTTACCTTCAGTACATCCATGGGAGTATGATATATGTCATTTGTGTCACAGTAGAATAAAAGTTGAGAATTGTCATAAAACATGCACCTGGCTAGTTGATTGACCATGACACAAGGTGGCTTCAAGAAGAGATGACAGCTCGGTAAAGAAAGGGTTCCTGGGCCAGGCACAGTGGCTCATGCCTGTAATCCCAGCACTTTGGGAGGCCAAGGCGGGAGGATCACAAGGTCAGGAGTTCGACACCAGCTTGACCAACATGGTGAAACCCCGTCTCTACTAACAATACAAAAATTAGCCGGGCGTGGTGGCGGGCACCTGTAGTCCCAGCTACTCAGGAGGCTGAGGCAGGAGAATCACGTGAACCTGGGAGGCAGAGGTTGCAGTGAGCCGAGATCATGCCACCGCACTCCAGCCTGGGCAACAGAGCTAGACTCTGTCAAAGAAAAAAGAGAAGAGAAGAGAAGAGAAGAGAAGAGAAGAGAAGAGAAGAGAAGAGAAGAGAAGAGAAGAGAAGAGAAGAGAAGAGAAGAGAAGAGAAGAGAAAAGAAAAGAAGAAAAGGCTCCTGGAGAACAGGGCCACACTTTATGGTCCCTTCACAACCAGTCCCAGGTCTAATGAATGTTAGTTTATGGAAAAAGGCCTGAGAATACCCCTTTAGCTCTGAGAGGCACCGGCTGTGAGCACAGAGAGGCAAAGAAAAATTAAGAACAGTTTCCTTTTTGTGTAAATACAGGGAAACTTTTTCTTTTCTTTTTTTATTAAGATAGGTGAAGCAGCTCAATGTCAACTTCTGGAATGGTAGAGCAAGAACCTCTGAAAATCTGCTCCTCATAAAAGCAAGGAGAACACTAGAAAAAAACTGTCAGAATCAACGTTTTCAGGACTCTGGAAATTAAAACTTGCAACAATCTTAGGAATGTTTATTCAAGAAAATTGGCTAAATCTTGGTAAGAACAGCAAATATTGTAGCCTCTTAACCTATCTGAATCCCATCCCTCTCTCCCCAGCTCCGCAGTAGCCTTAAAAGCTTTAAAAACTGTAACTACAGTGGCTGGAAAATCCAGCAGCCTAGCATCCACTGGAGAGAGCAAAAGAGGTTTGGAGTTGGCCAGGTGTGGTGGCTCAGGCCTGTAATCCCAGCACTTTGGGAGACTGAGGCAGGTGGATCATGAGGTCAGGAGTTCAAGACCAGCCTGACCAACATGGTGAAATCCTGTCTCTACTAAAAATACAAAAAAAAAAAAAAAAAAAAAATTAGCCAAGCATGGTGGCACGCACCTGTAATCCCAGCTACTCAGGAGGCTGAGGTATGAGAATCGCTTGAACCCCAGAGGCAGAGGTTGCAGTGAACTGAGATTGTGCCAGTGCACTCCAGCCTGGGTGACAGAGTGGACTCCGTCTCAAAAAAAAAAAGAGGTTTGGAGTTTCCCAAAAGATCCAACCCCAGAGAATTATTACTGTTTAACATGTCTGGCAGTTCACTAAAAAGTTCCATTCTCAGGCCTCATTTTCATTCGGCCTGAGTCAGAGCCTTCTCTGTACAAAAGCCTACTCTGACAAATACCCTGTAGGGTATTTATAAAAACAATAATTGACAGCTGCATAACATCACAGCTGCCTAAGGTGGTGTTACTAGTTGGGGCCAACAAGAGACTCATCAAAAAATGTAAAAGAAAAAAACCGAGGAATTAGATGTTCATAAGGGGCTTTGAGGAGTTCTGACATATTCCAGGGAATCTAAGAGGTCATGTGAATGTGCTGGTCTGTGTGCATGGTCCAGGAAAGACCTCAGAGAGCCCTACACTTAAAACCTAATACAATGTATGTGAGAAAAAGAAGACTAAACTCTCATCTCTGGCTGATCTTGAGGCTCTGCACAAGCAGGAAGAGAAGGCTAAGGCAGAGGTGCAAGCCTGCCTGCTGAAACATTCAAAGCATATTCCAACACATATATGGAGCACTTCAGCAAAGGCTGGGAGACTTATTGGTTCAAGACATTTAAGAGAAACTTAATTGCATTAATAGCTGACCACTATGGTAATTAAGCAGAGACTTCAGTGGCTACACACAACAAAGAATACAGATTTTATAGAATTAGTCCAGGAAAGTTACTAAACACACTATAAATCAATACCTCTTATGACTATAGAAGCAAAAATCCTTAGAAAAAATACTAGCAAGGCTGGGCGCAGTGGCTCATGTCTGTAATCCCAGCACTTTGGGAGGCCGAGGCAGGCGGATCACAAGGTCAGGAGTTGGAGACCAGACTGGCCAATATAGTGAAACTCCATCTCTACAAAAAACACAAAATTATCTGGGCGTGGTGGTGCATGCCTGTAATCTGAGCTACTTGGGAGGCTGAGGCAGGAGAATCGCTTGAACCCAGGAGGCGGAGGTAGGGGTGAGCCAAGATCATACCATTGCACTCCAGCCTGGGCAACAAGTCTGAAACTCCTTCTCAAAAGAAAAAGAAAAATACTAGCAACCTGGCAAACTGAATCCAGCAACGTGTAAAAAGAATTATATACCATGGCCAAGTGGACTTTATCACAAGAATGCAAGGTTGTTTAACATGCAAAAATCAACCAATATAACATACCATATTAATAAAATATAGGACAAAAACCACATGATTACATCAAAAGATGCTGAAATACCATTGAGAAAATCCAGCACACTTTCATGATAAAAACACTCAAGAAACTGGGAATAGAAGAGATCTTAACCTGATGTTAGATATGAGTTCTAAATTTCTTCTCAAAGAATATGTAAGTATGTTCAATTCTTTGCCTTCTACTTTTAAACTTAACTTCCTCGTAAAGCAACCTTTTTTGATTACCTACTCTACCCTGACTCATTCGGATCATCTGCTACCTGCTCTGCCCTGACTCCCGCCAAAGTACTCACCCTGTCATTCTCTTTAAATTAGCCAATCGGAATTAGTTTAGCCTGTGCGGTCTAACCCTTGCCAATAGGGGAATGACACAGCAGCAGGGGCCACGTGCATCAGAGATAAGAACCCCTTCCCCTCCCTTGTCCAAGTGTGCGCTCACCATTGCTCCACCTATAAGGGCGCACCCTTCTATAGAAGTACCTTGCCTTGCTGAGAACTAAAAAGAAAACTTTATATTCAAGTGCTATTTCTTCTGTGGCACCAAAACTTTATATATAACACTGAGAAAGGGCATCTACAAAAATTCACAGTGAATATCGTACTTAATGATTGAAGACTAAATTCTTTCCCTGTAAAATCAGGAAAAAGGCAAGGATGTCCATTCTCACCACTTTTATTCAATATTGTAATGGAGGTTATAGCCCTGGCAATTAGACAAGAAAAACATATAAAAGACATACAGATCAGAAAGGAAGAAGTAAAACTATCTATATTCACAGATGACAAGGTCTTATTTAGAGAAGATCATAAGGAATGGACAACCAAAATTATTAGAACTAATAAATGAGTTCAGCAAGATTGCAAGATACAAGACCAGTATACAAAATCATTCGTACTTCAATATACTCACAATGTACAATTTGACAATGAAATTATGGGAACAATCCTATTTAGAATAGCATCAAAAAGAATAAAAATGTCTCTACTGAGAAGAGGACCCAGAAAAAACAAAAAAGGATAAACAGGAATAAATTTAACAAAAGAGGTTACAACATAAAATACAATATAAAAACAAAAAGACAAATGACCCAATTACAAATTGGGCAAAAGTTTGAGTAGACATTTCTCCAAAGACATATGGGCCAATAAACACATATTATTAGTCATTAGACAACTAAAAATCAAAACTATGATGAGATAACACCTCATACCCACTAAGATGGCTATAATCAAAAGGACAGGTAATAACAAGTGTTGACGAGGATGGGGAAAAATTAGAACTCTCATATGTTGCTGGTGGAAATATAAAATGGTGCAGCCACAGTGGAAAACAGTCTGGCAGTTCCTCACAAAGTGAATCATACAGTTATCACATGACCCAGCTATTCCACACCTACTTATTTCCCCAAGAGAACTGAAAACATATGTCCACACAAAAACTTGTACATGAATGTCTATTACAGTATTTTGCTTTTTCTTTTTTTTGAGACAGAGTCTCTCTCTGTTGTCCAGGCTGGAGTGCAGTGGCGCAATATGGCTCACTGCAACCTCCGCCTCCCACCTTCAAGCGATTCTCCTGCCTCAGGCTCCCGAGTAGCTGGGACTACAGGCACCTGCCAATTTTTGTATTTTTCGTAGAGATAGGGTTTCACCATATTGACCAGGCTGGTCTCAATCTCCTGACCTTGTGACCCGCGTCGGCCTCCCAAAGTGCTGGAATTAAAGCTGTGAGCCACCGCACCCGGCCCAACATTTTTCATAATAGCCAAAAGGTAGAAGCAACCCAAATGATGACTGAATAAACAAAATGTGGCATGCCCATACAATGGAATATTATTCAGTCATAAAAAGAAATAAAGTTTTAATACATGCTATAACATGAATAGACCTTGAAAACATTATGCTAAGCTAAACAAGCCAGGCATCAAGGCCACATATTGTATGATTCAACTTATATTAAATTCCAGAATAGGCAGATCCATGGAGACAGATAGTGAATTGATGGTTGCCAGAGACTGCAGGAGGAGGGAATGGGGAATGGCTCCTAATGGGGGGATAAAAATGGGATACAGTTTTATCCTTGCGGGTGGATAAAAATGTTCCGGAATTAGGCAGTGGTGATGGTTATACAATTTTGTGAATATACTGAAAACTGTTGGATTTTGTACACTCCAAAAGAATAAATTTTATGGTATGTGCATCACATCTCAATAAAGTTATTATTTAAAATGTAATAAATAATAATAAAATACAAGAAAAAATAGATGAAGCAGGAATGCTTGCCAGCAACAGCCTCTGTTATAAGGAAGAAACATGGCCTCCTAGGTGATATCAAGGCCAAAGCCCTCAGGCTACTTTTTGCATCCTTAGAACTCAGGGATGTAACTTCATCGTGCACTACAGTATTGCAAGGGGCTGGGGTATTCTTTGTTTTTCTTTTCTTTTTTTTTTTTTTGAGACGGACTGTCCCTCTGTGTCCCTGACTGGAGTGCAGTGGCGCGATCTCTGCTCTCTGCAACCTCTGCCTCCCAGGTTGACGCCATTCTCCTGCCTCAGCCTCCCGAGTAGCTGGGACTACAGGCGCCCGCCACCAAGCCCGGCTAATATTTTTTGTATTTTTAGTAGAGACAGGGTTTCATCATGTTAGCCAGGATGGTATCGATCTCCTGACCTCATGATCCGCCCACCTCGGCCTTCCAAAGCGCTGGGATTACAGGCTTGAGCCACCGCGCACGGCAGGGCTGGGATATTCTTTTCCAGAAATTCTCCTAAAACATCCAGCTTCAGTGCAGTTTGTGGGGGCAAATGAGGAGAACGAGCAATCCTGCTTGAGCACGTGTCCCTCGGCATGCCAGATGACAGTGATGAACACCTATGCAGATTTCTAATTTATGAACTACTTTGAAAATGATTTGGAGAGGAAGTAGCAAAGGTGACATGCCTGCTAAAGGGGAGGAAGTTAAAGAAAAAGATGGTCTCAGGGCCAGCTTCATGAGTGTGCCACCTGTGCAGTCACACAGGGCCTCATACTCTGAGGGGTCTTGCGCTTGGTTTAATGCCTTGCTGTTGCTGTCTCAAAGGTCTTAGTAATTTAATCTTCAAACTTGTATCTTGTAAGTGAAGTCTGATGGAACAATGGAGCATGAGCATAAGCAGACAAGATAGGAGCAGCATGTGTATCCACTAGTCCTTGTTGCCTTGTTCACATAGAACATTTTAATACCTCAAGAGCACAGAATTCCAGTGGAACCATGATGCCCCAAGAGTTTGCTGACACTAAAAGTGAATCAACTTGAGGGTGTTACTTCTACAACTGAATAAGTAAGGTCACTGACAGCGCAAAAAGCCGTGTTACCATTTGAACCAGAGTTTTTTTTTTTCTTTGAGACAGAGTCTTGATCTGTGACCCAGGCTGGAGTGCAGTGGTGCCATCTCGGCTCACTGCAACCTCTGCCTCCTGGGCTCAAGCGATTCTCCTGCCTCAGCCTCCAGGGCAGCTAGGATTACAGGTGCCTGCCACCACACCTGGCTAATTTTTGTATTTTTAGTAAAGACCGGGTTTCGTCATGTTGGCCAGGCTGGTCTCAAACTCCTGATCTCAAGTGATCCTCCCGCCTCAGCCTCCCAAAGTCCTGGGATTATAGGCGTGAGCCACTGAACCTGGCCTGAACCAAAACTTGCCAAGAAGGTAATGGTGTTCTGGCCAGGCACTGTGGCTCACGCCTGTAATCCCAGCACTTTGGGAGGCTGAGGCGGGCAGATCACCTGAGGTCCGGGGGTTCGAGAGAGCCCAGCCAACATGGCAAAACCCAGTCTGTACTAAAAATGGAAAAATTAGCTGGGCATGGTAGTGCATGTCTGTAATCCCAGCTACTCGGGAGGCTCAGGCATGAGAATCGCTTGAACCCGGGAGGCGGAGGTTGCAGTGAGCCGAGATCGTGCCACTGCACTCCAACCTGGGCGACAGAGTGAGACTCCATCTCAAAAAAAAAAAAAAAAAAAAAAAGAAATAGAACGTAATGATGTTCTGAGAAACACAGACAACCAAGAGACCCCATTACATCTTATCTTACCCTTGTTGCTTTCCTTTATTAGCCAACCACTTTCTCTGAAAATGATGATATAAAAGGAAGCAGAAAATAGGCCAACTCATAGTTCCTTTTCCTTTCAGTTTTTCCTTATTCATCAGTAAGCCAAAGGCAAAAAGTGTTGGTAGCATGTGTGCATATCAAGATGTGAAATGAAAGTATTTGGCTTTGTTTTGTGTAGTGTTTTCCACTGTTCTGGTAAGAATGAAATACATATCCATATGTGACCTACAAAATACTAATTGCATAATTTTGGTGATTCTGCATATGGGTTAAATGCTCTTATATTTTGATTTAAAAGTAGCACTGGGTAACACAAAAATAAATGGCCCAATTCATGCTAATAATTTAAATTTTTAACTTTACTTAGAACCACATTAGCAAATAAAAAACGTAATGACTAGTTGAGAAAAAGAGACCATGGAAGAAAGGATAAAGCTTCACATTTTATTACCTCTAATGTACTTTGTTCCTGCTTTTTGAACAAGGAGTCCTGCATTTTTATTTTGCACTGGGCCCTGCAATTTATGTAATTGGAAATTGCCTTGATATCTGCATTTGTGGTTTTCAAAAAGTCTGCCACTTCACAAGCCCACACTTTATGTTGGAGTCATTGTGTGGGTGTAAATTGCGTGAGTAGGTGTGTGTTAGCAGGGGTGGAGTGAGGAGGGGAAAGCGCTGGAGAGCAGGGCGACAGTGGCAAGGGCCAAATTAAGAGCACACAGATGTCAGAAAAGGAAGTGGTCATTGGATTCTCTGAAGGGCTCACAGTGTTAAAGTCACAGGAACAATGCTGAGATATTATCACGTTAAATTTTCCAAGTCAAATGGTGAAGAGATGGAGGTGGGGGGAGGAGTTTCAGCTTCACCATGGCAGCAAAAAGGTTTCAGAAGCCTGCGTGAAGCAGTTCTCTCTCAGAGCTAAATGTACAGAATGTAAAAGACAACCAGAATTGGTTGTAAATGTCATTTGTTGTGAGATGGAAAGTAATCTCAAGATTTTTCCCATATTTAACCCTTGGCATTTTTGTGAAAAAGAGTTGCTGCTTCCCAGTACCCATGCAGAGAATGTTTTCAAACACACCACCTCTCTTATTGCATAAAATGAGCTTTAGATTATTTTATCCCTATTTCTTAACATCTACTTGAAGAGCTCAAGCATTTAATATATATTATCCTGCAATAAGTAAAACATGTTTTGAAGATACAAAATTGTGGCTCAGTAAAATTGAGTAGTTTGCTCAATGTCACACAAAAGGCTGAAAAAGAACCCAAATCTTTTGCTTCTTGATATAATGAATGGGATACTGGATCCTGTTCCCTTACTCTATAAAGACAGAACATGATTTTGTAATTCGGTGTTGGTTGTGTGCTTTTGTGGGCAGGAAGGAAAGATGAGTCATTTTAGACTGAGAGCTACTTCTGATATTGTTAAGGTCAGTTGATTAGACATTTTAGTTTCACCTCCCACCATAATTATCTTTTGCCATGTAATATAACATAGTCATCGGTTCTAGGAATTATCACTCAGACATATTTGGGGAGCCATTATTACGCCTACAGCATACATCAATCAAAAATGGAGAAATATACAACTCAACAATAAATGTTTAGATTTCAATATTGGGCTCTCAATAATTGATAGAATGATTAGACAGGACATCAGCTAGGATATATAAGACTTCTGTGCCTTATATGTATTGCTATACATATATCAAACAACTTGACCTATCTAACATCTATATAATACTCCACTAAACAGCATAATACACATATACATATTCTTGCTTGTGCAAGACCAAGTGAGATTTATCCCAGGAATGCAAAGTTAGTTTAAAGCCAAAATTCAATTAACGTAATAGATGCAGAACAGGCATTTCACAAAATTCAATACCCTTTTATGATAAAAACACTCAACAAAGTTGTAATAGAAGGGAACTTCCTCAATCTGAGGAAGGGCATCTATGAAAAACCTATAGTTACCATTATCATCCTATTTCATGGTGAAAGATTGAATGCTTTTCCCCCAAAATCAGAAACAGGGAAAGGATGTCCATCTCACCAATTCTACTCCACATTGCACTGGAGGTCTGGCCAGGACCTCCTAAGGTGTCCCTGAAACACATATTAGAACTGATAAACAAGTTCAGCAAGGTTGCAAAAGACGATACCAATATATGAAAATCAATTGTATTTATACATATGTATATATAAAGAATGAACAATCCAAAAGTGAAATTAAGAAAATAATTCCATCCAAAAGATTACCTAAAAGAATAAAAATTTAGGAATACATATAACAAAAGAATTGCAAGACATGTGCAATAAAAATTATAAAACATTGCTGAGGGAAATTAAAGAAAATTTAAATAAATGGAGAAGGTCCATGTTCATGAACTGGAAAACTTCTTATTCTTAAAATGGCAATTATTCCAAATTAATCAGTAGATTCAGTGTAGTCCTCATCAAAATTCCAGCAGGCTTTCTCTTTCTCTTTCTCTCAATTTCTCTCACAAAAATTCATAAGCTGATCCTAAAATTTTTATGAAAAACCAAAAGACGCAGAAGAGCTAAAATGATTTTTAATAGAAATTTGGTGGCCTTTCACTTTGCAATTTTAAAAACTATAAAGCTATAGCAATCAAGACAAATCAAAAAAATAAACAATAAGAAATGTTGGCAACAATGTGAATAAACAAGAACTCTCATTTCCAAAGTGGTGTAGCCACTTTGGAAAATGGTTTGGCAGTTTCTTTAAAAGTTAAATATACTTTTCCCATACTACCTATCAATTCCACTCCTTGGTGTCTATCCAAGCTAAATGAAAACATTTGCCCACGCAAAAAACTCGTACACCAATATTCATAGCAGAAGCATCCACAAAAGCCAAAACACGGAAGCAAACCAAGTGTCCACTGATGAATGAATGGATAAACAAAATGTGGTATAGCCAAATAATAGAATATTTTTGGCAATAAAAAGAAATAAAGTAATGATACATGCCACAACATGAAAGAATCTCAGAAACATACCATGTGTAAGAATCCAGACACAAAAGACCACATATTGTATGATTCTTTTTATATGGAATGTCAAAAAAAAAAAAAAAAAAAAAGCAAATCTATAGAGACAGAAAGTAGATTAGTGGTTGCCTGGGACTGGAAGTAAGAATGGGAAGTAACTAGAAATGGGCACAAGATTTCCTTTCAGGGCAATGAAAATATTCTAAAACTAGGTGATGGTAATAATTGCACAACTCAGTACATTTACTAAAAATCATTGAATTGTGTACTTAAAGTGGATACATTTTATGGCATATAAATGATATCTTAATAAACTTAGTTAATAATTCTAATAGAAATCAAATTCTCCATTTAGGCACAGAACACACTTCAGTTACTTTAGAGTATTGGCTAGTGGTTGCTGCCTATAAGGCAAGGCCCTCAGGGGCATCTTTGTATATAAAGGTAATAACTATAATAGCATTTCTTGAGTTCTTACTCTAAGTCATACACTATCTAAAGCACTTGAAATGCATTTGTTCTTTTAATGCTCGTAATAAATTTACCAGTTAAGTAACGTGTTCAAAGTCACACAGGTGGCCAAACCAAGATTCAAATGCATGTCTGCCTGACTCTAGCATTTGCTCTATATTCTCACATTCTTGAGTTCTTACATGAAACTAGAACAAAGAAAAAAAAAATCACCACCTTTAGAGAGATCTAGAAGACTTGATACCTGCTTAACAAACTGGCATAATAGCAATTATGATCACAGACTTCAAGACAAAGAAAATGAATTCATCTCTAATGCTGTGTAAAAAAAGATCACTGCACTTAGTGGCTTAAAACAACAATAAACATTTAATAGCTTCCACAGTTTCCAGGCGTCAAGAATCTGAGGACAGCATGGCTCAGTGGTTCTAGTTCTGATTTCTCATGAGGTTGTACTCAAGATACCAGCCAGGGCTGAAGTCAAATAAAGGCTCACCTAGGGCTGGAGCATCTGTTTCTGAGGTGGTTCACTCACACGCCTAGGAAGTTGGTGCTGACTGTTGGTGGGAGGCCTTAGTTCCTCTCTCCACATGGTCCTCTCTACAGGGCTGTGTATGTGTCCCCATGACAAGGTTACTAGTTTCCTCCAGAGCAAACTGTCCAAGAGCCCAACGTGGCAGCTAGGCTGTCTTTTATGATCTAACCTCAGAGGTCACACATCATCACTCTGCAATGTCCTATTCGGTATAGGAAGGGTCTACACAAGGACTTGAATGTCAAGAGGCAAGGATCGTTACAGTCCTCCTTGGAGGTTGGCTGACACAGCAAATGTTTAGCTCACTCTGCTAGGGCTGGGAGAGCTGGAACTGTCAAGCATTCCGTACCACATTTACCAGAGACATACACATGACAGTCCAAATAAAAAGTACTCTAAAGTCATGGACAGCCACCTGTCTCTTTGGGCTGCAGCCCTGCTCTGCTCACTGTACACAGCAATCTGAGTGGACTCAGATGGTGAATGGGGAGCCAAAAATGTGGCTTTTGGTGCCTCTACAGGCCCCTCATCCTGTCCATCTGATTTCCTATCCTGGACATATTTCTTTGCACATCCCACATTCCCTACTTCTCATCGAAATGGGCCTGTCCTATATTTGATCTTCTTAAATTTTTTGTTTCATCTAGAGCTTGGAAAGCTCTAAGTCTGCAATACTAATTCAAAGTAGTGGGTTAGAAACTCATTTGGTATAGCTGCATTCTAACTGCCTTCTAAAGCTTTAATCCGCCCAAATGTATGCATATGGGAGTTTGGTCATTTGCAGGCAGAGAGGAAGCATTTCTGATTCTGTAACTCATATCAAGTTGATTCAAACCATAGATTCATGTATTTATTCATTCAATCAGTCAGCCAACCAGCATTTATTGAGTGCCTACTATGTACCAGGCACTTTCCTAGGTACTATATAAAACTCATCTTGCGTACTGTGAATGAATGGCAGCAAAACATGTTATAGGTTCCACAGCTGCAGAGTGTAGAAAGATCAAACATGGCGCTCCTTCCTAAGGTTCCAAGGGAAGATACAGAGTCATCTTCAAGTACAGCACTCTATAATATGCACATATTACTACTGGAAAGGTACATTTGTTAACATCTCAGCCATACCTAGGAAAATCTTGTCAGCCAAAAAAACTCAAATTAGTTCCTTCGAGTGCAGCTTTTTAAAAGTACATTTAAAATACCACCCCCATGAAAACTTCAAAAGGTACATTTCTGAACCCTATGAATATGAAAATATAATTCCCATCTAAGAGTTGATATTCTGCTTAAAATAAGGTAGCTAACAAATGTTGCCTCCTGAATAATTAGATATTACAAGTGTTAAGAGCTGTCAGGACAGGGTACCATAGTTATAGAAACCAGATAATTAAAATTGTCTTACATTCCTCAGCAACTTGTCTTTTCCTCATTAACAAAGAGAAGTAGAGGAACGGATCACTTATACAATCAACAAAAGCTCCTTAATGCTCTCTCTGTACAGTAACTAACTGTGCTGGAATTTGGAACGCAGAGGTGGACAGAAAGACAGAACCCAACGTCATTGAGCTTAAAATGCAGTAGGAAGGCATGAATCAAATAAATATTTCAGAAATGTATTCACAAGGGCAATGAGTATAAGAAGGAAAAGATGGTCCCAAAATAATTTATGCTACCATGCACTTCAAAAACACCATTTTATGACCAAGACTGTGCTCCTATTTTAGCATGCAGGGAAGCGGTATAACATATTCATCTTGGAAAGTAAGTTCTCAAGTCTCACTATTTGAGTTCCAATTCCAGCTCCACCCCTTAGAAGCTGCAAGACCTTGGGTAGTATAAATGCTCTCCCTAAGCTCCAGGTTCCTCATCTGAAAATAAAGCCTACTTTGAGGTGCCCTTGTGATAATTGAGATGATATCTGACAAATCATACTGCCCGACATATTATAATGAGTATCTATAATTTTATTAACCATGGCTTATTTAAGGTAATATTAAAATTACTTTTCATTCCTTGAAGAAACAGCATTATAAAAGAAGGTTTGGGTTTATATTTTCTCCACGAATTTATTCAACCATTTATTTATATCTTTGACATTTTTCTTGCCAAAGCTAAGGAGAATATAAAATACCATTTTATTTTTGTTGTTGTTTTGTTTTTCAAATGTATTTATTTTTAAATTGACATATAAAATTGTATGTATTTATCATGTGGAACATAATGTTTCGAAGTATATATACATTGTAGAATGGTTGAATCTAGCTAATTAATAAATGCATTACCTCACATAGTTGTCACTTTGTGGTAAGAACACTTATCATCTACTCTCTTAGCATTTTTCAAAAATATATCATTATTGACAATAGTCACCATACTATACAACAGACCTCTTGAACTTATTCCTCCTACCTAATTGTAATTACGTATACTTTCACCAATATCTCCCTAACTCCCCTCCCCGCAACCACCCTAGCCTCTGGTAGTTGCCAGTCTTCTTTTTAATTCTATAAGGTCAACATTTTTAGATTCCACATATGAGTGAGAATATGTGGTATTTGTCTCGCTATGCCTGGCTTATTTCACTTAACATAATGTCTTCCAGGATCATCCATTTTGCTGCAAACAACAGAATTTCCTTCTTTTTTGTAACTGAACAGTATTCCACTGTGTATATGCACCACATTTTCTTTATTCATTCATCCATTGATGGACTCTTAGGTTGATTAAACATCATGGCTATTGTAAATATTACTGCGATCAACATGGGGGCACAGATATCTCTGCAACATACTGATTTTATTTCCTTTGGATATACACCCAGTAGTGGGATTGCTGGATCCTAAGGTAGTTGTATTTTTAATTGCTTGAGAAACCCCCATAATGTTTTCCATAATGGTTGTACTAATTTATATTAGCATGCAATTATAAATTATATTAGCATGCAAGGGTTTCTTTTTCTCCACATCCTTTCTAAAAGTTGTCTTTTATCTTTTTGACAATAGCCACTCTAATAGGTGTGAGCTTATCTCATTGTGGTTTTGATTTTCATTTCCCTGATGATTAGTGATGTTGAGCATTTTTTCATATACCTGTTGGTCATTTGTGTGTCTTCTTTTGAAAAATGCCTATTTAGGTGATATGGTTTGGCTGTGTCCCCACCCAAATCTCATCTTGTAGTTCCCATAATCCCCACATGTTGTGGGAGGGACCTTGTGGGAGGTAACTGAATCATGGGAGCGATTACCCCCATGCTGTTCTCATGATAGTGAGTTCTCACAAGATCTGATGATTTTATAAGGGGCTTTTTCCCCTTTGCTCAGCACATCTCCTTCCTGCTGCCCTATGAAGAAGGTGCCTTTCTTCCCCTTTGCCGTCTGCCATGATGGTAAGTTTCCTGAGGCCTTTCCAGCCATGCATAACTTAAGTCAATTAAACCTCTTTTCTTTATAAATTACCCAGGTCTTGGGTATTACTTCATGGCAGTGTGAGAATGGACTAATACATTAGGTCTTTTGCTCATTTTAAAAATCAGATTGCTTGTGTTTTCACTATTGATTTGTTAGAGTTCACTGCGACTTTGGTTATTAACCCCTTATAAGATGTATGGTTTGCAAATATTTTCCCTGTTCTTTAGGTTGTATCTTCTGTAAACCAAAAAGTATCTGAAACAGGTCTCAATCAATTTAGAGGTTTATTTTACCAAGATTAAGGGTCATGGCCCATGGTACAGCTTCAGGGGCTCCTGAGAACATGTGCCCAAGATGGTAGGGCTATAGGGTGATTTTATACATTTTGGGGAGACAGAAGTCATAGGCAAAGACATAAATCAATATAGGTAAGGTATACATTGGTTTGGCCCACAAAGGTGGGACATCTCAAAGCAGGGGGTCTTCTAGGTCATAGGCACATTCAAAGGTTTTCCTGATTAGCAAATTGGTTGAAAGAGTTAATCTCTGCCTGAAGAGTTAAAGTCAACTTGACTTAAGGTAAGGAGGTGGTTGTGGAATCCAAGATTCTTGTGATATAGATGAAGGCTCCAGGTAGCAAGTTACAGAGAGAATAGGTGGTGAATGTTTCTTATTGGACCTTAAAAAGGTGTCAGACTCTTAGTTAATTCTCTCCTGGAACAGGAAAAGACCTGGAAAGGGAAGGGCATTCTCTACAGAATGTAGATTTCCCCCACCCATAAGAGATGGTTTTGCAAGGCCATTTCAAAATATGTCAAAGAAACATATTTTAGGATAGAATACTTTGATTTCCTTTAGGGCCTGTTATCTGTCATGTGATGTTATACCAGAGTAAGGTTGGAATTGGTATCTTTTTTTTTTTAAAGTGTGCACTTTTATTCAACTGGTCTCAAGTCAGTGTACAGGTAAGCCCTGGCTGCTTCCACACCTCCACCGGCTCCCAGTGAGACCAAAAATTTTCATATATCTCAAGTTGAGGGGCAAAAAAGAGGGGTCTCAATGGCTGATCATTCAAAATAAAACAAAATTTAAAAAGTATTAAGGTGAATATTAAAAATTTTTTGCATTACATGATTTATATGAAAGCAATGCTATCACCTCCCCTGTGTGGAGAGGACTGGGGCATTCTTTTTAGAGAGAAGTGGGGTGGCTTTTGGGAGGGCAAGGGACTTCCTGTAACAATGCATCTCGTGATATTTGGAATGACTATTTAAAAAAGGAACAATGCACAATCAAAGTCCTCGGCCACATTGTAGAACTTTGAGGGATGCTCGCTCCAACTGACTGCTGTCACCTCCACCTTTCCAGTTTTCAAATCTTGAGTCAAGCTAAAAAACAACAACAAATAATAATAATCATAATAACAGTAAGACCATGCCAATCTTATCTTGTTTTCTGGCAAGTTGGGTTTTTGTCAAGAATGGATGTAATACAACTAAGTCACAGTCCACCTAGAAGCATCTGCTGTGGGTGATGAAGGAGCTGGCCTCTTGGTATTTTTGCTTGCTGATCCACATCTGCTAGAAGGTGGACAGGGAGATCAGGATGGAGCCATCAAAACACACAGAGTATTTATGCACAGGAGGAGCAATGATCTTGATCTTTATCGTGCTGGAAGTCAGGACGGTGATCTCCTTCTGCATCCTGTCAGCAATGCCAGGGTACATGGTAGTGCCACCAGACAGCACTGTATTGGTGTACAGGTCTTTGCAGATGTCCACATCACACTTCATGATGGAGGTGAAGGTAGTTTTGTGGATGCCACAGGATTCCATGCCCAGGAAGGAAGGCTGGAAGAGGTATTGGGGCAGTGGAACCACTGGTCGCTGATGGTGATGACCTGGCCGTTGAGCAGCTCCTTGCTCTTCTCCAGGGAGGAGCTGGAGGCTGCAGTGGCTATCTCCTGCTCGAAGTCCAGGGTGATATAGCACAGCTTCTCCTTGATGTGAAGCATGATTTCCCACTCAGCAGTAGTGGTGAAGCTGTAGCCACCCTCCTTGAGGATCTTCATGAGGTAGTCAGGTCCTGGCCAGCCAGGTCCAGAGGCAGGATGGTGTGGGGGATGGTGTACCCCTCATAGATGGGCATAGTGTGGGTGACCCCATCACTAGAGTCCATTACAATGCCAGTGGCACTGCCAGAGGTGTACCAGCCTGGATGGTCAAGTACATGGCTGGGGCATTGAAAGTCTCAAACATGATCTGGGTCATCTTCTCATGGTTGACCTCGGGGTTCGGGGAGCCTCAGTCAGCAGCATGAGGTGCTCCTCGGGAGCCTCACATAGCTTGTTGTAAAAGTTGTGGTGCCAGATCTCCATGTCGTCCCATTTGGTGACAATGCCGTGCTCTATGGGGTATTTCAGGGTGGGGTCAGAATGCCTGTCTTGCTCTGGGCCTCATTGCTCATGTAGGATTCCTTCTGACCTAGGCCCAGCATCATGCTGTGGTGCCGTGGGCACCACATGATGGAAGGGAGGACAGCTGGGGAGCATCATCGCCCATGAAGACAGCCTTACACATGCTGGAGCCTTTGTCGAAGATGAGAGCAGTGATATCATCATTCATGGTGATCTGGCAGTGGGTGTAGACTGGCGGTGGAGTGGGGAGGGTGAGGTTCTGTGCCTGCTGGGCAGATGCAGTCTCCACAGTCTAGAGTTGGTATCTTATTGCTACAAAGAATCTGTTCTGTCACTCTTAGGATCTCTATTTTAATGGTAATGCTGAGTTGTGTCTAAACTCCAAAAGGGAGAGGGTATAATGAGGCATGTCTGACACCAGCCTCCTTCCTGTCATGGCTTGAACTAGTTGTTGAGGTTTCTTTGGGATACTCTTGGCTGAGAGGGAGATCCACTTACTCAGTTGGGGGTCTTAGAACTTTAATTTTAGTTTACACTTCAGTCTGTCAATTGTTTCCTTTGCTGTGCAGAAACCTTTCCATTTGATGTAATCCCATTTGTCTATTTTTGCTTCTGTTACCTGTGCTTTGAGGTCGTGTTAAAAATAAATAAATAAACAAAATAATTGCCCAGACAAATGTCTTAAAGCTTCTCTCCTGTTTTTGCTTCTAGAAGTTTCATAGTTTGGGGTCTAACATTTAAGTCTTTAACCTTTTTTGTGAGTGGATTTTATACGGTGAGAGATAAAGGTCTAATTTCATTCTTCTGTGTGTGTCTACCCAGTTTTCCCAACACCATTTGTTGAAGAGACTGTCCTTTCCCTATTGTATATTCTTGGCACCTTCATCAAAAATCAGTTTACTGTAAACGTGTGGATATATTTCTGGGTTCTCTTTTCCATTCCATGGGTCTGTGTGTCTGTCTTTATGCCAGTACCATGCTGTTTTGATTACTATAGCTTTGTAGTACATTTTGAAGTCAGATAGCGTGATGCCTCCAGCTTTGCATTGTTTTTCTGTGTTTTGTTTTGGTTTTTTCCTCCAAATTTCTTTGGCTATTCAAGGTCTTGCATGGTTCCATACAAGCTTTAGTATTGTTTTCTATTTCTGTGAAGAATGTCATTGGTATTTTGATGGGAATTGCATTGAATCTATAGATTGCTTTGGGTAGTATGGGCATTTTAACAATTTTAATTCTTACAATCCATGAACACAGGATACCTTTCCATCCTTTTTATGTCTTCTTCAATTTTTTTTTCAGCAATGTTTCCCAGTTTTCAGTGTAGAGATTTTTCATCTCCTTGGTTAAATTTGTTCCTAAGTATTTTAATTTTTGTAAATATTATAAATAGAATTTTTAATCTATTTTTCTGATAGTTTGCTATAAGTGTATAAAAATGCTACTGAATTTTGCATGTTGATTTTTCTATCCTACAACTTTATTGAATGTGTTTATTGGTTCTAACATTTTTTGATGGAATCTTCAGGGTTTTCAGTATGTAAGATTGTGTCATGTGCAAACAGGGACAATTTAACTTCCTCCTTTCCAATTTGGATGCCTTTTATTTGTTTCTCTTGCCTAATTGCTCTGGCTAGTACTTCCAGTACTATGTTGACTATAAGTGGTGAGAGTAGGCTTCTTTGTGTTGTTCCAAATCTTAAAGGAAAAGCTTTCAACTTTTCCCACTTTTAGTGTATTAGCTGTGGATTTATCATATATAGCCTATATTGTGTTGAGGTACATTCCCTCTATACTCAATTTGTTGAAGGTTTTTATCATAAAGAGATGTTGAATTTTGTCAAATGCTTTTTCTGCATCTATTGACATGATCATATGGTTTTTGTCCTTCATTGTATTAATGTGATGTATCACCTTTACTGATTTACATATGTTGAACCATTCTTGCATCCCTGGGATAAATCTCATTTGATCATGGTGGACAATCTTTTTAATGTGCTGTTGAATTTAATATTTTATTAAAAATTTTCAAATATCTATTCATCAGGGATATTGGCCTATAGTTTTCTTTTTTGGCTGTGTCCTCATCTGGTTTTAGTAATGTGGTAATGCTGGCCTTGTAAAATTAGTTTGGAGGTATCAGTTTGTTCTCACATTGCTATAAAGAAATACCTGAGACTAGGTAATTTATAAAGAGAAGAGAATTGGCTCACAGTTCCACAGGCTGTACAGGAAGTACGATGCTGGCATCTGCTCAGCTTCTGGGAGGCCTCAAGAAACTTACCATTATGGTAGAAGGCAGAGGGGAGCACACATATCACATGGCTGGAGTAGGAGCAAGAGAGAGAGGGGAAAGGTGCTACACACCTTTGAACAGCCAGAGCTCGCAAGAACTCACTCACTTCTCTTCCGGGGACGTTGTCTGCAGGCACTCAGAATGGTCCAACGTTTGACATACCGACGTAGGCTTTCCTACAATACAGCCTCTAACAAAACTAGGCTGTCCCGAACCCCTGGTAATAGAATTGTTTACCTTTATACCAAGAAGGTTGGGAAAGCACCAAAATCTGCATGTGGTGTGTGCCCAGGCAGACTTCGAGGGGTTCGTGCTGTAAGACCTAAAGTTCTTATGAGATTGTCCAAAACAAAGAAACATGTCAGCAGGGCCTATGGTGGTTCCATGTGTGCTAAATGTGTTCGTGACAGGATCAAGCGTGCTTTCCTTATCGAGGAGCAGAAAATCGTTGTGAAAGTGTTGAAGGCACAAGCACAGAGTCAAAAAGCTAAATAAAAAAATGAAACTTTTTTGAGTAATAAAAAAAAAAAAAAAAGAACTCACTCACTATCACAAGAACAGCACCAAGTGGATGCAACAAACCATTCATGAGAAATCCGCCTCTGTGATGCAGTCGCCTCCCACCAAACACCAACTTCAACATTAGGGATTATAATTTGACACGAGATTTGGACACAGACACAGATCCAAACCATATCACTCCTCTTCAATTTTTTGGAAGAGTTTGAGACTTCATGTTACTGTTTCTTTAAATGTTTGGTAGGATTCAGTTGTGAAGTCATCATGTCCTGGGCTTCTCTTTAATCGGAGACTATTTGTTACTGATTCAATCTCCTTATTCATTATTAGTCTATTTAGATTTTGTATTTCTTCATAATTCAATCTTGATAGGTTGTATGTGTCCGGGAATTTACCTGTTTTCTAGGTTATCCAATTTGTTGGCATACAATTCTTCATAATAATTTCTTATGATCTTTTGTTTCTATGGTATCAGTTGTAATGTCTCCCTTTGTGCCTGTAATCTTATTTGAGTCTTCTCTCTTTTTTTCTTAGTCTAGCTAAAGGATTGTCAATGCTGTTTATCTTTTTTTTTCTTTTTCTTTTTTTTTTTTTTTTGAGACAAAGTCTCACTCTTGTAGCCCAGGCTGGAGTGCAATGGCACAATCTCAGCTCACTGCAACCTCCGCCTCTGGGGTTCAAGCAATTCTCCTCCTGCCTCAGCCTCCTGAGTAGCTGGAATTACAGGTGCCTGCCACCATGCCTGGCTAATTTTTGTATTTTTAGTAGACAAGGGGTTTCACCATGTTGGCAGGCTGGTCTTGAACTCCTGACCTCAAGCGATCCGCCTGCCTTGGCCTCCCAAGGTGCTGGGATTACAGGTGTGAGCCACTGTGCCCGGCCTTGTTTATCTTTTAAAAACAGCAACTCTTCGTTCCACTTATCTTTTCTATTGTTTTTCTAGTTTCTATTTCATTTATTCCTGCTCTGATCTTTATTATTTCCTTCCTTCTACTAATTTTGGACTTAGTTTCTTCTTGTTTTTCCAGTTCCTTGAGGTGCAAGTTTAGGTTATTTGAGATCTTTCTTCTTTCTTAATATAGGTGTTTACTGTTACGAACGTCTTTCTTAGAACTGCTTTTGCTGTATCCAATAGGTATTGGTATGTTGTGTTTTCATTTTCATTTATCTCAAGAAAAGTTTTAATTTCCCTTGTAATTTCTTCATTGACCCATTCGTTGTTCAAAGCACCTCTTCACAGGTGCTGCATTTTGTCACCTGGACCTTAAGAAGCAGTTTGTCCCCCCAAGTAATATATATACCCTTGTGAGAAAACCTCCTTTAGTTTCTAATTAGAATTCCCCCTGCTCATGGGCCTTGGACTTTGTCCCTGGCAACAAACTGGAGAGCATGCCATGTTTTCCTCCCGCATCACATGCTGCTCATGTCCTACCCATAGCTTGTCAGCCCTTGCCAACTGCCAACATCTGCATCTCTTTGCCTGAGGTTTCTTCAGTAGCCTGCCTTCCCTGCTTAAGGACAAGTTTCTTGGATACCAATGACCCACAAGCGTAGATGTAGATGACTCTGCTGCTTGTGTTCTACATTGGCTTCTAGAGTTCCCCAATATAATGGAGCTCTAATTAACCATGGTGGTAACTAGCTTGATAAAGCACCATTTATTGGCTCTTTTCTTACCTGTCTCACTCCTCTACTCTGTTGTTGGTATTTCTCAGGATTATCTCCCAAATAAACTATCTGCACTAAAATCTTTGTCTTAGGATCTACTCCTTGGAAAACCTACACTAAGTTGCCGCCTCATCTCACAGTCTTTCTCTCCAGGAACAAAGAGCACAGGCCCACATTCCCCATGTAAAATCAACACATGCCAACAGATGCCTGAGGAACTACCAGTTCCTCAGTCATAACCAGGCTTTAAATGCAATTCAGCCCCTCTACTACAAATATAAGTATCCTCCCATATACAGAGGTCCTCTTCCTCTATCCAGAATTTTGCCTGGGTTGGATGTCTCGGGATCTATAGTCCCGAGAAGAACTATAGGAACTTCTCAGGTTCCTATAGTTCCCCAATCGTCATAATGGCAATATTGTATTATATTAACATGTTTTATTAACCATTGATGCCATCATACTCTAAGATCTGTGAGGGCAAAGACCATGTCTGTCTTGTTTACCATTCATACCTATTATATATGATAGTGTATGGTGCAGAGTCAATCCTCAATAAACATATGTTAATTTCAACTAAATTTCCAGGGAATTATAAAAGCCTGACACCTCAGATAGCCTAAAACCAGGGGAAAGGAATAAACTCATTAATAATATAATTTGTGGAATGTCAGCAATATGCCTGGCCCTATCTTAAGTAATTTACAAGCATTATTGTATTGGTTACTCATATTAACCCTATGAGATAAGTTCCACTATTCTCATTTTAGAGTTGAGGAATCAGAAATAAAGTTCACCCCTGCCAGATATACACTTCTAAGTAGCAAAACTGGAATTAAACTCAGATCTTTCTGATTCCAAGAGTGAGATTATCAAGCACTAGACTGTCTCTGTTGAGAATCTCACAAGACTATTCTGCTTCAAGCGTCATCATAGGCAAAGCACTATTTATTGATAATAGTGATAGTGTAATGACCATTAAAATGAGTATAGTGGGTTGAATGGTGGTCCTCAAATGATATGTCCATGTCCTAATTTTCACAATCTGTGAATGTTATCTTATTTGAAAAAGGGATTTTTGCAGATATAATTAAATTAAGAATCTTGAGATGTGAAGCTCATCCTTGATTATCTGAGTAGGCTCTACATCCAATGACAAGTAGCCTTATAAGCAACACAAAGAGGAAGAAGACAGAAAAGAAGGCATTGTGACCACAGAACCAGAGATTGGAATGATGCAGCCACAAACCAAGGAATGCTTGGAGCCACCAGAAGCTGGAAGAGGCAAGGAACAGATTCTCCACTAGAGACTTCTGAGAGAGTGTGGACCTGAAAACAGCTTGATGTCAGACTTCTGGCCTCCAGAACTGTGAGACAATAAATTTCTGTTGTTTTAAGCCACCAAGTATGTAGTAATTTATCGACTTAAGTTCAATACCTTATGCCTGGGTTATGTGGTGTTCTACTGACTCTGGCCAGATCAGACATTTTTCTGGCCAGCCCACAGCACAATTGTGTGGCAAGCTGGAGTGTTAGGCTGTCAGTGGAAATCTCTGAATGTCTACAATACGTCTCTCTCTAGTGCAGGAGATCACAGGGTCATGAAACTTAAGAGATGATAGGGATCTTGAAGAGCATGTGGTTTGACCTCTCCCCTAGGCAGGAATTCTGTTTTCCAGAGTTACCAGCAGGTGGCCAATCAGCCTCTTTTTGAACATTTCCCCAATGAGTAGTGTACCCCTCTCATACCATATCCCACTTCATTTATGGACAACTTTCACTAGAGAGTTCTCAACATCGTTGAGCCCTAATTTTCCCATTACATTTTCCATCCAGTTACCAAAATTCTATCTTGAAGACCCATAAAAGTAAGTCCTAATTCTTCTTTCATATTAACAATTCCTCAAGTTATTGAAAATACCCGTTATGTTCCTCAACTATCTAGCAACTAGCCTCGTTCAACTTACCATTACTCAGGTGAAGTCATTTTTAAACCTCTCACCATATCATATTCTTCTCATTTATTCATACAATTTAAAATATGGCACTGAGGGCTGGGCATGGTGACTCATGCCTGTAATCCCAGCACTTTGGGAAGTCAAGTTAGGAGGATCACTTGAGTCCAGGAATTTCAGACCGGCCTGGGAAATATAGTGAGACCTTGCCTCTACAAAAAATTTTAAAAAATTAGCCAGGCATAGTGGCATGCATCTGTAGTCCCTGCTATTCAGGAGTCTAAGGTGGGAGGATCGCTTGAACCCAGGAGGTTGAGGCTGCAGTGAGCTATGATCACGTTACTGCACTCCAGCCTGGGCAACAGAGAAAGACCCTGTCTCAAAAACATATATATATATATAATATATATATATATCACTGAGAACAGAACACAATCTACACATAACTCAGGCAGGGGAGAGTGGGACTATTACCTTCCTTATTTTAGGTTTAATTCGTGCATCCTAAGACTGCATTCACATTACAGAGAATGGGTGTCATATGATTGACTCATTCCCACCTTCCTGGTAGCTGAAATCTAAGACTTTTACAGAATTTCTGTTAAACCCGATTGATTTTGGAATCTATAGGAAGTGTTTTTTTATTCACTTCTGGAATTGCCTCTTGTTTGTTTCAGCTAATTTTTCCGGGCTGTCACAATACTTTTAATGCTAATTTATCATCTGGTTTATTAGGTTGCTTTAGCTGACTCTCATTCCCATGCTCCTCCTACCTGGAACCTAACACTCTGTCTCCAGGCCCTGATTTAAACCCTTCCTTGCTGGACTCTTAGAACATGCTCACACACTCCTATTATAGGCCATTTCTCCTTACCCTTGACTCTTCTCAAATCAGAACAACCAATTTCTGGGCCAGGGCTCCAATCTCTAAAATATCTTCCTGCTTGCTCTGACCTTCTTTCATTCTATTATGTCAGAAACTCGCAAGTACTCAAGCCTATTGAAACATAATAGGATGCATGTAAGTGCAAGGGGCAGCTAGCACCTTATGAGACCCAGAAAGACAGCCAACATTTCATAAATGGCATCAAAGAAGTATGCTAGGTGTGACCCTGGGAAATTACAGCATCTTTAAGAAGGTTCACAGCAAGGCTTTGGCAACCTTTTTTCTCTGAGCTGCAGGTATAAACTTGAAGAACCCAAAAGTAGCTCTCCTAGGCCTAGTGGACTAGTTCCAAAGTGCTAGGGGCATCATCATCTGAATTATCAAAACTGACTCAGTAAGAAGGGTCCAGAGTTCAGTAAGGTTGATGGGCATAACAAATAGTATCTTGTCAACACTTTGCAGTTGCTCTTTTTTAAACTAAAAGGCATGGTGGTAAGAGAGGTGAATGGGAGTGGCAGGGAGGTATCACACGCTTGGGAGAAAAGAAATCCTGTTTCATGCCACCATTTCTGATTATTTTTCTCCATTTCGTGTCTGGAAAAAAAAAAAAGTGTGAGAGGAATACTTCATGGTGGTGAAGAGATAATGCAAGAAAAACAGAGGAAAAAAACTACTCTTTCCAAGCTGCTTTATTGTTATTTTCCAGATTTTTATGTTACTTATGCTATTGAGATGCTGTCCATTTATTTTAAAAGTATTTATGACAGATGATGGAATCAGAGAGCTAAAAATAATAAAATTTAAGCAAGTCCCATCAACTCACACAGTGATACTTTATACCTACATAGCACTTTACTGTTCTCAAAGCACCTTTTCATGCATTAAAACGTCACAACAACCTCACGGGATTACCATTATTATCACTGCTTCAAGATGATATTTAGTAAAGTGAAGAGATTCGCCCAAGTTCATAAAAGTAGTGTGCAGAGACAAAACTTGGACTTGAACCAATATATTCCAAGCAGTATTCTTTACACCATGACACAGTTATCTTGAAAGAAAAAGAATGAATCGTTACTAGCATAGCTCCCCTAAAAAACTGCAATTATCTTTACATTTCATAGCAAAGGCTTGGAGATTCTCTTCTGTTATACATACAAGAAAATAACACAATTATTCTCCAAGTCTTCCATCCCAATCAGTCTATCTCAGTCCACAAAGATGTCTTTAACTACTTTAATTTAATAATTCAACGTAACAAATGTTTAGTGAATGCCGGCAATGAATAGGTGCTATGCTAGCACAGCAGAAATTCAGTTATCTTGGCTCTTAGAAATCTTACCAACTAATAGAGAACACAGTTGTCTTAGATATCTATTGCAGCAAAACAGACCATCCCAAAATTTCATAGTTTGAAAACAACCACTTATTGTTGCTCATGATTCCATGGGTTGGCTAGAATGGCATTCAATGGTCCCAACACCAACATCAGGTTCAATGAGAAGGACTCACAGAACTCAGACAGGCTGTTATACTCATGGTTAAAATTTATTACAGTGAAAGAATACAGATTAAAATCAGCAAAGGGAAGAGGCCCATAAAGCAAAGTACAGGAAAGACCAGGCATGAACTTCTCCCAGTGGAGTTCACAATAAGGACAGCACTTAGTTCTCCCAGAAATGATGTGTAGCAACATGCACTGAATTTTGCCAACCAGAGAAGCTAACTTGAGCTTTTCTGTCCATAGTTGTTATTGGGGCTTGGTAATGTAGGCATGGCTCCTACACAGCTGATCCTATTTTATACCTCCTCCGAAATCAAGCTGATATACTACATAGTCCAAGGCCCCTACCACAAATGACATTATTTGCAAAAACTATCGGGTGTAGCCTGTAACACCCAGGTTAAAAAATAAATAAAAACACTCTTTTCAAGCAGAACCAAACTTTCTTTTGGCAAGGTTAATTCTTTGCTGCATATCCACATAGTGTGTGCTGGGGCTACAGACATTTGGAGACTTGATTAGACTGAAACATCCAAAATGGCTCACTCAGATGGTGACAGTTAGTGTTGGCTATTGGCTGGGAGCTCAGCTGGGACTGTCAACTAGAACGTCTTATACATGGCCTCTTCACATAACTTGCCTATCTCATAACATGGCAAGTGGATTATAAGAAGAAGCCTTCCAGGGCCGGGCGCGGTGGCTCAAGCCTGTAATCCCAGCACTTTGGGAGGCCGAGACGAACAGATCACGAGGTCAGGAGATCGAGACCATCCTGACTAACATGGTGAAACCCCGTCTCTACTAAAAAATACAAAAAACTAGCCAGGCGAGGTGGTGGGCGCCTGTAGTCCCAGCTACTGGGGAGGCTGAGGCAGGAGAATGGCGTGAACCCGGGAGGTGGAGCTTGCAGTGAGCTGAGATCCGGCCACTGCACTCCAGCCTGGGCGACAGAGCAAGACTCCGTCTGGAAAAAAAAAAAAAAAAGAAGAAGCCTTCCAAGCATACAAAACGAGAAGTTGCAGATCTCCTAGGGCCCATCCTTAGAATTTCCAGTGTCACTTATTCTGTATTCTACTGATCAAAGCAAGTCACAGACTAGGCCAGATCAAGAGGAGGGGAAATAGTCTCCATCTCCATCTCTTGGTAGAAGTGAAACATAATTTACAGCCGTATTTAATGCATGAAACAGCAGATGCATTTCTTTCTCAAGGGACAAAGTTCTCCAAACTACAGTGACACTGCCCTTGTTGGAACAACACAGCTGGAGAGAAGTCTGAATCCTACTCTGGGATCTCAGAACTGCAAGTGTGTTGGAGCCGAGGACAGACCACACTGGTAGGCCATATAAGAGTGTATAAGAGGCATACACTCTGGGCCGGGCGTGGTGGCTCACACCTGTAATCCCAGCACTTTGGGAGGTCAAGGTGGGCGGATCACAAGGTCAAGAGATTGAGACCATCCTGGCCAACATGGTGAAACCCCGTCTCTACTAAAAATACAAAAATTAGCAGGGCATGGTGGTGCACGACTGTAGTCCCAGCTACTTGGGAGGCTGAGGCAGGAGAATCCCTTGAACCCGGGAGGCGGAGGTTGCAGTGAGCCGAGATCACGCCACTGCATCCCAGCCTGGCGACAGAGCAAGACTCCATCAAAAAAAAAAAAAAAAAAAAAAAGAGGCATACACTCTATGTGACAAGCTGGAGGAGAGATCGTGAGTGCTTTGTAGTCTGCAGCTGCTGATTGCAGTCAATGGAAGACAAATACATATATACATATATAGGTATGCATACATACTAAACAACCACATAAAAGCTGTTACTTTACCAATGTCCCTGATGACCCCAAGAAAGCTACTGTCTCTATGCCCCTTTCTGGGATATAAACCAGTTGCTAGAAACTTTAAACACTTAAGGGTCTTCGTTTTGCAAATCTGTACCACTGAACTGGCTTCACTAGTCCTAAATATAGCTTTGGTCACATGAGGAAGCCTTGAAAACCAACTGCACGTGTGACAGCTCCACGAGACAGGCATTTTCTGGATTCCTTTCAACCCTAAAAGAATTTGATAAAACAACAAAATGATTCACCAAAATGACCAAGCAACCACAGGTTCAAGACATCATTTCCAGTTCTAGTTTAAGAGAAGACTTTTTTATGGCTTTAGTTAGTGATGCCCTACCTCATTAAAAAAGATATCAAATTTTCAAAACAAATGAAGAGGATTTCTTAAACATCCTAACAACAGCATGTTAAACATTGATATAACTGAAAGAAGAAACAGATAAATCCACGATTATAGCTGAACTCTTCAACAATCCTCTCTCAGTAACTGATAAAACAAGCAGACAATCAGTAAGTACATACATTATTTGAACAGCACTATCAAATAACTTAACCAAATAGACGTTTACAAAACACTCCATCCAGCAAGAGCAGAATACACATTTTTCTTAAGTGCACAGGGAATATTCACTAAAATAGGCCACATTCTGGGACATATAACAAATCTTAATAAATTAAAAAGAATAGAAATCATATAAATAACATTTTTAGACCAACCGTAACAAAATTAAGCTAGAAATCAATAACAGAAAGCTATCTGGAAAATCACCAAATATTAATAAATTAAATAATACCCTTCTAAGTAATCCATGGTTCAAAAGAAGAAGTCTAAAGGGAGATATTAAAATACTTTAAACTGAAATAAAAATAAAAGTACAACATATAAAGATTTGTGGTGCTACAACATGGATGAACCTTAAAAATATTGTACTAAGTCAAATATGCCAGCATGAAAGGACAAATATTACATAATTCCACTTATGTGAAGTACCTGGTATAGGCAAATTTATAGAGACAGAAATTAGAACAGAGGTCAGCACATCCAGGGGTAGGAAGAAATGAGAAGTTTAATGGGGATAAGTTTCTGTCAGAGATGATGAAAAAGTTCTGGAAATGGATAGTGGTAATGGCTGTACAACATTGTGAATGTACTTAATGCCACTAAATTGCACACTTAAAAGTGGATAAAATGATAAATTTTATGTTACGTACATTGTACCACAATTTTAAATGTATTAAAAAAATTAGTGGGACCCTGATAAAATAGTGTTTAGAGGGAAATTTATAGCATAACACTAAATACAAATATTAGAAATGAAGAAATATCTAAAATCAATGGCCTAATCTTATAATTTAGGAAACTAGGAAAAGAAGAGCAAATTAAATAAAGCAACCTGAAGGAAAGAAGTAATTAAAAAATAGAGAAAATCAATAAAGTTAAACCTGGCTCTTTTGAAAAAATGAATAAAATTGGTAAATCTTTAGACAGCCTAACCAAGAAAGTAAAAAAGACAAGACACAAATTATCAGGCCGGGTGCGGTGGCTCGAGCCTGTAATCCCAGCACTTTGGGAGGCCGAGGGGGTGGATCACAAGGTCAGGAGATCGAGACTATCCTGGCTAACATGGTGAAACCCCGTCTCTACTAAAAATACAAAAAACTAGCCGGGCGTGGTGGCGGGCGCCTGTAGTCTCAGCTACTTGGGAGGCTGAGGCGGGAGAATGGCGTGAACCCGGGAGGCGGAGCTTGCAGTGAGCCGAGATCACGCCACTGCACTCCAGCCTGGGAGACACAGCGAGACTCCGTCTCAAAAAAAAAAAAAAAAAAAAAAAAATTATCAATATCAGGAATAAGAGAGGGAGTTCACAGACAATCACACAAACGTTAAAAGCTTAATAAGGGAATACTATGAACATCACTATGACCATAAATTCAATAACTTAGATAAATTGGGCCATTTTCTTGAAAAACACAAGCTATCAAATATCACTCAAGTTGAAAGAGATAACCTGAATAGCTCAATATCTATTGAAAAAATGCAATTGATAGTTTAAAACCTTCCCAGAGAAAGAACTACTGGCCCACATGGTTTCGTTGATGAATTCCACCAAGCAGTCAAGAGAGAAACGATATCAATACTACATAATCTCTCATGGAAAATAGAAGGAAGAAACACTTCCCAATTCATTTAATGAGGTTAGCATTATCCTAATAACAAAGTCAGACAACGATATGACAAGAAAAAAGATTACTACAGATGACTACGTCTCATGAATATAGATGCAAAATTTTTAAACAAAATATTAGCAATTTAAGTGCAACCATGTAGATAAAAAGGACTATATATCAAGACAAGGTGGGGTTTATCTCAGGAATAGAAAGCTGCTCCAACATTCAAAAATCTATATTAAAATTTTTGAAAACACATTAAGAGACTAGATAAGAAAAGCCATATGATTACATCAACAGATGCAGAAAAGGCTTTCAACAAAATTTGACATCCATTTATGATTTTAAAAAATTTCGACAAAGTAGGCATAGATGGCAACATTCTTAACCAAATAAAGGTTATCTGCAAAAACCCATAACTAACATCATAATTTGTCACAGCCTGATGGCTTCTTCTTGCTCACTGCCCTGAAAAAAATCAATGAGAACAGCAGGTGTTGCAGCTAAGAAAGAGTTTAATCACAGGGCTGGCCAAGCAAAGAGAACAGGGAGAAATTTCTCAAATCTGTCTTTCTGAGAATTCAGAGGGTAGGATTTTTTTTAAGGGTACTTTGGCAAGCAGGGGGCTGAGGAACTGGAACAATTGATTAGCTGGGAATGAAATCACAAGGGGCATCTAAAACTGGCTTCGTGCAGCTGAGTCAGTTCCCAGGAGGGGAGTGCTTCTCAAAATCTGATGGCATCTCTTGGTGTACCAAAATGCTAAATCTGAAAAATATCTCCAAGACCAGTTCTTTCGGTTTCACAATAGTGATGTCATCTATAGGAGTAGTTAGGGAAGTTAGAAATCTTGTGACCCCTGGTAACGTGACTCTGGGGCAGTAAGCAACTTATAGGAAAATACGGTAAGCAATGGCAGGTGATTGTTTAACTCTGCCCATTCTTTAGCAAAGTTCAAGCCCCTACCATAATTTTAACCTAGCCTTATGAATGTGGCGTCAATCTTCAAACAAGGAGGGGGTCAGTTTCCTTTGTCTCAAAGTTGAACTATAAACTAAATTCCTCTCGTAGTTATCTTGGCCTCTGTGCTAGTATAAGAAAAAAAGAAAATTAGCCTATGACATTAGAAACAAGATGGAGCGGAGTCAGTCATGTTAGATTTCTCTCATTACTTATAATTCTGCAGAGGTGGTTTTAATAATTAATGGTGAGGGACTGAATGTTTTCCCCCAAGATCAGGAACAAGACAAGGATGTCGTCTCTCACCATTCCTATTGAAAATTGTACTGGAATTACTAGTTAATGCAATAAGGCAAGGGTAAAAAATAAAAGGCATACAGACTAGGAAAAAAGAAATAAAATTGTCTTTAGTCCCAGATGACATGATTATATGTGTTAAAAATCCCCAAAAATCTACAAAAACAGCTATCATAAAAATGCTTCGGTAAGCAATTATGAATATTCTTAAAAGAAATTTAAAAATAGAAAGTGTTAGCAAATAAATATAAAATACAAAGAACTGAAAAATATATTGACCAAAATTTAAAATTCACTGGAAGGGCTCAATAGTAAAATAGAAATGACGGAGGAAATTATCAGTGAATCTTAAGATAGATCAAAACAAAGAATCCAATCTGAACAACAGAGAGAAAATAGATTGGAAAGAGAAAGAGAGAGAGAGACCTGTGGAAAAATAACAGAAGATCTAATACTCAAGTAATCAGAATTCCAAAAGAAGAAAAGAAAGACTGTGAGGTTAAAAAAATATTCAAAGAAATAATGGCTAAATTTTTCCCAAATTTGCTTTTAAAAATACCCATAAACCTATAGATTCAAAAAGCTGAGCAAAACCCAAATAGTATAAACTCATATTCATACCCAAATATATTTAAATCAAATTTCTAAAAACTAAAGACAGAAAACGTCTGCTAAACAATGTGCTTTAAATTAGAAACTCAGAGAGATCTGCTTAACTACTTCCTTCCGAAAAATGGAAGGCAATAACCAGAAACAAGGATGGAAGATCCGTGTTCCTTCTTATTTGGTGCAAAATAGGATAATGATTCATGTTTTTCTTCAATATCAAAACAGCATTTAAACCAAATGTATTTATTTATTTATATCCAGCCTTGCTCAAAGAAATGAGACCGGTCACAAAAACAATAATATTTAAATATTTAACCCAGCTACTTGGTTTCATTAAATCTGGAAAGATGTCAAACATTATTTGGCTTGCGTGGTTGGCAGAATAATGGCCCCCCAAAGACACTGGCTTCCTAATCCCCACAATCTGTAAATATGTTATGTTATATGGCAAAGGGAATTAAGATTGCTAATCAACCTTAATAGGGTTGATTATCATAGGTTATCTGGGTGAACCCAATATAATCACAAGAGTCCTTAAGCAGAACAAGAGGCCAGAGTGACTCGAATAGAGAAGGATTGAACCTGCTGCTCTTGGCTTTGAGCCTAGAGGAATGGGACCATGAGCCAAAGAATGTGGGTGGCCCCTAGAAGCTGAAAAAAGCAAGAAAATTAATTCTCCCCAGAGCCTCTGGAAAGAATGCAGCCCTATCAACACCTTGATCTTAGTTCACTGAGACCCACACTGGACTTCTGACCTCCAGACCTATAAGATAATAAATTTGCATTGCTTTAAGCCACTAAGTTTTTGGTAATTTGTTACAGCCATGATAGAAAACTAATATAACTAAGGAAATGTATCGCCAAGCTCACATTTGAAGTTAATAGAAATTTAAATCAGACTTACAAATAATTGTTTTCCCTTTATGATCAAACATTATTGGTATCTTACTTCCTTTTCTTGTGACCTGACAATATGGATACACACTCATTTGCAAACATAATTTGGACCCGTTTTCTTTTCCCCACAGCTTAAACTTTTAGGAAGGCAAAACCTTTAGGAAGCATTCTTCTACAATTAGCCAACAACAGATTTGAAGGGCATTCTTAAAGACCATCTAGTTAGATAAACAGAAATTTAAATTGTAGAAAACATTAAGAAAATAAAATTATTATAGATGAATATCATATTGCTGTTGGGAATCCCGTTAGACATTCCGAATTAGAATAGTAATGGAAATCGTTTTTGTTTGATTGACTAATGCTAGATTTTACCTCTGGAAAACATTTCCAAAAACATTTGCAAATAAAAAGAGCAAAGGCATTAACTGTTTACTAAATGGGCCTTACTCTAGTTTAGAGCTTAATGCCCTCCCACCCGACACAGCTGCAGACACACACACACAGAATTTTTTTCTACAGAAAAAGTGATAAATTTCTGAAGAGTTAAAATACATTGGGAGATAATACAGATACTCGAGAATCTGCTGTGATGGAAGTAAAATGGGAATTTGTGTAACTCAAAATAGCTGATATATCTGTAATCCTTAATATTTGTTTGTGAAATATGCTATATACAATACTACATATAAAGCGTTCTTACCAAAGAAACAAAAAACAAAAAACAAAACCCTCAAACCCAAATCTAATCAAGCCTCTAGTTCAAATAACATTTTACAGGAAGTACAGAGGACAGGAGAACATATTAAATGACAAATCAGTTGCAAAAAGAGAGAGAGATTATAGATTTAAAGAGACCTAAAAGCCTATTAACCAAATTGCAATGTGTGGACCTTATTTGGACCTTGATTCAAAAATAATAATAATAATTTACGCTATGCATGAGAAAATTTTTAATTTGAACACTTAATGGATACTTGATGATGTTAAGGAATTTTTGTTACCTTTTTCTAAGTGTGATAATAGTACTGTGGCTGTATATTTTCTTAAATTCTTACCTTTTAGAGATACATGCTGAAATATTGGTAGATAAAATAGTATGACATCTGAGATTTGCTTCCAAAAAATATGGGAGGTAAAGATGGGGATGGGGACATAAATGAAATAAGAGTGCCCATGAGTTGAAAGTTGTTGAAGCTGGGTAATGAGTCAGTGGATTTTCATTATACTATTCTGTCTGTGTTTTTCTATGTTTGAAATTCTGTTTGAAATAATAAAGAGGTTTTTTTAAATAAATGCTTTTAAAATTCTATATGATGTTTTACACGTCCAATTTTCATTCTTTATCACCATTTGCTGGGGAAACATTGAAATGGAATCACTTTTCGCTAAAGTAGACAGTTGCTGTAAGTGTTGAGCGGTATAGGGCACAGAAGTGTGTTGGGAAAAGGCAAACTTTTTTCATTTTTGGTTTGCTTTGCATGTTTAATGAGAATAAAAAGTCCACTTTGCGGGTAAGCCATACCCAGCTTTTTTCACTCCCCTCCTAAAGGATGCTTAATATTTTCAGGTGTGCTTTGTATTTGGTAATTTAATCTCAGCAACAGATGGGGGTACCCACTACTGAGGAGTAAGAAAGAGCATTGTACCATGCAGCTGTAAAAAAGGAAGAGTTCATGTCCTTTGCACGAACATGGATGAAGCTGGAAACCATCATTCTCAGCAAACTAACACAAGAGCAGAAAACCAAACACCGCATGTTCTCTCTCATAAGTGGGGATTGAACAATGAGAACACATGGACACAGGGAGGGGAACATCACATACCGGGGCCTGTCAGGGGATGGGGGGCTAGGGGAGGGATAGCATTAGGACAAATACCTAACGCAGATCACGGGTTGATACATGCAGCAAACTACTATGGCACATGTATACCTATGTAACAAACCTGCACATTCTCCACATGTATCCCAGAACTTAAAATATAATAATAAAAAAAAAGGAACAGTATTCTTCTCCTCCTATATATTCTATTAAGTACTCCTGTACACTAAGTGTTACCAATACTCCTGTACACTGAGTGCTGCCAAACACCAGGGGTTGGTCTAGGTCCTGCTGTTCGCCACACAAAAAACAATCACTGAGAGAATGACAGGGAAGAAGACTTTAATCGGGTGCTACAGCCAAGGAGAACATGAGATAAAGTCTCAAATTTCCAACCAACTAGAATTGGGGGTTTATATAGCAAGAAAGGCAGGAAAATAGGAATTAGGGAGGGGTAAGGAAGCAGCCATGATGAATGAGGGCTCTGGCATCTCATTGTGTGGATGCAGTGATCTGGTGAGTTTCAGTTCCTTGCCTGAGGGTCGGTTTCCTGAGGAAGTCTATTAGTCCGTTTCCACACTGATATAAAGATACTATGTGAGACTGGGTAATTTATAAAGGAAAGAGGTTTAATTGACTCAGAGTTCCACATAGCTGGGGAGGCAGCAGGAAACTTACAACTGGCAGAAGGCAAAGGGGAAGCAAGCACCTTCTTCATAAGGTAGCAGGAGAGAGAGAGAGTGAGGGGGAAAATGCCAAACACTTTTAAACCATCTGATCTTGTGAGAACTCCCTCATTATCACAAGAACAGCATGGTGGAAACTCCTCCCATGATCCAATCACCTCCCACCAGATCCCTCCCTCAACATGCAGGGATTACAATTCGAGATGAGATTTGGGTGGGGACACAGAGCCAACCCATAACAGGAAGGAACTCAGATGAGACAGATGTAAGTTCCAAGTTTTAAGACTGGGAAGGTCAACTTCTATGTTTATTCAAAAAACTTGTAAATATCAGTTACATGGGACAATTGAACCAGTTTTGTGAGTGCACTCTTGTCCTTTCTGTTGAGTACTCTTGTACACTACTGAGGAATAGGAGTACTCTCCTGGAGTTTGGGTAGGGATAGGATGGCAGAACTGTGAAAATGCTTCAAGTTAAACAACCTGAATGAAAGTCCATAGCCAGAAGTTGGCAGAAAATTATTATTCACTGTTGAACACCAAATCCCAGGGCGGACCCATTTTGCTTGGTAGCTCCTCACTCTTTTCCACTTCATCCTATTTTTCCATACCTCCTTGGGGCTAGGACTTCAAGATGTGATGAGCAAAAGGAAGGGGCTAGGCATAATAAGAGTGCAGGGAAGGTGAGCCTTTCGGGGGAAATATGCCTAACTCCAATAATAACAAGAGAAGGAAGATGAGAGAAAAAGTTACTCCCGCCTGGCTGGGCGTGGTGGCTCACATCTGTAATCCCAGCACTTTGGGAGGCCGAGGCGGGCGGATCATAAGGTCAGGCATTCGAGACGAGCCTGGCCAACATGATGAAACCCCGTCTCTACTAAAAATACAAAAATTAGCCAGGCATGGTGGTGGGCACCTGTAATCCCAGCTACTTGGGAGGCTGAGGCAGGAGAATCACTTGAACCCAAGAGGCGTAGGTTGTAGGGAGCCGAGATCATGCCACTGCACTCCACCCTGGGTGACACAGTGAGATTCCGTCTCAAAAAAAAAAAAAAAAAATGTGACTCCTGCCTAAAGCCCAACATCCAGGGATAGACTGATGATGCCTGTACCACATGGGCCAAGGGGAGCAAACTGGAGCTGAAACACTAGATCCCCTGGAAAAAGGAAACATTTGGGAACTGAGGGGCTGGATGAAGGGCATTTCCTGACATCTGCTAGTGAAACGGGAAAAATTCCCTTGTCCCCCTCACAGGGCATGTGATGGGGGTGTGGCTCGCTTCTTCAGTGCCCTGCTGCTCAAACCTCTAGGGGGAGCATACAGACGGGCAGGCTGTGGGGCTACAGCTGAAGCCCCAGTGGGTGTGTGTTACAGGGTGCTCTTTCAGTTTAGCCGTCCAGGGTTTCTTGCCTTGGTGTACCGGAAGAATCAGATCACACTTGGGCTTGGAGAATGAGTGCAAGGTTTTATTGAATGGAAGTAGCTCTCAGAAGATGGGAGAGCCAGAAGGGAGATGGAGTGGGAAGGTGTTTTCTTCCTGGAGTCGGGCTGCTCAGCAGCTGGACTCCCCTCTGACTGACCCGGCCAAACTCCACATCGTTGTGCTGGTTGACGGGCTGCCGGCGTGCCGTTGTCTGCTGGTGCCTGTCCGTGTGCTCTTCCACCAGTGTGTTCCTCTCGACATCCAGCCACCTGTGAGTTCCTCTACCAATGTGTTCCTCTCGACATCCAGCGGCTTGTGTCTCTGCCTGCTAGGGTCTCAGAGTTTTTATAGGCACAGGATGGGGGCATGATGGGCCAGGGTGGTCTTGGGAAATGCAACATTTAAGCAAGAAACCAAAAATGCCCGTCCTCACCTAGGTCCGTGGGCACAGGTCCAGGGGTGGGGCCCTAGCTAGGGACCATGCCCTTCCCTTCCCAGCACCTCCCTGCCCGCCTCCCATATCACTAGCAAAGATTAGTTTTGTTTTTCTCTTCTTTTCTCTCTCCCTCCCCAACCCTAACTATTTTTTTTCCAGATAAAGAAGGGGACAAGAAAGGAAATACAGTGACCCCCAGAGGGAAAAAGTCAAGATATCCCCCCTCCCCTTAGCTCCCTCCGTAGTTCTCAAAATCACCTGCAGAGCATGTCAAAACTCGCTAGGTCCCCGTCCCCAGGGCTTCTGATCCTGTGGGGCTGGGCTGGAGCCCAATAATTTGCATTTCTAACAAGTCCTAGGTGCTGCTGCTGCTGCTGCTGCTCTAAGCCAAGCTTTAAAGAACAGCTACTTTAAAAGGGAGCTGGTGAAAACCACACCCAAGGCCCCCAGCACCAGAACGCGAGGCTGGGAGTTCTTGAAGTTGGGTGAGTGAACCAGTACCAAGTGAAGTAAAGGAGAATTTGGCTGGATTTCAGCTTTCCTATATCATCCTAAAGTAAACGTTTTAAATTGGTGGATTGGATTTCTTTTTAGTTGAAGATGATAAACATTTCTTGAGCATCTGCTAAGTGTCAGTCTCTGTTCTAAGTTCTCTGTCTAACTAATCTAACCTTAATTCTTTCTTTTTTTTTTTTTTTTTTTTTTTGAGACAGAGTTTCACTCTTGTTGCCCAGGCTGGAGTGCACTGGTACAATCTGGGCTCACTGCAACTTCCACCTCCCAGGTTCAAGTGATTCTCCTGCCTCAGCCTCCCAAGTAGCTGGGATTACAGGTGTGCACCACCATGCCTGGTTAATTTTGTATTTTTAGTAGAGACAAGTTTTCACCATGTTGGCCAGGCTGGTCTCGAACTCCTGACCTCAAGTGATCCACCCACCTCAGCCTCCCAAAGTGCTGGGACTACAGGCGTGAGCCACCGAGTCTGGCTTAATCTAATCTTAATTCTTATAGCAACAACTTTGTAAGGAAGTATTATTACCAGTTTTACAGAAGAAAAAATAGTTTAATTAACTAATTGAGCTATTAATTGAACTAATCTACTACATTTACTAACAACAAACTACTACAACAAATTTTACTATTACTAACCATGTGATAAGAATCCTTACAGAAGATAAGTAGAGAACATTGGGTTACCCAGTATAGGGAACTTTAATTTTTTTAACTTTAATTTTAAACATTAAAGTTTACTATTTCCCCTGAAGGTTTGATAGTTTGAGTCTGTGAAATAAACTGATAATAGATTAACAAGGGGAAAGGCATACAAATTTTATTAATGCGCATATGGGCACAGGAGTCATACAAAATATAAAAACTCAGCCAGATGTGATGGCTCATGCCTGTAATCCCAGTGCTTTGGGAGGCCGAAGTGGGAGCATTGCTTGAGCCCAGGAGTTAAACCAGCCTGGGCAACATAGCAAGATCCCCATCTCTACAAAACATTTTTAAATTAGCTGGATGTGGTGGCATGCCCTTGTAGTCCCAGCTACTCTGGATGCTGAGGTGGGAGGATGGCTTGAGGCCAGGAGTTCGAGGCTTCACTGAGCTATGATCTCACCACCGCACTCCAGTCTGGGCGACACAGCAAGACCTTGTCTCAAAACAAACAACAAAAAAACCCTCAAAGAAATGGCCAAATGGTTGGCACTTTTATACCATCTTGAGATTACAGAAAGAACAGGGGCTTAGAAGGTGGGAAAACATGTTATAGTGGCAAGACAGATTATAGGAGGGAGAGAAGAGAATAGGCTTGGCTAACAAAGGCAGTCTTTTTTTTCCAGCATCCATTAACCAAAGCTCAGAGCAAAGGCAGTCTTGATATGCAGATAAAACCTCAGAGGTAGCAACCCTCAGGAGGAATAGATGGGTGTCAGGCTCAGTTAATCTTTCCTGGACCCAAACAAGGGGAGGCTTCAGAGAAAGCCTGTTTGCATCTGTTGTTTACTTCACTTTATTTCCTCTACAGATGTAAATCTCCCTAACAAAAGACAGCTTTGCAGAGCTACTTGTGTTCGCAGGTCTTCTGAACAGTCATCTCAAAGTACATCAAAGAAGTATATTTTGGGGTGAAATATTTTTGTTTCCTTCACTAGCATAGTGAGCTATTTCCAGTGTGTTCTGTGGGGCTGGGTTCAAGTAAACTGAAGTTTTCTACAACAGAACCAAGACCAGGATCACTAATGTGGCACCGGATGTCTTGCAGTTTGCATAACAAAGAGCCACAACCAGAGAAAGATCAGTCTTCTGGGACATTGCAGAAAAGCTCTTGGGTACAGAGGCCGATGGCGCCACCACCCAAGAATTGAATGCCTTCTCTGATTTCTTTCTATTTCTTTCTAATTTCATGCAAATTTCATGAGGACACAAGGAAAAGAGGGTCTTTCCTTAGTAGCATGTTGGTTGCTGAAAAAGATACACAATCTGAAGAATTTCATCCATCAGTGGCCTTTAGCTAAATCAATCCCAATAAAATACCATGTGGCCTGTGCTGTGACAAACGTGCATAAATTGCAACTTTACCATGATCCTAAGGAGAAAAAGCAAAACTCAACCATTCAAACTGTGGTCTTCATTTTCCTAGTTATTCGTTGGCATGAATCAACTTAGAACTCAATCCTTAACAGATTAAAATGTTACATTTGTTTCCCAACCAGCTAGTTTCTACATGCTCTATCAGAGCTATTGCGTTTTTGTTTGGTTTGGTTTGGTTTCGTTATTGCTTTGATTTAAGTCATGCAATAGCCATGCTCGGCCTAAGAGAAGCATGTGAGGGAATTGCAAACCTTTCTAGTCTGGGAAAGCACTGCCATAAAGAACATGAGAGGGGGAAAGAAAAGAAAGAAATCAAAGCTCAGTATTTGCCCAAGCGAAGGAAATACAGCAGGTTGAAAGTGCTCCTTAGTGTGTACATATGGGCAATGTTTTGTAACTCTGATGAAGACACGGTTGTTTTGCATTTTTCAACCACAACAACCTGCTTTGACTTCATAGGGTTTTGCGAATCATTAGCGAAGCTGATGTTCCTCAGAGCCTGGCATATTTCCTCCCAACTCCAGCCAGCATCTGCTTCTCAGGCTCAGGCTGGAGTCTAGGCATCTGCACACAGGCTGCAGTGCCGGCACCTGGGAACAGTGTTGGGGGCTGCTTTCCTCCAGCTTCACTGCCTCTCTTCCAAGAAGTAATGCTGCCTCCAGTTCTTATTCACTGTGGTGTTCCTCTGTTTCTCAAAAGAAACTCTCTAACTAGATTAGGCGGAACCAACTATCAGCCATTTCACATGGTTCAACCTAATAAAATGAAACAATCTGACTCCAGTTATATAAAGGATGGGCTTTTGAGAGGAGACAGTTGGAAATAGGGGGGCAGATATTTACATAAGAGAACTTTAGGGGATTTGGGGTTGGAAAGAAAGGCTTCACATCCCTAATTACACTAACCTAGAGCAATTTTGTCTTAAAGACAGAGGAAGTTTCCTGATTCAGCCATTTCGCAGTTGCAGTTGCCCCTGTCCAAAAAGTAACTGCGACACCAAGAATAAAATTCCTTTTAGTTTTTCTTTCTGTGGGTGGAGTGAGCAGCAGCAACCAACTGCTAGAAAAATTGTTGAGCTGTCACATGCATTTTGGTCGCTGGCTTCTAGGAAGAAATGCAGTGAAGGCCCTGGTGCTGTGTGCCCTCTGAGCCTGGAAATCAGTCTATAAAATGGTCACAGCCCCAAGGAAAGAGTTACATCTTCCTGAAGGCTCTTCGACATCATCCCTTGATAGTAGGACAAGTGTGGGGTTAAGGAGAATAGATAAAGGCAGCATAATGCCAGGGCTTTGACACCCAATCCACAGTGATTAGACTGGTGTGAGTGTTCGCCCCTGCACTCCTCCACGTGTCTAGTTTAGGCCTGCCTGGCTGAGACTCAATTCTTCTAGCTAACACTTTTTTCAAAAAGCTAGAAATTATACAAGAAAACGCTCCAGGATAGTTCCAGGCTTCTAGCTTTAACATTTAAAAAGAAAGAAAGAAAAAACTGCAGTCTCAAAAATACATTGCTGCTCCGCCACCGAGAAGTAAGTTTAAATAGCAAAAGATTCCACCCCGAGGATGCACATACCCCTTGCAAGAAGCTACTTTGTGACCCGAGCAGCACACTTTCAGAAAGTTGCTCTAGCAATTCTGGGAGGGGGAAGAAGGGGAGAGGCTCAAGTCCCAACCCTATTACCACCCAAAGCCTCTGGATAAAATGACCGAGCCATGGACTGACATGTGAGAAATGGTGCTGCTTCATAGCATTAGAGCCACAAAATCATTGTGTCCTCAATATCAGAGCAGGCCCAGCAAACCCCATAGTCTCCCCTGCATCCCCAGGCTTTTTTATATTGGAGACTTGAGTTAACTTGGCTGCCTTTTCTGAGGTTGACTTTTTTCAAATTATTATTATTATTAACAGACAGGGTCTCACTCTGTTGCCCAGGCTGGAGGCAGTGGCGTCATTATAGCTCACTGCAGCCTCCGTTCAAGTGAGTTCAAGTGATCCTCCCACCTCAGCCACCTGAGTAGCTAAGACTACAAGCAGGTGTCACCACGTCTGGCTAGTTTTTTAATTTTTGTAGAGACAGGGTCTCCACTTGTTGCACAGGATGGTCTCAAACTCTTGGCTCAAGCAATCTTCCCACTTTGGCCTCTCAAAGGACTGGGAGTACAGGCCTGAGCCACTGTGCCCAGACTTTTCAAATTATTATTCTCTTAGCAAACATAGTTTGGCAAATGTTTATTGAGAGGTTACTTACACTCTCTGAGCCTCGGTTCCCTCATCTGCAAAATGGAGATAATAATAATACACACCTCATGGGATTGTTATAAAGATTAAGTGAGTTAATGAATATAAAGTGTTTAAAATAGTTCCTGGGCAACAATTAGCACTTAATTTTAGATATTATTACATTTTAGTTATTACTATTATAAATACAGTAGTCCTCCTTTATCCACAGTTTTGCTTTCCGTGGTTTCAGTTGCCCACAGTCAACATGGTCTGAAAATATTAAATGGAAAATTCCAGAAATAAACAAGTCAGAAGTTTTAAGTTGGGTCCTATTCTGAGTAGTCTGATGAAATCGCATGCTGTTCCGCTGGATCCCACCTAGGATGTGAATCATCCGTTTGTCCAGCGGATCCACGCTGTCTATTCTACAGCCTGATAATCACTCAGTAGCCATCTTAGTTATCAGACTGCTGTATCACTGTACTTGTGTTCAAGGAACACCTGTTTTACTTAATAATGGCCCCAAAGCACAAGAGTAGTGATGCTGGCAATTCAAATATGCGAAAGAGAAGCCACAGAGTGCTTCCTTTAAGTGAAAAAGAAAGAAAAAGACAGAATTACTGGGTTTGTAACATATATTGACATGTTATATATATGACAGTAGAAGCCACAAAAGTTGGCCAACTCTACAATTGGAGGGAGCAGTCCACAGAGGACCACTCTCACTTCTGGCATCAACTGCAAGTTTCAGAGTTTGCTAAAACCACCCCAAGGTTTGAAATTCACTAGAACACTCCCTAAAGCTGTTCTACTTATGGTTACTGTTTATTACAGGGGAAAGGATACAGATCAAAATCAGCCATGGGAAGAAGCAAATGGGACAGAATCCAGGAAAAGTTCCAAATGCAGAGCTTCTGTGGTCTTCTCCCTGTAGAGTCATGGACTGTGTTCCTTTTCCTTCACTAATGTATGACAACACACACAAAGTATTACCAACCAGGGAAGCTCACCTGAGCCTTGGTGCCCAGAGTCCATCTTGGGACTCCATCACATAGGCACCATTGACTGCCCACATAGCTAATCTCAGTTTCCAGTACCTCAGGAGGTCTAGCTGATACTGCATGACCCAAAGCTCCCACCCTAAATCACATTGTTAGACTTTCTGGAATGGCCAGCCCCACCCTAAACAAAAAATAACCTCTCAAGCATGACATGCCAAGGGCTTAGAGATTGCCTCCCAGAAGTCAAGGGCAAAGGCCAGACATCTCTTTGGATAAGGTTAAATTCTTTGCTACACAATAATACAAAGGAAGAGGAAAGGAGTTCCCTTGTAGAAAAATTATTATATTTACTGGAATTTAGTGTAAATCTGAAGTGCATTCTAATAAATTAAGATAGGTATTCTAATCCCTAGACTAACCACTAATTTTTTTTAAAAAACCCCAATGTAGCTTAAAAACCAATAGAGGAATTAAGATGGTACATTAGAAAATATCCACTTACTACTAAAGAAGGCAGGAGAGAAAGAACAGAAGAATAAAAAACACATGAGACTTCCTGCTTCATGAGTGGGCTCTTTTGAACAGGAAGATATGTACTCTTTCTTCCAACACTGGGCCTTTTTGAGTATACATGAACTTTTTTTTTTTTTTTTTTTGAGTTGGGGTTTCACTCTTGTTGCCCAGGCTACAGTGCAATGGCATGATTTCAGCTCACCGCAACCTCCACCTCCTGGGTTCAAGTGATTCTCCTGCTTCAGCCTCCCGAGTAGCTGGGATTACAGGCATGCGCCACCATGCCCGGCTAATTTTGTATTTTTAGTAGAGACAGGGTTTCTCCATGTTGGTCAGGCTCGTCTCGAACTCCCAACCTCAGGTGATCTGCCCACCTCGGCCTCCCAAAGTACTGGAATTACAGGATTGAGCCACTGCACCTGGCTGCATGAACATCCTTGAGCACATGACAGGTTTATATTCCTTTGAAGTCTTTTGCCTGCTCTGATTGCCTTCTAACACCACTTACCCCAGAAATGTGTAGAGGCCCATAGACCTTCCAGGTCCCCTGCCAGTCCAATCCTTGGTCTAAGCCTTCGTAACTGGAAGATAAATTACATGCTCAGTTCTTAGCCAGTGGATCTCAGCATATTCTGTGGAAGTGCCCCCACGAGTTATTAATTGAAGCCCAAGCAAAGAAAATAATACATTAAAAAATTGTCTGCTATGTAGGCTGGCTACCATGGTAACCACCAATTTCTTCCAGATCTGGGCAATTTTAAATGCAAAGTGGGTTGAAAAAATCCATTTGTATTTACAGGACTCAAAGCTTCATGAAGGGTCACATGTGGTAGGTGCTACAGATTAACCACACA